>NC_072378.2:52098125-52461250 GCF_028885625.2 Pongo pygmaeus
CAGGTTTATTTTAAAAAAAAAAAAAAAACCTTGTTTATGAACAGTTACAGCCAGCATTTTTAAAGCAGCTCATTCAAAACAAACAAGCAAACTTCAAACTTCTGCTTTCATCCACATAACTAAGGCAAAAAGAGTTTTTATTTTAGGTACTCAAGGAAACACCATGTTTTTCTTTGCTGTGCTTTCACTGGGCTGAACCTGACAATTTTACTGGCAGTCACGGTCAGATCTTCAATCTCTTGACTTCTGGCTGACTTGGTCCCAAAGCTACTACAACAAAATCTCCTCTGTATACATCATGTATCTGAGCTATATTTGGCTTGTTTGTTATCAATTAATTGCTTTTTATGGGCATCTGAATAAGCTCAATCAGGCCCAGAGATGGGGGAATAGATTTTACTTGGGATTTACAGAAGTAAAAACTAAATTCTTTATACTTTTATCCATTTTTCAATGATTGCTCAGTAATTGTTTACTGGGTCAAGTTGATAAGTTACCAGTTCCCATTCTTAAGATATTTACAAGCTAGTAAATGAAATAAGATACACATAACAAACATTTGTTAAACAAATTGGGATGTGACACATGCCACTAGAATAATGCAAATCAATTGCTTTGGATGTTTATTTTTCATTGATATGATTAGGGAAAGCATCCTGGAGGAGGAAGTATCTGAGGGGACTTTGAAGGCTGTGCAAATACATGAACAAAGACAGAGAGGAGAAAATAGCTATTGATACTTGGGAGACTTATGCAGGAAAATACTGGAACTTAATGCTAGAAGAATTTGAGACAAATCTGGATAGGCATTAAATATCAGGCAAAAGGCCCTTGAGAACATTCTGAAGGCATGAAGTATCACAGAAGAAAAGATTCTTTTTTATTTTTATTTTGTTAATAGAGACAGGGTCTAGCTCTATCACCCAAACTTGAGTACAATGAGTGGCACAATTATAGCTCACTGTAGCCCTGAACACCTGGGCTCATATGATCCTCCTGCTTCAGCCTGCCAGGTGGTTGGGACTACAACCATGTGCCACCATGCCTGGCTAATTTTTTGTTAATTTATTGTAGAGATGGGGTATTGCTATGTTGTCCAGGCTAGTCTTGAACTCCTGGTCTCAAGTGATCCTTCAGCCTCAGCCTCCCAGAATGCCAGAATTACAGGCATGAGCCACCCCGCCCAGCCTAGGGGGAGAGTCTAAACTGAAAAGTGACATGAGCCACATAAAATATAGTCAGTCAGTTTTTGTATAGAACACAAAAATGACAGAGAAGCTAAAGTCAGGGTGACCAGGCGAAATTAAATCCAAGGGTGGAGACCACTGGCTCTCAATTATTTTAGCAGCAGAAGATTTTTTAAAACTGCAGTCTTAAAAATAATCTCAATATATTCACTTATTCATAAACAAATATTTATTTGTGGCTATGATGCACCAGGCTTTTCTACACCCTTGGGATATAATGTCAAACTAAGCAGAATCTTTGTCCCTTTGGAACTTTGGTCTCAATGGAGGACCCAGCACACAGACAGTAGACAAACAAATAAATACGTAGATACTATAAAGCCAGGGAGTGATAAGTGCATAAAGAAAACTAAGTGAGTTTATAATACAGAATGGCTGGAGGTGTGGGGAGGATTGGGGATGGTATAGACTGAGTGATCCAAAAGAGGCCTCTTTGAGGAGGAGATATTTGAGAAGAAATCTGAATGAGCTGAGTGAGCCACGTGACTTTCTGAAGGGAGAATATTCCAACCAAGGAATTGGCAACCACAGGTAGAGTTTCTCTGGCTAAGTGTATGTGTGGTGAAGGTTGGGGGGTGTGTGGATTTGTGGGTGATACCTGGTTACATTAATCTCTTCTCAGCAGCAACCCCTGAGGGCCTCCCAAGAACCCCATGGCACCAAGAAATGGTCATAAAAGCCACAGCCTGCCTACACCATGGTAATGATAGTGAATGTGGAAAGGCTGGCTACGAAGTCAATACTACAAACTTACAGAAACCCTTATCTCTTGACAGTGTCTCAGGAAGTTTAGAAGTGATAAATGAGCTGGATTTGATAATATGTCAAACTTAAGAGGATTCCATAAATACTTGGGCAGATCTATTTTCTGTATTTCTGAAATAGGAAAAATAATTTGTTTTTCTCTCTAAGATATTGGAGAGATGAGGGAAAATAGTGGAAATGATTGCAAATTCTCTGCTTGATTCATGAATGAATGAAACAACAGACCAGGCACAGTGACTCATGCCTGTAATGCCAGCATGAGCCCAGGGGTTTAAGACCAGCCTGGGCAGCATAGTAAGATCCCATCTCTACCAAAAAATAAAATAAAATAAACTAACTGGGTGTGGTGGCACACACATCTGTAGTCCCAGTTACTTTGGAGGCTGAGGTAGGAGGATTGCTTGAGCCTGGGAGGTCGAGACTTCAGTGAGCCATGATTGAACCACTGCACTCCAGCCTGGGTGTTGGGTGACAGATTGAGACCCTCTCTAAAAATAACAACAACAACAAACACACACACACACACACACACAACAACAACAACAACAGAACCAACAATAACATAAAACAATGCTTATCAGACCTATTATTTTGAAGCCTATTAGAAATAAGAAATTTCATTGATTGGTGAAAATGTGTGAATATATGCTGCTTTCCCAAACATTCTAGCACTTGAAATGGATATACTTGGAAACAAGGAGTTACTCTCTGGACGTGTACCATAACTCAGCGTGTCTGGACGTGTACCATTACTCAGCGTGATGTCAACAAGGGGTCAAAGAAGCGCAGATCTTTAATATTTTTCCTTTCTTTTTATCCTCCATCTATTCTCTCCAAATTTAAACTTTTATAAATCTCATTCTGAAAGAGTCTCACCTAATAGACTTGATCTTGAAAATTATGAAGAATAATTTGGTGAAAAACACTAAGGGAAAACTTTCCAGATGATTCTTCAGTTAGTTCTTTTTACAGGCTGTAAGTAGAAACTACAATAAAGCAGTAGTATACTAAGTGTGAACACCAAGGCCAGTTCAAAATCACAGGAGTTACCAAGAAGTTTCTGTCTACAATACATTTCGCATTTGGTTTTACAACCTATTCCTTAAAATAAACTTGATAACATATTTGGTTAGTCTTAATTAATTACTGAGGTAATTAAAGGACAAAGGTCTTTTAAATGTCACACAAATCTGGAACAAAATATGCATTCCTGCCTGTCTTACCCTTTAAAACATATCCATTCAAAAACTCAAGCTTACGGCACAGTCCCTGGGAATTGGGAATCCTACAGTCAAGGACACTGTACGTTTGATATGAACCTGTACTTATATTAGGACACTTTGACACATAAAGTGTGTGTAAATTGCTCTTTTAACAAGTATTTAAGCAATCATCCTCTGAAGTATAAATGTGACTCTCATGAAAACATATAATGAGCACTTGTCAACAGGTTATTTATCTCATTAAGGAAAAAACCAGGAAAAACACGAAACTGGTTTAAATAGCATTTAAGAGATAATGATCACATAGCCAGGGAGCAATAATATTATCTGATCTCAGAAGATAGTCTTTTTGTTAAAAAAAAAAAAAAAAAAAAAAAATCCAGGCTGGGCATGGTGACTGATGCCTGTAATCCCAGCATTTAGGGAGGCCAAGGCAGGCGAATCACGAGGTCACGAATTCGAGACCAGCATGGCCAACATGGTGAAACCTCATTTCTACTAAAAACACAAAAATTAGCCAGGCGTGGTGGCGCATGCCTGTAATCCCAGCGACTCAGGAGGCTGAGGCAGAAGAATTGCTTGAACCTGGGAGGTGGAGGTTGCAGTGAGCCAAGACTGTGCCACTGCACTCCAGCCTGGGTGACAGAGTGAGATTCCATCTCAAAAAAAAAAATCCAAAACTTGGAATTAAAGGAAAAATGATTATGATTACAGATCTTATCAGTGTCATACCGGAACATTTTCAAAAGGCCCGTTGAAAGTTTATTAAGTTCTCTCAAACATACATTTGTTTCACTTACTATTTATTATTTATTTATTAGGACCCAGACATGTTTATTTGTAGAAGATTGACATGCTGAAACAATTTTTATACAGTTAAGGATGCAAATGATATCTGTAAACATTGGACTATCAAAATTTTGCTTTTATTGCCCTGTGTCCATTGCAAACTTATTTCAACATTTCTTCCCTGGCTATATGATCACTGTCTCCCAAATGCTATTTTAATTAGTTTTCTTATCTTCTGATTTCCTCATTAGTGAGTTAAATAACATGTTGACAAATGATCAGTATATATTTTAATGAGTGTCACATTTAATATGCTGGAGGGCATTTTTTTACATGTTTTGTCAAAAAGAACTGGATCAAATATGCAATTTACACACCCCTTATTCTGAAGTGCCAGGATGTTGATGGGTACTGTCCCCATTTGGCAGGGGGTTAAGGAGGACAGGACCCAAAGTTAGAATTTCAACATCCCATGACTCTCTTTCTTATAAATTAACTTTCTCCTATTAATATCTAACCAAATGTCATGTAAGCAAGTAAAGGAAAAAGACAAGTAGAACACTGAAAGTAAACTTCAATGTTGAGAAGGAAATGTACATTTGGTTTCTTGCTCACCAGGAGTAACCTGAGGTTTCCATTTCTACATGTGCTCTTTCTTCTCAAGCTTAACGATACAGTCAAGTGAATTTATTTTCTAAACTACAAAGACTTCTTATTCATGATAGTAGCTATTTCCATTGTAAGGGAGAAAGGATTATCTTCTCAAAAAAAAAAACAAAAAACAGAGAATAAAAGCACACTGTATAAAATTACCTGGAGGAGAAGTGACAGTAAAAATAAAGTGCCAGTTTGACCCAGAGATCAAGACTGCCAAGTTGTAGAAGCTAACATAACCATCTTGAGTTTCTGCCTGGGTGCACCCTACAAAAAAGCACAAAACAAAAATTAGCTGTTTATTATCTAATCTCGAACAAAGTCTTCATGTCTTCTGTGAAGGCAGACATTTGGACAATAAAGGACAATTTTTTAAACTCAAAGAGGTTACCTAATCCATCAGGTTCTTCTTAGTCAAGACTTAGAACCAAATGATCCAAGACAGAATAATAACAGTTAACATATATTGAAAGCTCCACTATGCCAGACACTGTTCTTTATATACACGATTGCCTACAAACTACACAACAACCCTATAAAACACACTATTATCTATATTCTAGCAATTAGGAAATAGGATCATGAAAGACTAAATTATGTGGTACTGGGGTTACAGCCCAAATCTACCTGATTTCAAAGTTTGCATTCTTAACCACTACAATATATTGGCTATATTATTATTAAATGTATAATATATAAAGAAAGAAATTCTATTATCTTTCTAGGTGGTCAGTTTCTACAGTCTGTCTTTCTTCTATTCAAGTTATCTATAGTTTATGTGGTACCAGAGTTAGGCCAAGAGATCAGGACCATGGCAATCTATCAAATAATGACTGATAAAGCTACTCTGATTTAGCAACTTGAATTGCCTGAGCCTTGGCTTCCCTAACTAAAATTAAAAAAAAAAAAAGGAAAAAAAAACCTTGCATCTTCTAACAGTAGATCATCCACTTATAAAGTGAAAAAAGGCAGCTTAACTCAGTATCGCATTCACAATACCATTAATCATCTTTTGACTCCACCATCCCTAAATTATTTTCCTAATTAACAGCTGCTAGACTTTACTCTGGAAATGTCAATATGATTGGCATGGTGGAAAAAGGGTTATGAAAGTGGTCTGAAAGTTTACAAGTTGGTTTGAGATCTCTAAGGCTGAAATGTGTCATAAAGATATAATATGCTTAGTGTTACATTTTTCATTTCAATTGCTTAATCTTTTTGTGAAAACATTGTCTTTCTTCATCAATTTTGCAGAGCTAACTAAAACTTCTTTTTTGAGAAAGATCTTTTGCTTCATCTCTTCTGAGTTCCAAAATAAATAAAATGCCCAGTAAAATGAAAATAAATAAGCCAAGACTCAAATAAATGATAGGCGCCCAAGATAAATGCAGTTTGTACTCTTTAAAACCTATATGCATCAAAATTATGGTCAATAAACTGTTGCAAACAATGAACTGCAGAGTACAGATGTTCAACATGAAATCATTTGCTGCAGTTTTTCCTTTGACAAACGTCCTTATTGTTCCCATCTTTGGAAGAATACAAAGCAGCATTTAATCGAAATGTGTCCGTAGAGCACAGTGAGTTGGCCTCATAGAACAGCCGCCAAATTGCCTAATGGAAAGTGCTTTAGTTCTAAATGGGTTTGCTTTTGCGTTAAATACCAGCTTGCCTTAGAGATCTCTACAAAGATTCCCATATATATCTATGATATTCTCAGATTTGAAGCATATGTGCCCAAAAGCTGAGGCAGTTGCTGCCAAGTACAGCACATTACTCCAGGGTTCATCATATCTTCAGAATAGCTATGATGACATATACAAATGCAATTGACAGGCTCCCTGATCAAGCTGGTAAAAACAGTATACTGGCTGGGGGACTTGGGATGGGGTTGGGTGCTGGGCTCGAGCAACTTTGGAATTGATTACACAACTACCAGGGAATGATACCTGAATGGGTTTCTGCAGGATAGATACTTTCTAAAATACCTTTGCAGCCCAAATTATCCCCACAGCTATCCCATTCACTCCTAGGTATGCATACTATCAAACTGTTATATCGTTAATGTTGAGATGTTATCTTTAAAAGTATTAAGGACTTTTTTGTGCAACTATGATCCATAAATGCCAAAGGATATTGAAGACCTGTAAATAATTGTCCTTGAGTATATAAATTCACTTTTTATGATAATAGGTTGTAACTGCCTTTTCACTGAGAAGGGTCTACTAAAGAAAAAAGAATATGAAGTTAAATTGCAGAACAAAAGATTTAGAGGAGATATATAGATATGGTTTTGTTGTTGTTATTTTGTTTTTCTCCAGGAAATACTTATAGTAAGTTAGATAATCCATCCCAAATGCTTTTGGTGCATTCTTTCTGAAGTGAAAAAGTAGTATTTCACGATGGCTTCAAGAGAAACTTTCAATCATATAAAAGAGGGTATTTTGGTGACATGGGTGTGCTAAAAACAGAAAATTACATGTGATTTCTTCCCTACTTCATGACTCACTCACACAAAAAATGTGTGTATATAAGACACACTCAAACTAGTCCTCACACATTCCCATTGGATCTCTTAAAAAAAGATAATAGTGACAATACTGATCCAAATGAGCTAGTTGGCTTCAGTGTGGCTTGGTGTCCATAGAATAAAAGAGTAAATGGTATCTCATCTCACACCAGTTAGAATGGCAATCATTAAAAAGCCAGGAAACAACAGATGCTAGAGAGGATGTGGAGAAATAGTAATGCTTTTACACTGTTGGTGGGAGTGTAAATTAGTTCAACCATTGTGGAAGACAGTGTGGTGATTCCTCAAGGATCTAGAACCAGAAATACCATTTGACGCCACAATCCCATTACTATGTATATATCCAAAGGATTATAAATCATGCTACTATAAAGACACATGTACATGTATGTTTATTGCAGCACATTCACAATAGAAAGGACTTGGAATCAACACAAATACCCATCAACGATAGACTGGATAAAGAAAATGTGGCACTTATACACTATGGAATACTATGCAGCCATAAAAAGAATTAATGTCCTTTGCAGAGACATGGATGAAGCTGGAAACCATCATTTTCAGCAAACTAGCACTGGAACAGAAAACCAAACAGCATGTTCTCACATGGGAGAAGTGGGAGTTCAACAATGAGAACATATGGGCACAGGGAGGGGAACATCACACACCAGGGCCTGTCAGGGGGTGGGGAGCAAGGGGAGGGATAGCATTAAGAGAAATACCTAATGTAGATGACGGGCTGATGGGTGCAGCAAACCACCATGGCACATACATACCTGTGTAACAAACCTGCATGTTCTGCACATGTATCCCAAAACTTAAAGTATAATAAAAAATAAATAAATGATAGATAGATAGATAGATAGATAAAGAGTAAATGCCTCATTCATTTTGCATGGCCACAACATGATTCTAAGCTGGTCGGGCATGACATCCTTAAGGTTACTGAAAGAAAAATAATGAAATATGACGTGCAATAAGTGTCAGGACAAAGTAAAATATAAAGTCTCAGTAAGGTATGATATAGGAGAAGGTATGAAGAATAGGTAAGGCATGCAGCATGAGTAAGGTACTAGGTATAAATAATGTGCAAAGTGTGGCAAGGTACAGAATACGAGTAAGTAAGATATGGACTATGGGTTAGAAATGAAGTGTGAGTAAGGGTCTGGAGAATGTGTAAAGTATGTGTACTCAGTAAGGTACAGATGATGGGTAAGGTATGGAGTGTGAATAAGGCAGGAGTATGTGTAAGTTATGGAATATGGGTAAGGCATAGCATATGAGTAAGGTACTGGGCACGGTAATATATGAAGTATGGCAAGGTATGGGATATAAGTAAGGGATGGGCCAGGCACGGTGGCTCACGTCTGTAATCCCAACACTTTGGGAGGCCAATACGGGCGGACCACCTGAGGTCAGGAGTTTGAGACCAGCTTGGCCAACATGGCAAAACCCCGTCTCTACTAAAAAACAGAAAAATTAGCCAGGCATGGTGGTGGGCACCTGTAATCTCAGCTACTGAGTAGGCTAAGACAGGAGAATCGCTTGAACCCGGGAGGCGGAGGTTGCAGTGAGCTGAGATCACACCACTGCACTCCAGCCTGGGTAATAGAGCCAGACTCTCCCTCAAAATAAAAGTAAGGTATGGACTATACATAGGGTATGGAGTATAAGTAGGGTCCTAGGTATGGATAAGCATATTGAGGAGCAATGTAAGGAGCAATGTAAGGCATGAATGTGGGTATGGTTTGGAGTATGGGTAAGGAATAGAATATGGGTAACGTATGGAGTAGACAATGGGGAGGTGAGTTCCAGTAGTCATGTGAGAGTATCTGTTGTAAATATTACTAGAACATGAAAAAAAGCTAAAAATTAATATTTTTATGCGGCTGTATTATTTCAAGATCAGAAGGTGAGTGACTGTTACGTATCCTAAGCACTTTCTATACCAAAACGCCAACAGTAGCAAAATGGCACTGAAAAATGAACAGAATGACAGAATTAAAACAGGCAGTTCAAAATGCAATTCTGAATGTTTCATCTTCACAGTGGGCAATGTTGGATAAATTCACTTAATTTTCTTACTTTCTTAATGACATGTCTTGTGTCTACAAATTTGTACAAGGACCATTCCGGTCTGTCCTCATTCCTTGGGATTTTAAATCCAAGAAGTTTCTAACTGAACTGCCCACATAAAAAAAAAAAAAAAAATGACCAGGAGCAAGAATATGAGTTAGCCACACAGGTGTTACTTTCAACAAAGTGAACAAAAGATAGATTGTGTAAGTGGAAGGGAAAGTCTGGAGAGTCTATGGGGAGATTCTGACAAAATATGCAACATTACCTGGGCCTTTAAATTTGGATTGTATAAAGAGAACGTGGAGAGGGTACTGAGGAGAGCAAGACCTCGAAGTTTGGTAGAAAATTATTTTTGTGGAGGCTGAAAACATTTAGAGTCTTGTTTTGTTTTGCTTTTTGTTTGTTTCAATTATTTTACTTTATGTTAAATTCCGGGATATATGTACAGAACATGCAGGTTTGTTACATAGGTAAACGTGTGCCGTGGTGGTTTGCTGCACCTATCAACTCATCACCTAGGTATTAAGCCCCACATGCATTAGCTATTCATCCTGTTGCTCTCCTTCCCCCTACCCCTCCCCACAATCCCTGTGTTGTTCCCTGTGTCCATGTGTTCTCACTGGAAAACATTTGGCATCTTAATAAGTAAGTAGATAGGGTAAAAAAATTACAGGTCAAAATAGTAAAAAGTCAAACTGAAAAGAGAGTGGGAAAATTCATTGTTCTAATAAAATAATAAGATGAAGCAAGCTTTAAAAAGTAAGCGTTTTGAAGCTGTGAAGCTTTAATCAGGAGATGTCAATCGCCTCCTTAAGAGAATTTTTAGAAGGGGATAATTTCATTTTCTGGAATCGATGAGGTGTAGCTTTGCCAGAAACAAAAGGTATAAGCTAAATTAAATGGTTACATTAAAAAAAAACTGAGATCTGAGATTAATTCATTGAAAACAACATCAAATGATTATTCATTAACTTGGAGACTTTATTACAACAATTTTATATGTTTCTTAAGAGACAAATAACAAAAAATTAAGGAACAATGTCATCAGAAAAGGTAGGCAATGTGCACCATATGATAGGAACGGTGGGCCAATAATAAATGCAATTAGAAGACGAGGCACATCTATGACTGACTTATGCCTATCCATTTGAGCATTCTGTATATTTTATGGAAAACATCTGAATGAGCTTAGACTCATAGCCAGAGTAGAGCAAGAAATAACTGTAAAATCATGGCCTATTCTTGGAACTCAGTGATTTTGCAGGTAGGCTGATGTTTGAGCTGGCACATGAGTCGTTTCCAAGCCTGAAAAAAACATTTTGGACAACACAAAACCAACAGAAATGCCTTACCTGATTCATGAGGTGCACAGGAAAGTGGATAAGATGACTTTGTTTTGTTTTGCTTTGTTTTGTTTTGAGATGGAGTCTCACTCTGTCACCAGGCTGGAATGCAGTGGGCGATCTTGGCTCACTGCAACCTCCACCACCCGGGTTCAAGCAATTATCCTGCCTCAGCCTCCTGAGTAGCTGGGACTACAGGCATATACCATCATACCCAGCTAATTTTCATATTTTTAGTACAGACAGGGTTTCACCATGTTGGCCAAGATGGTCTTGATCTCTTGACCTTGTGATCTGCCCACCTTAGCCTCTCAAAGTGCTGGGATTACACGCGTGAGCCACCGAGCCTGGCCAATAAACTGAATTTTTAAAGAGTGGTAAACACATCCTCAAATTTGCATAAGAATGGGGATATTTGGCCAATTATAAAAAGATACATACACACCATATCAATTCATAATTTTCAGTGATTTATTGGTATGAAACTTCCTTTCAATATGTTACTGGCAAATCTCAAAGGATGCTTCATTATCATTACGATACTAACTGCATTAAAAGCCAGTGCTTGAAATCACACTTCTAGAAAGAAGGATTTGCAAAAGTTAATAAGATTTCCTACTTATTCCCCTATAATAATATGCAAATATCATGATAATAATAGATAATTGTGCTTAAAACAACCGTTATTTTTTAAAAAAAATTTTACCAGTATTGATATATATCTCTTTGTATAGTATGCATATTTTGAAAACATTATTTTCTTTTTTCTTTTTTTCTTGAGACAGTCTTGCTCTGTCACCCAGGGTAGAGGGCAGTGGCACCATCTTGGCTCACTGCAACCTCTGCCTCCCGGGTTCAAGTGATACTCGTGCCTCAGCTTCCCAAGTAGCTGGGATTACAGGCGCGTGCCCACCATGCCCGGCTAATTTTTGTATTTTTAGTAGAGACGGGGTTTCACCATGTTGGCCAGGCTGGTCTCAAATGTCTGACCTCAAGTGATACAGCCGCCTTAGCCTCCCAAAGTGCTGGATTACAGGCACGAGCCACCGTTCCCAGCCTGAAAACACTATTTTCAAATCACATGTGAAATCACAAAGAATTTATAAATTATTTCTCATCTAAAATAGTAACACAATATTTAGTGCAGAGATTTGCTTGAGTCCTAGCTCTTGGTCAGAATTATTCAACAATTCTGAATTCAAGGAGTCAAGATAAACCCATTGTCTCTATTCTTTTATTGGGACCCTGTAAGGATTTTTGAAAACTGTCTGACATAGAAGTTGTGGGGAAGGGAGTGAATGCTTTCCTTTCTGATGATATTTTGCATCTACCTCAAAAATCATTTTTAATCCACTTGAATTCTTGGGACACTTTTTAAATTTTCTCATTGAAACTAGTGGGAGTGATTAAAGAAATTTAACAGATTCACTTTTTCAGACTATTATAATCTCCAGCTCCCTATCCAAATATATGAGATGATTTTTAAATGTTCCACTGAACCCTTCTATTCTAGGTTATATTAGGTTGACATAAAATGAATTTCTCTTCACCTCAAGGTGAAGCCCAGAATTGGACTGTGATATTGTGCATGATTGGGACTCCCTCCGATGAGAAGGAAATACACAATCCTACCCATAAGCAGAGGAAGAATTTCAAGGTGCTGTGGTAATTGTGAGGCCCCTTGTGCAGAGAAGAAACCCCTATGCATGAAGAGTTTGAGGCTGTCAGGCAAGATCTGTGTGTTGGGAGACTGACTGCACACAATAGGGAGAAGGCTCCGGGTAGGAAGCGTGATTAATAATTTATGGGTTATGTTGGAGGGAGGCAGGTAAGAAGAAAAAAACTCTTGTGACACCCAGAACACAAACTATATTAATTGTAAAACACAACCTCTTGCTCTTACTGCCTTAAAACTGAAATCAAAAGGGCCTGCGTCTTAATTTGGCCCAGCAGCCAGGTTGTACTTACCTTTTCGTGTTTCTCATCATAAAAGCTCTTGCTTTTTGCTCCCAATCCAGTCTTCCCCATTTCAGTAAATAACACCGATATCCACCCAATATAACAAGATCAAAACCTAAAAGTTGTCCTTAAGTTCTTGCTTTCTTTACTCCCAGTAGATTCTGCTGATTCAACTTCCAAAAGACATTCTGAATCAATCCAGTTGTGATCTCCACCATCTCTTGCCTGGCCTTTTGCAATCACTTTCCAACTGGCTCAGGAGGTTCACTCTTGCCATTCTCCAATCCACCCTCCACAGAGCAGAGTGGTCCTCTAAACATGTGAGTCAGACCTTGGAACTGGCCTGCTTAAAGCCCTCCAATGGCTCTGCATCTCACCGAGAATGCAGCCCAAACTCCCCACCATGGTCCCCAAAGTCCTCTGTTGACTGTCTGGCTCCAGCACCTCTCTCACTTTTCCTCTTCCCTTGATCTCCCTTAGTCATGAGGCTCCTTTGCTTTAATTCTGTTTCTCAAACATATTCTCCTTAACATATTTTCTGTGGATAACATATTGTACCGTTTTACAACATAAAAACACAATGATTGAACTATTTCATAATAAATTAATATGTGCCTCTTTGAGTAGGTTGTATTTCAATGGTTTTGTGTGTGAGAGGGTTAAACAGGAACTTAGAACTCAGAAACTATTTTTCCCATAAAAATCATGTTATACCTGCTTGCTTCTCTCTAGATCAGGCTCTAAAATGCACATTCTTGGGTCCTTCTGCAGAATATGTTGCCAAACTATCTTGGGCCTAGTAGAAATCTGCATTTTAAATAGATTTTCGTATAAACAAGCTTCAAGGAAAGTAAGTGGAGCTGGCAGTGGTGCTGGGATAGAACAGGAAGGCAAAAGAGGGTAGACGAAGATAAAAAGGAGAAAAACTAGCTGAGGGCTGCTGTGGGTCAGGTGCTTTTGCATTTATCATCACATTTATTCTTCATACCACTGAGAGCAAGTCTTTCTATTTCCCCATAGAAATCATATTGTACTTGGTAAATTGCTCCCTGGCCCAGTCCATGATACTATACCAAACAAGGGTATGTCATTGGGGCACTGAGTGGACTGTAGAAAACCTAGGATTTGACACTCACCCAAAGATGCCATGCACTTTTCCTTACACTACCTTAAGGATATGGACATGTTGAAAATGTTGCTTTATTGTGAAAGGGAAGGGAGAGAAAAAGTGGTGACTTTAGGTTTGCTGCCAGCCTAATCTTTTTCAGACACTGACACTGTAGATTAGGGATGAAGGAGTTTCCCTCCAAATTACTGAAGAAATTCTGTATTACCAGTTTTGCTATGAATTCCTAATGGGTGCAAACATTTTCTGTGCAGATAAAGTGGTAACAGATATCTGAAATTTACAGATACTTTACCTACCTTTTAGCACTGAGTCTGATGCTCCTTCCAGGGAAGCTGAAATTGTCCATGGCTCTGAAGGAGGTCCCAGAGACTCCACTCTTCGATTCTAGAAATGGGAATAGGAGGAGGGAGGAAGAAAAAGTTGGATTCAGAAGAGAATTTTGTGAAGTTAGAAAAGATGGTTCAGATATATGCTTTTATAAAGCACATATTCAGTAGAAATAAAGGAAAGAAAGTGATAAATAAATGTTGTTTTTCTCATGTTAAGAATACATCAGAATTAACTTATTGTAAGAAGAGTGAGGAAATTATTGGAAGACAAGTTGGGGCAGGATAGTGAGGAGAGGAAAGGAAAACTATGTTTATAGAAAAGAATGGTACTATGTGCTGAAGGTTCGTAAGAAAGGAAAAGTAAAGAGAAGAAAACAGGAGAGAGCTGGATGAGTGCCTGACCACATCAAAGTTGACAGGTTTCCAAGTGTGGACCTCAGTGCCACAGATTTCTCTCTGCAAACATGCCAGGGGATGCATTTATAAACAGGAGAAAGCCAGTTCAACAATCATGGTCACTATGAATTTTGTAAAATACTGAAAAGATAAAATAGAATCAGGACACAAAGCCTGAAATTAGAATTAAGCACAGAAACTTCTTGTTTTACTTAATCACATATAAGAGAGATTATTTTAAAAAACATAAAACTGTAATGTATCTATAATGTCATAAGTTCCTTCATTAGCATGTGAAAAACTTCTTCATATATAGATCTACTTCTTTATGAAGGCTAGATTTCAGAGAAGATGTGACAGACCTACTTCAAGAATTTGGTTGGGGAGGAAAAGTATCAGAATTTTATTTTTACCCTTCATCAAATTCTGAATGTTCAGAGAAAATAGAAGGAAGGCAGGCTGTGAAGTGGAAGGAAAATGTGAAAGTAATGAGAAGCTCTAAGTGCAACAAATTGCACACAGTGGGCACTCTGTAAATGTGTATCAATGATGACACACTCTAAAAGACAGGCTGAATGCTACATGCTACTTAGCTCTAAAGACAGATTGTTACCTGTGAAAAGTTACCTGCCCATCCAAAAATACCAACTGTGGCTGCACTGGAAGCTCATTTCCCACTTCTCCATCTGAAGGCTGGACTAGGATGGAAAGTGCATAGGGCCGAATATATATCAAGTTCCCAGTTTTAAAACTGCTTGTATTTCTGGCAGATATAAAAACAAACAAAATACATCCTTAGGATTACACATATCCCTATGGAAGCAATTTTCCACAATCCATTATTACCAGTGAAAATATTTGCATTTTCCTGTGTTTCTAGAAAATAATACATTGTGTAGTGAACACGGCTTTATAGCAAAGGTTAATTATGTATGTATTTGATATGTTTTCTTAGCTATAATAAAAATGGACTGGGGGTAGGGAAAATCACAAATTATGAGTGTATATTTTTATCATCATTTATTAAAATCAGCCAAAAAATAAAAGCCTCAGTGAAAATTAGCCTCTGACTAATATAGATAATAATAATAAAAGCCTCAGACTAAAGTGAGAGGACATGGACACGTCCAATAGTAAGCTATTAAATCAGCTTTCCAAATAATGCCCTGATTTGTGGGTGTGTTCCAATTCTGTGATATAAATACTACCACCATAGCTAATTCTGAGATGACAAGATAATATCACTGAGCAGAGCTGGGAAGAGATGCCCACAGCAAACTCCATTACACCACTGTTTTACACAGAATAGCTCATTTAGTCGTCACAACAAGCCATATTTATATTTTCCGAGTGTGCTTGTACTAAATGGATTCAATAACTATTAATAGCATTAATGAATTAATGTACTTCAGTTGCATGAAGCATCTGAGGAGAATAATACTTAGAATTGATATTTACTGAGCACGTACTCTATACCAAGTTCCATGATAAAGTGTTCATGTATAAATTCATTGCATCTTTAAAATGACACTATGTGATAGGTACTCTTACTTATATATGAAGAAATTGAGGTCCAAAAAGGCTTAAATAACTTGCCAAAGGTCCTACAAATAGTAAGTGTTGACCAAGATCTACAGTGGTTAACCAATGACCTATATTGCTTCTTAGTTCCTTTGAACATATTAAGTGCTGACATGACTTAGCAACAAAACGAAACACATAGAAAATAGTCATATAATTCATGACAGTGTAAAACATATTTCACTCAGAGTTTTGGTATTTTTGATGACAGAGCCTGCTTCATTAAAATAAAATTATACACCTATTGTCCCATTAAGCCTATTGTGTATTACGTATCATAGGCATGCAACAGATGTTTGGCAACTAAATGGAGACATCTGGACATCACATATCATATATGGGACCCTGACATAGAGCATCCCTTGGTGAGTTATCCTCAATAGCCTAGGCCAGGTCTCATGAGGCATTTATTTATTTATTTATTTTTAAAGTAGCCTACTTCGCTTTCTCCCATTAAATGTTTGTAAGTCAACTATTCTATTTCCTAACTACCTCCCCTTCCCCACATGAGAAGGAAAGGATAAAGTATTTATTTAACATGGAGGGTGCATGTCAGGAAAAAGTGAAGATTTGTTCTGAAAGAGGAAATAGTGGAAGAGCAAATACAATGGATCACTAAATATGAAGTTTCCATAGGAAGCAATTTTCTTCTCCCCTGGGAATCCTAGGAAATGCGGGCAGAGTGCAAATATGTGGTCCTAAGAAGCTCTTTAGTCATCTACCAGCTAAGACTCTGGCTTTTTGGCTGGAATCACTCCCTGGGAATTCAGCACACACTAGCCCCATGATCATTTCTTAGTTTGTTTAGCCTGAGTGGCTAGGGCTCTTTTCCTTTTTTAAAGGGAACAATTTAAACCAGATTTTTTAAATCCATGCTATTAATTCTATCCTTCTGTGGGTTCCAGGTTATTAGAAAATGCTAATGTTGTTATCAGATCCTATTTCTCCCCTAACCTTTTCCTTAAATTCTTTCTGATAGGGGCTAGGATGCAGGCAAGCAGTCTGGGTTAAAGAGACTGAAAGACCCCATCAAAGATTCTCACATAAGTACATTGACGTCTTGAGACGAAGGGAGGGAAACCAACTGCCTGAACACCCGCTAAAAGGCCCATTCCTGACACACTTTAAAGTTTATTGTGAGCAAACATGTCTTGTTAAATGTAAATAGCATCTCACTGGAGGTCACAGACTTGCTGCTGCAGCATATCCCAAGGTAATACCACTTTAAGCTCCACATAAACTCTTAAGCAGTTTCTATCCTAAAACCTGACTGTAGGTGGTACAGTTTTTTACGATATGTTATAATAGTGCAATAAATCTGTTAGCTTAAAATCGAATCTCCGTGGCCTTTTAGAGAAATCATCATTAAATGCAGGGTCCTGTTAATGATGCCATCGAAGTGAAATTGTTTAATCTGCTAAGGGGGTGAAAGGTCACCAAATGAATTTTTTATAATACATCAACTTGACACGCAATAGGGAAAACTGTAATAGATAAAAGCAAAGGAAAAGGGCACTGTCTTCTTCTGATAGGTCAATAGCAGCCAAGAGAGTCACTCATCCACTTTCCTTTCATGATGGGGCTCCTTTTGCATTTAATATGGACACCCAATTAATACCTCAGCATCACAGACAACCTCATTTTAGGTGACTTATAGCAATTTCTCCCCCTTCCCTGAAATGAAAGTGATCACAATACATCATAGCATTGTGCGAATTAACGTTAATTGATTCAAGTTACCAAGCAATGATGGGCCACTTATATAATCTAGGCGTTATTGGGTGCTAGAAGGGATGGAGGGAAGATTAGATTCCAGTGTCCGTTGCTGTGACGACGGGAGTCACCTGATGCCTTGTTAGACAGTTGTAAGGTTCTATTGCTGGCCCCAGTGGGGTCGTCAGTAAACTGGAGTGATGTCCAAACATCATTACATGCTGCTCCAATATTAAAGCAAAGGGATTAGCAACTTATTGCAAGCAACCTGGATTTGTCATTGTGCTGTCGTTATCCAATTTCCAACTGCTAATGTGACTATAGCCTGCAGGCAGAAGGACCTACAGCCAAACTTTAAAAAATGGGGGAGAAAAGTTCCCTCCATTCATCCCAGTTTTTACCATTATTTAATAGCTTCCAATACCCAGTTAGGTATGTGAAAGATTTTTTTTCCTGCAATGCTTAAATGCAGGCTAAAGGAGAAAAGTCAAGAAAATACAGAAATTTCCCAATTAAGAGATCACTCCTATTCCTGTCATTATTCTTGCTTTTCGATTTCACCAGATATGAAATGTTTACCCTGTAGAAGACGGAATTATTTCTATTTGCCTGGAAAACTCAGAAAGCAAGTAAGTTTTATTAGTGAAAACTTGCTCTCAACAAGACCTGCTGTGGTGGGGTGAGGTGAAGTTGGGGTGGAAATCAGAGATACTCTCTCTTCAACCTTCTTCTCAAAGCTACTAAGCCGAGTTCCTATAAAAAGCCTCATGTTTTGATTGAATGCTTCATGATGTCCTGAGCATTTTTTATCTCTCTTGTTTTAAATAGGCTAGATAAGGCCAAATATTCTATATGTGCCACAAGGGGACTTGAAATATAAAATGATTTTGGACAATTTTGTACCAAAAGTAAATTCTTTAGTCAATTCTAAAGAATTCTAAAATATATATATTATGTTAATATATATAGGGAAAATACAAATATAATATCAACATATTTCTATATAGTTAACAAATATATGTTAACCCTTCTACTATGTACAAACATTGTTCAAGGCACTGTGAGATATGCAAAGATATAGAACACTGTGATCTCTTCCCCTCAAGAATAACCTTCTATATACTCTGCATGACAAGAATGACTTTTCTGGTTATCCTTCTGAGTTGATAGGTACAATTTTCTTACCTTTCATGGTCCTGATGCTCCCTGTTAAGCCTATCTAGGCTTCCTTAGCAAATAGCCAATTCCTAAGAGGGAAGAAATGTCTTATGATCTGATGGTTTTTTTCTGGCACTGTGGTCTAGTAGTTCCAAGCCTGGCATGTTGTAAGCACCCAGTACATGTTGCTACAGTAACACTTGCCATATCAGTACCCATTATGCATCCCCTCTGTTCTTAGGTCACTAATTGCCTCTGAAAAACTACCACTCATCTTTGCCTTCAACTTCACATTCTGGGGCACTCCTCAAGCACTGTGCTTACTTCTATTCTGTGATACTTCTGATTAAACTCTTGTGATTCCATGGAATTATTCATTTAAAAATGAGATTCCAGTAACCTTAGGTATAACTTGCAGTGGATCAGAAGTATATAAAGACACAGAATAAACACGGTACATCTTCCAACAATTCAGGGAACAAATACACCTCTTAGGAGTTGACTAGCTGTTAAGTAAGCCTAGATGGGTTTAACACGGCATAAGGACAATGAAAGATAAGTAAAATCAATTAGAAGCAAAAATCAGGGGACAAAAACCTAAGTATTTTAATTGGTAAATCATTTAAAACAATATTTTATAATAAATCTAGCATGAGTATTTTATCTAGGAGAATGAAAACTCTGCATTTTTAAAGACCATACACAAAATAATCAAATTTTCCTGTTTAGCCTGGGGAGCTGTAGCAGTCATAAATCTGTCCAGTAAAACAGAAATCACTCAAGGTCTTTCTAATGGAAGAGATTTAATTCAAGATATTGGTTACACAGGAGTTTTAGAATAGTAGAAAAGTAAAACAGGCTACCTTTCACTGTATGTGATATATTGAATGATAATTTATTGTGATTTACAATGTGCTTAGGCACACTAGAGAATATAATCATAAGTTGAAACCTTGACCACCTAATAAATTTTATAAAGATTAAAATTTTATACTCATGTTAATGTTACGAAAAACTGGATTAATGGCAAAGCAGCTTCATAGATAATGATTTATTTGTAATAGATACGGAATGAGTTTTAGTATAACATCTTCTCATTAAATAGTTCAATAAATGTTGTTTTCCACATCCATTAATTTTCAAATCTCTAGATTCTTATAGGGACCATATGATATTTTGAACATAATAGCTGTTCGGTTAACACTGGGAAATAAAAAACATTGACATGTAAGCTTTCAAGAGTCAATTATATTTACCTATGAGTTCACCATGTGTACAAATAATTCTTAAATTAATTGATTTTAAGTTACTGTCATCTGATTTTGGAATTAGAACTTTTCTGGATGTGGATATGTCAACAGCAACAATAGATCACAATTAGCATCCTTTTCACAGAAAAATAGCAGAAAAAATACGAACTGCAGGACAAGAATTAAAGATTTAGTGGTCTGGCACCATTCAGTATAAAAAAAATAGTACCCAAGGGCATCACAGCAAAAACAGGATTGTGAAGTAAATGATAGATTTAATGATGACCATGAATTGTCATAACAAATGTGAACAGTCTACATTATTTCCCACTTAATAAGCCTGAGTATTATGCAATCTTTGTCTTTTTTTTAACATTTAAGAGTTGAAGACTTTTAAAAATGCTTGTTATTAACGGAACAATTTTTAATTGTACGGAAAACTGGCTTATGTAGAACATCTCACTTTCCCACAAAGCCACACATATGAAATAAGATTACAATAATTTTGCCATTGAACCAATTAAACAAAGTAGTGCATTTGTGCTGTAGTGAAAAGAAGAAATGATGTAAAAACACTCTTTAATGGCAAAGTTGTGGGTTTTGTCATGGGGAAGAAAAGAGACAAGCTGGTAATATAGGAATCTCTTCTAGGATGAACATTCCGCCAGTCTGGAAAAGAACATACTTCCTTGCTGATAGAAAGATTCTACTCTTTCATGCTCCAAACAGCTGTCTTCTAGAAAGCAGGTGCACAGGCAAGACAGGGATACCCTCTCTCACCACTCCTATTCAACATAGTGTTGGAAGTGCTGGCCAGGGCAATTAGGCAGGAGAAGAAAATAAAGGGTAGTCAATTAGGAAAAAAGGAAGTCAAATTGTCCCTGTTTGCAGATGACATGATTGTATATCTAGAAAACCCCATTGTCTCAGCCCAAAATCTCCTTAAGCTGATAAGCAACTTCAGCAAAGTCTCAGGATACAAAATCAACGTACAAAAATCACAAGCATTCTTACACACCAACAACAGACCAACAGAGAGCCAAATCATGAGTGAACTCCCATTCACAATTGCTTCAAAGAGAATAAAATACCTAGGAATCCAACTTACAAGGGACGTGAAGGACCTCTTCAAGGAGAATTACAAACCACTGCTCAATGAAATAAAAGAGGATACAAACAAATGGAAGAACATTCCATGCTCATGGGTAGGAAGAATCAATATCGTGAAAATGGCCATACTGCCCAAGGTAATTTATAGATTCAATGCCATCCCCATCAAGCTACCAATGACTTTCTTCACAGAATTGGAAAAAACTACTTCAAAGTTCATACGGAACCAAAAAATAGCCCGCATCGCCAAGTCAATCCTAAGCCAAAAGAACAAAGCTGGAGGCATCACGCTACCTGACTTCAAACTATACTACAAGGCTACAGTAACTAAAACAGCATGGTACTGGTATCAAAACAGAGATATAGATCAATGGAACAGAACAGAGCCCTCAGAAATAACGCCGCATATCTACAACCATCTGATCTTTGACAAACCTGAGAAAAACAAGCAATGGGGAAAGGATTCCCTATTTAATCAATGGTGCTGGGAAAACTGGCTAGCCATATGGAGAAAGCTGAAACTGGATTCCTTCCTTACACCTTATACAAAAATTAATTCAAGATGGATTAAAGACTTAAACATTAGACCTAAAACCATAAAAACCCTAAAAGAAAACCTAGGTATTACCATTCAGGACATAGGCATCGGCAAGGACTTCATGTCTAAAACACCAAAAGCAATGGCAACAAAAGCCAAAATTGACAAATGGGATCTAATTAAACTAAAGAGCTTCTGCACAGCAAAAGAAACTACCATCAGAGTGAACAGGCAACCTACAAAATGGGAGAACATTTTTGCAACCTATTCATCCGAGAAAGGGCTAACATCCAGAATCTACAATGAACTCAAACAAATTTACAAGAAAAAAATAAACAACCCCATCAAAAAGTGGGCGAAGGACATGAACAGACACTTCTCAAAAGAAGACATTTATGCAGCCAAAAGACACATGAAAAAATGCTCACCATCACTGGCCATCAGAGAAATGCAAATCAAAACCACAGTGAGATACCATCTCACACCAGTTAGAATGGCAATCATTAAAAAGTCAGGAAATAACAGGTGCTGGAGAGGATGTGGAGAAAAAGGAACGCTTTTACACTGTTGGTGGGACTGTAAACTAGTTCAACCATTGTGGAAGTCAGTGTGGCGATTCCTCAGGGATCTAGAACTAGAAATACCATTTGACCCAGCCATCCCATTACTGGGTATATACCCAAAGGACTATAAATCATGCTGCTATAAAGACACATGCACACGTATGTTGATTGTGGCACTATTCACAATAGCAAAGACTTGGAACCAAGCCAAATGTCCAACAATGATAGACTGGATTAAGAAAATGTGGCTCATATACACCATGGAATACTATGCAGCCATAAAATGGATGAGTTCATGTCCTTTGTAGGGACATGGATGAAATTGGAAATCATCATTCTCAGTAAACTACTGCAAGGACAAAAAACCAAACACCGCATGTTCTCACTCATAGGTGGGAACTGAACAATGAGAACACATGGACACAGGAAGGGGAACATCACACTCTGGGGACTGTTGTGGGGTTGGGGGAGAGGGGAGGGATAGCATTAGGAGATATACCTAATGCTAAATGATGAGTTAATGGGTGCAGCACACCAGCATGACACATGTATACATATGCAACTAACCCTCACATTGTGCACATGTACCCCAAAACTTAAAGTACAATAATAATAAAATTTAAAAACAAAGAATGGGGGTGGTAACCTCCAGACACACATACACAAAAAAAAAAAAAAAAAAAAAATAGAAAGCAGGTGCCCAGGATACATAAAGAGGAGAAGATGCAGAAAAGAAAATGTTAAAGGTGACTGAATGCCAAAAGACTTGTATAATTTATTGGCTTTCCTGGTTTTCTTCTCTATTCCAAAGCAACCTCATAGGGTGCTCCTTAAGCAGAATAGGGGGACTTAAAAAGCTACTAATATGATAAGTATATACACATTGCACACACCCAGACACACACTCCCACAGTGTCATGCTCACACTCATGGTAACTGTTTTCATAGCCCAAAATTCATGGCAATGTCACAAACAAAGAGCTTTATGTGATATGGCATATTACTTTCTATGGCTGTATAACAAATTACCACAGTCAGTGGCTTACAGTAACACAAATGTGTTATCTCCAGGGAGTGGGCCAGGAGTCCAGACAGGCTTGGCTGGGTTTACTGAAGAGTTCACTTCCAAACAGATTGTTGGAAGAATGCATTTCCTATGACTACAGAACTGAGGTCCCTGCAAAACCACAATGAGATACTATCTCATGCCAGTCAGAAAGGCAATTATTAAAAAGTCAGGAAACAACAGATGCTGGTGAGCCTGTGGAGAAATACGAACGCTTTTACACTGTTGGTGGGAGTGTAAATTAGTTCAACCATTGTGGAAGACAGTGTGGCGATTCCTCAAGAATCTAGAACAAGAAATACCATTTGACTCAGCAATCCCACTACTGGGGATATACCCAAAGGATTATAAATCATTCTACTACAAAGACACACGCACACATACGTTTATTGCAGCACTATTCACAATAGCAAAGACTTGGAACCAACCCAAATGCCCATCAATGATAGACTGGATAAAGAAAATGTGGCACATATATACCATGGAATACTATGCAGTCATAAAAAAGAATCAGTTCATGTCCTTTGCAGGGACATGGACAAAGCTGGAAACCATCATTCTCAGCAAACTAACACAGGAACAGAAAACCAAACACCGCATGTTCTCACTCATAAGTGGGAGTTGAATAATGACAATACATGGCCACAGTGAGGGGAACATCACACACCTGGGCCTGTTGAGGGGTGGGGAGCAAGGGAATGGAGAGCATTGAGACAAATACCTAACGCATGTGGGGCTGAAAACGTAGATGGCGGGTTGATAGGTGCAGCAAACCACCATGCCACATGCAAGAAGACAACAAATGACAACAGAGGTCAACAAAGTTTTGGAAGTTGGAAAACATGGTGATGGAAACTTAGCTAAGCAGAGGATGCTTGAATCCAGATGCCTCTAGAGGAGAAGAAAGACCAGAAGAGGCGAGTTCACTGTGTATTATTTACTTTAAAAGTAGATGGCTACTCCGTTTCTTCCCACAAAACAGAGTTGGTAGCTTGTAGCTTTTCTTTCTTTTTTTTTTTTTTTTTTTGAGACAGTATCTGACTCTGTCACCCACGCTGGTGTGTAGTGGCACAATCTCAGCTCATTGCAACCTCCCTCTCCCAGGCTAAAACAATCCTCCCACCTCAGCCTTCCAAGTAGCTGGGACTACAGGCATGCACCATCACATCCCGCTAATTGTTGTGTTTTTGTACAGATGGGGTTTCACCATGTTGCCCAGGCCGGTCTCAAACTCCTGGGCTCAAGCTATCCACCTACCTCCACCTCCCAAAGTGCTGAGATTACAGGTGTGAGCCATCACACCTGGCCCAAAGTTGGTAGCTTTTGAAAGTAGCTAGTACTCTCTTAGAAAAATGTGTCCAATATGGCCTGAATTTGTTGAAATGCATTAAATTAACAAGAGCAAACCACTGGAGAACATCCTTGGTACTTTTCCATGAAAGAACTGCATTCTTAGACTCATTTCTGCTGGCTTAAGGTCAGTTCATTGGCTCGTCAATAGCTCTCCAGTGAGTTCAATGGAAGACCCAACTGACTGTGATCAACGCTGAAAGAAACAAGGCTGGCTCTGGAGACTGTGTCAGGCTTTAGGGTTTTGTTTTGTTTTGGTTTGGCTTTTTACCATACTATGCAACACTGAGAAACATGAGAAACCTTGCTAATTCTCATTGAATGCCATAGGATATGGCATTTCTCATTCGGGAGAGATTTGTTCAGATATACTTAAGAAGCAGCCCTTCCTTATCTTCAGAAGATTTACTCTTTGCCTTATGTCTAGAAAGTGTCTTTTAAAATACTAAAGAAAAAGAGAGAGCTAGGGGGATAGAACACATTCCAACACAAAATCAATGCTATATTATACACTTTCAACTGTTTCTTATTAAATCAGAAATAACTGAGTCAAAAGTAAAAAAACATGATGGCTATGACAAATGCTGAGTGATAAATAAAAGTGATCTTTTCTCTGAAGCTGTTTCACTTCCTCATGATAGAATGGCATGCCCCACATATATGTGTGTATATACCTAAACTTGTGCTGGATCCACTCTCTGCTGGTTTTCCTCTGATGTACCTCTATTGCTTCTACTCATTGACTTTTCTCTGTTTCTAGTTAAATGCAAAATATTAACTGAGTCTTCTTTTATATATAATATAAAATCAGTCATTTTGGAATTATGACCTATTAGAAAGCTCAGAACTGTAAAATCTAAATAAAATTAAGCAATAAACTGACTTTCTCGCTAGACAAAAATTATTCATGTATGTATACTTATAATATACTTACAAGAACTCAGTGGGATCTAAATAAAATTGGGCTAAAGAAAAGATATTTAAATGTAAGCTAAGATGCATCAGCATCATTTCTTTAAGCATTCTAATTCTCATACCACCATACATAATATTATAATAATGTACTAACATAGTGAAGGTTTGGTAGTTGACAAAAATATCCAAAACTGAATAAATTTTGAATAATAATAAGCTATGAGTACCTTTTAATTTTAAGTTAACAATTCCCAAAGGCCTTAAATCAACCAGATCCATAAAAATTTGCTTGCATTTTTTCTCATCTTCTCTATACATCAATGTATAGCAGGAAAGAGGAACATCTATCTCTATTATAAACACAAAAATACTAGCTAAACTTTCACTTGGATATGTTGCTCTGTGTACAAAAAGACAATCAATGTATTAGCTGAATATTTCTCCAGTGTGAGGACGTGGTTTTCTTTTTAGTTTTGCTTTTTACTTAAGTTCTACCGAATTCCACATCCATTGGAGATGGTTGTATAGAAGTAATCACTACCCATTAAATACTAATAGCTTATTAGCACTATCACAAATAAAATGATACAGTAGTAGCAACAGAATAACATCTATTTCACTTTACCAACCTTAGAACCTAGCCCATTGCTTAAATTCACTAAGTAAATAAACAAACGATCAAATGAACTAAAGTTGCTTCAAAAAAAATCTCTTCCTACATGCTTTTCACCTTAGGAATCAAAATATAATATTTTCTACCACCTTGGAAATAGAATAATCATGAAAAACATGAATTTAATACAGAATCTAAAAACTAAGAATTTAAGTCTTTAAATGACTCTTTGAATTTTTATTCTTATCTTAAAAAAGCAGACGAGTTATATGATTCAGTGTAAGTAGATTGACATTTGCAACATATGTCAATATGGACCTAAAAAATCAGCCCTCATTTGGATGTGAATATAATTGGTACTTACCCATAGCCAATGACTCCCTTTGACTGAGTAACTAGTAAGGCCCCAATAGTCATATTCAGAACATTCTCTAGTACCCCAGTCTGTTGAGCAGTGATGACTTGATGAGCCAAATTCTGTAATTTGTTACTTGATAAGGATGAAATCGTTCCAGTGCTCCTTACTGTTGGCGAATCACCAATTTCAATGACAATCACTTTTGAGATAGTTTCCACAGTCGTTGGGGGTGAAGCCCTATATGAGTTCATTTCCATCATGAGAGGCCTACGTTGACCAACTCTTCTATAATGACTAGTGCAAGTCACAGTAGGGCAATTGCGCTTTCTTTTTGCTCTATTGTCAGCAATGGCCTTTAAGGTCTCTTCATGGCCAGGCATCTCATGAATAAACCTGATTTGGTTTCGGCCAATCTGTAAGAAGTTAGTTAGTCTTTCGAGTATTACTATTTCCCAGCCTTTTTCTAAGACTGAAACCATCACAGTGAGGGCCAAGTGAATGGAAACACCTGAGCGTATTTCAATGGGCTCCTCTCCTTGTAGGACAACATACAAGAGGTTATCCATGATGTTGAAATAGTTGGCACCAATAGATTCATTCAGCAATAAGGAAGCCGACTGAACCAGAGTGGGTGGAATAAAACTTTCCCCTAAGAAAACGTGGGGGCTCTGGAGCTCATGGTAGAATACAGCCAAGAGAAGCTTGGAGGTACTTTTGTTCCCCAATAGAAAAAAGCGCAAAACTTGAGGAGTTTGATCCATGAAGCAGACCTTGTTAATTTGCCTGGTGGGTAAGATAGAATAGAAAGTAGACACCGACCCAGAAGTAGAACAGGGAATATTGGCATTCACACTGCTAAAGACATCAACAAAACCACTAGTCACAGATACAACTGGATATAACTTCTGGATTGCCCAAATGGCATCAGTGCTATCAAGAATTAGGACCACTTGGTCAGTCTGTTTGCAGATGAATCCTTGCATCAGAAATCGGTATGTACATTTCTGTTCTTCTCTAAATGTACCTACAAAAGAAAAAAGCAAAACAAGCGATATATGAATTACAATCTGTCAATGATTATTTGTAATCCATCAGTCTTGCTATCATCTATAACTGGATAAAATATTTATTAAACATCTAATTGTGCCAGACACTGAGAGTGTAAGGAAGATTGGGGCAAAATATTTTTAAAAAATTAAATAATAGTTCTTTAATATATTTTAAAAGTATATGTTACATAATATGTTATTTAAAGTTAATAATGGAGATAATAACTGAGAAAAGGAGTTGAAGAAGTAAAAGAATCAAGACAATGAAATAATCATTAAGGGCCCTTGAGAGAAAAACAAGATAAACTGTTTTTTACTACTCTCACACACTCCATAAAACACATAATACCTCACCTCTGGTCACCAAAATGTGTAGGCATTTCTCCACACCAACAACCAGTTCTCCAGTGGATACAAACTGGGTGTCACATAATTTAACCAAATTCTGATACTAAACAAAGTTAGTGCAGACTCCACAAGGTAAGGGCTCAGTCTTACAAGCATGCCCCTATTTCAGATGCCAATTGCAAGTCCTAGGCTGTGACCTGTGCTTCTGAACAACTGGCTATAAATCAGGGCTCTCACGGCTCCATCCTTGAATTCAATTAACTTGCTAGAGAGGCTTACAAAACTCAGGGAAACATTTACTTATGTTTTTTCATTTATTATAAAGGATATTACAAAAGATGCAGATGAACAGTCAGATGGAAGAGACGCATAGGACAAGGCATGTGAGAAGGGGCATGGAGCTTCCATGCCCTCTGCACGTGCCACCCTCAAGACACTTCCATGTGTTCAGTCACCTGAAAGCTCTCCCAGTCCTGTCCTTTCAGGCTTTCATGGAGGCTCCATTATGTAGGTGTGATTGACTAAGTTATTGGTTGTTGGTGATCGACTCAACCTTCAGACCCTCTCCCTTCCCCTGAGATGGGGATGGTGAGGAGATGAGGCTTGATGTTCCAACCCTCTAGTCACATGGTTGGTTCCCCTGGCAATCAGCCCCCATCCTGAGGCTATCCAGTAGTTGAGGCATCAGCTCATTAGAAAAAAAAGACATTCCTATCACCCAGGAAATTCCGAGGGATTTAAGAACTGTGTATCCGATGTTTCTATCACTTAGGGAATTACAAATGTCTTAGGGTTTCTGTGTCAGCAACCAGAGTCAAAGATCAAATATTCGAACAAAAGAGTCTCCTAGCACTACTGATTTTAGTAGCTCTGCCTCAGGAACCAGAAATATAGATATAGATATAGATATAGATATATAGATACAGATACAGATTTAGATAGATATAGAAAGAATCTCACAATATCATAGCTCCATAATAGAAATAGGGTACAAGAGAAGGGGTAGTAACGTCCAAGCGAATGGGAGAAAAGGCAGATGGAGGGGAATGGTGGAACAGAGAAATTATGAAGGCATATTAAAATTGAAGAGGTGTGTCTGACCAGATTGTGAAAGAGTTTGGATGTCAAACTATATAATTTTCTCATACTCTATTTTTCCCTAAACATAAAAAGTAAAGAAATACAAGAAGAGGGAAAGAAGAAAGTAGTAACTTGGGAAGTTGTTGATATTAAAGAGTTCAAGTTGAGGATGGTGAGGGTTAATAAAACATTTAAAGGAACAGCGTTATTCATTATTCCCACCATTCTTAATACCTCCTATATGAACCTAGAATAGTTCTTGTTTTGAATCCACAGGGATATTTTATCTTTCAATAAAGAATTTCTTTGATTTAAAATTTATATTCACAAAATCATTCTGTACTGTCTTCTAGATTTTTAAAATTTGCCTTAGTGTAAGTTCATAAAAGTAGCCTAAGAAATGGAACAAAAAATCAAATTATTTTTAATGTAAGAAATACTAGATTTGCATATAATATAGTCTTTCCTATATTCTTCCATCCATATGATAGAATTATAAATCTGTGCTAAACCTGTCCATGGTGTTAATAAATTTAACTACCAAAATGTTGGTTCAGAAGTAGGGCACATGGTTTACTTTTTATTCAACAATAACAGCAAAAACAGGGATGATTAAAAGTAACAAGGAAAATTATAAAATATTTAAAACAATAATAATTATACTTTTACTATATTAAAATTTGGGGAATGAAGTTAAAACAGTACTTTTATGGGAAAATTTATAGTGTTAAATGCTCATATAAGCAAAGAAGAATTATCTAAAAGCAATGTCCTATGGTACTTCTCATCTAAGAGATATAATGTCTTAAAGTGACCTCTAGAGATGTACGGTTCTGTCAGAATTATAAATAAATAACTAAACTAAAACAATCACTTCCTTTGTTGATGATTCTCAATCATTCTCTGCTACCATCTAACTGTATGTAATTTGATAAATCACATGACATTAGTAGGCATCAGTGTTCTTAAGGGTTATCCTTCAGGCCAGGGACAATATCTTATCTCTAAATCACCACAAGGGTCAACATTCTACCTCAAGCACAGTAGATGCTTTTAACATATATTAGCTGATTGATATGTAATGTTCTTTTCAAAATTCCTATTCTTCAAATCACTTTATGTGTTCTTGTCAGGTGTCTAATTATAAGACTCTTACTCTACAGTACAAATATATTTTAAGTCAACTCAGCATAACAATAATTGAGTATATCACAAAAATTTATTGTATAATCCTCTAAATTGATTCTTAATATATGTTAGGCAATATTGTAATACATCTATTTCACATGTATCCATACGATTGAAATTATGGCTGACTATACTTTCATAAATTTTCTTCTGCTATTGTATCACATAGTTGATTTGTCTACAACAGGTTCTGTTGTAATAAAGCATTTTGGGAACAATTCATTTATTCATTAAGTAAATACACATGGGGGAAAATAAGTTTTTCTTTCATACCTCCATTCCTTATGACAGGTAACTTCCAAAGCCAAAATAATAAAAAATGGCCTTTTAAAATGTAATTTACATTTTTTGGGAGTAATAAGGTACAGGAGTTATACTAGTAGGATGCATACCTTCAAAGAGGCCCATTATTACTTATTTATTTATTTTTACATATTCCACCCAGAAGCCAATCTGTCATAAAGGCTGGTCACCCAAGCCATTTCTGCCCCAAGGATCCAAAGTTCCCCGTTCCACTATTCAGTCATGACACTGGATGAAAAAGAATATGACAAACTACCTAGGTAGAAGGCAGGAGCTTGAGAGGGCGAGAAGGAGACAGAAGAAGAGAAGGGTTTGAATTGTGCAGGGTTGAAGCCCGAGAGAGCACAATCTCTGCTGAAAGTGTGTGATGCAGAGCCCTTGCACACCCTGGAGAGTTTAGCTCAGGCCCAGTCCATGAGGAAACTCAGAAATAAGATGATAGAGAATGAAAAGTCACAAATCTTTATGACCCATTGGAATTTTGTATGAATTTAATTACAAACACTAGATTGTGGTAAGGAATTGAATAAACATTTATTTGGATTCCTTGTGCATGCAGTAAGATTTTGTTACTACGGCTCCTCCCTCTAGTTGCCATATTGTTATTATTAAGCACTGTGCTAAAACTAGAGATCAAATGCCAGGCTTCTCAACTATGTGTTAGTTATTTGCTTGTTTAAACTTAGCCAATTACCTTCCTGATTGCAAAGGAACTAGTGCAGTGCCAATTACATGCATTATTTTTATTCCTATTTTCTCCTATTTTTATGTTTTAAACCTCTGTGTATGAATACCTTGCTATGAAAGGACCGCATGGATTTTGATTTCTCATATCTGGTTGGAGATTTACCCCTATGACCTTCACAAAGTTAATAATTAGTATCTTCTTATTTAAATAAACAGTTTCATCAAACATTAGTTATTATAAAATATTCTCCTCATTCTTTCCTTTCTACACTCCCCAAAAATGAAAAATATACTCATTTTGATTCAAGATAAGAATAAAGAATGTTTAAATTACTTCTTTGGTTCAGATCTTCTTGACAAAACATACAACAAACAAGATATCTTTTCTCCAGAATATACTCTTTACAATTTTTTCTACCCTAGGAAAAATACTGTACAAAAAAATCTGTAATAAATAACAAATTAGTTTTATTTTTAGGCTATATAGTCTTGTGACAGATATACTTTTTCTAGCCCAATGTTTCTTAGAAGTCAGAGCTGAGGTTTCTTTGTTAGTAATATGAGAATGATGATTGGGATGTGACTGCCCAAACTCTTTATAGAGATAAAGCTATATAGAAGTAGCTTTACCCACTGAGAGGAAAAATGATTTGTATATCAGATATATTATTGTGGATAAGTAGAAAATTTTCCTTTTATAAAGAAAGTTAAAACAGACCCCAAAAAAACCCACAAATTAAATAATCCCACCAAACAATTAGTCATCTCTGATAGTACAAGCCTATTTCAGCAAGAATTTTTACGTTAGAGTTTGGACAATAAGGATTCTGTACAAATGAAATCCCTTACATGAGCTGAAAAGTAGGTTCTTTTACCTTTAATGTTATTGGAATAAACCAGTCTAACACTTAACAATGAAATTGTGAGAAGCAGCTAATGCATAGATGTAATGATTCAGAGTCTCTTAAAATGTACATTTCAAAAAGGTAGATTGTTGTGTTTAGATGCAAGCTGAGGTGCTGTAGATAAGACAGAACTCATAAAAAGTGAGAGACTAATGTTGGAGGGAGTGGATGACTGAACAGTAAGCTCTCTGAGAGGCTAAGGAAGAACAGGGTCCACAGCCTTCTTAAAAGATGGGATTGGATAGGTTGAAAGACTTCATCTCCCGTGAAGCAGGAAGGAGGGCAGAGAGTGTAAGTGCAGGTGGAGGTGGGTGGGAGATTGAAGGCACTCCATCTGCTGGGAGGTGTGAGGCAAGCACAGTTATCAACAGGAAGTCAAGTATGACGGTGAGTATTGGGGGCTAAGATGAGGTGCAGGAAAGATGGGTCAAATGTTTGTGGACTGAGAAGATGGTATAAAACAGTCATTGTGAAAGAGGTGCAAACTCAGCCTTTCTGTTAATTTAGTGCTTATACAATGTGAGGGAATCATTCTATAAAAGTAGGTACAAAGTTATGAATTCAAAATTTGGAGTGGGAATGAATTATTTAAAATGAGAAAAAAAATCACAACAAAATTATGTTTTAAAAACCTCGTAAGTACCACAAACATGATAAAATCTAGGGAAAGGTAATACGTATACTACCCAGCTTACCTCTGTATCATCCTTCCTATATTTTATTGTAACTGTTGTATTGCTTCTTCATATAACAACAATGTTGTAATATTTTTTATAGAGAAGATAGAAAGATAATTTAGTTTTTTCTATAGCTTGGATGATTGACGTTTGTTTTCCATAATTTCATTGGTAGTTTAGAAGAATTTCTTTCAGCTTCGCAACTCATTGTTGGTATGTGTAAATGTTTAGAATTTTTGTCAAATGTGGGAAGTCTCTTAGAAAGGTTTTCTCATGTATGAGCTATAATACTTGAATAAATGTTCACAGAGTAGCTTTTATTGGACTTTTACCCCAATCCTACATCTCTTATACTTTTCACTTTCTCCTCATGTTTTAGGATATGTTCATAACACAGTGTAACCTAGGGTCTGGCTTCTGTGTGTTGCAACACTGGGTAAGTCGATATAGATGTCTAGTAATAATTTTATATAGAAGTGATTAGGAAGACATAGATGTCTAGTAATAATTTTATATAGAAGTGATTAGGAACCACACCCTACTAAGCCCAAATCAAATGCATGTCCAACTCAATCTCCCCTTAGCTAGATTTCAAAAACGCTGTAGCTAGTCCGCTGTCACTCAACCCCACACCACTTATGATGAAGGAACATTTAGAGTGGAAAGAGAGAATTATTCTAATTCTGGTTAAAATATCTTAATTTTGAAAATTTTACAAAAGCATAGATCTATGCAAACACAAAGCTGAAATGTGTTTTGGAGCCTTGGAAGGGGCCCATGTAAGTGAAGAGCCTGAAATCTAGTCTTTATCATCTTCACAGAAAATTTAGTCTGCCTGTGTTGTGGAGAATGTATGAGTACATGCTTTGGCTATATCCAGTAAGATGGAATGGACAAACAGAATGGCTGAGTTTATTCAAGGTTGGGTTCATGCTTGGCTATGCCAAGGACAAAGAGTCATAGGTATTAAAGGTATATACAAAGAACTGATGATAAGAAAGCATAGCTCATTTCAGCTGCATAAGAAGGGAAATGAAGGGAAGGCACTCATGCATATTAGAAAAATGCACATGGCAATGAGTTTAATGCCCCAGGGAAGGGGCTCTTGAACAATTTGAGTTGGAAAGACCTGAATTATTCCTTGAAAGTATGGTACTTAAGTTCATGATTTTGAAGTTCAGTCATCATGACAATTTCAATGTTATCACTGTGTCAGTGAGTAGTAAGGTACAGTGGGGGTAAGGTACAGATGGGGTAGTTTGTCAGTATCTTATTCATTTTCCTAGGTCACCTTTAATCAACCTTCATATTTTAATTTTGGCGTGAGGCAAAAATAAAGCACACGTAAGCAGGGTTCCAGAGCCACTAAATGGGTGTAGTTCTTAATTATGGCAGAGAATACACATTAACTACTTAAGAGGCTGACAGACCTCAGAGCTCAATCCCCAGCCGCTACTGGCAGGCGCCTGCAGTGACAGTTCAGCATCACTTCTATAGAGCGTTCCGTTTTTCCTTCCTCTGGATTTGTTTTCTTCCTGCTTCTGTCACTTGGGGAAGGTTTAGTTTTGAGTAATGATTATCTTTCTCCCTTGTTTTTGTCTTTTCTTTTCTCCCACTTCTCCAAATGGCCTATCTGCCAGTCACAATTTTTGTGGTCTGCAATTCTGATCACTTTTAAATGAAACCCATGCTGGCTTTGGTAATCATAATGTCATTTACAATTTACCACTAAACACGTTTATTCAGTTAGTAGCACACTGGAGAAAGAGAACTCCATATGAACTCACCGTGAAAGGCCTAATCTGATTATTTCCTCATGAAAATCCAGGCAGGGGTGCTTGTAAGAGGGGCTGAGAGAAGAAGGAAAAAAAGCGAGATCTGGCCACAGCTGACTTTCATAATCAATGTGAATAGATAAGTGACACAGCCTGTCAGGGGCAGCCGCCCAGCCACCCCAGGGCATTCCTTTCCAAAAGGCTAGGGTGGACAGGGCTTAATAAATGCTGAGTGACCAGTGAGTATTGGCTTGGCATGTGCTATTGCATTCACGATGGACAAGAACATGATAAAGTCCAGAAGCTCTTAAGTGGGGAAAATTAGATTAAGCAGGTTGTATTTGTGTGTGCATGTGTGCCTATGAGCACTTGCTTTGCGTATACTTTAACTTCCTAAAATACCCTGGTCATTCAGTATGCTCTGTCCACCTTTCCCTAGACAGGAAGCTACAGACTTAGAAACCAAGGCAGTGAGTGAAATCTGTCTGGTGGCAGAGGAGGAGGAAGGAAGCGGGTGTGTATGTATGTGAGTGCGTGTGTAGATTCAGGTTGCTTCCAGGGTTCTAACATATATTAACTTTGTGTCAATATTTGTCCTTCCTGTCGTGAAATGAGGATTTTCCACCTCATTTCACGTTTGAAAAGAAAATATGCCAAAGGGGTCGTCTTTGCTAGGGGAAAAAAAAAATTAAAAGAAAAGATAAAAAAAGACTTCTATTCTTTATTTAGAAAAATGGATCTGAAGGAAAGAAAAAAAATTTAAATAAATGTTCTGACTCAAAGGCACATAGTATCCTTCCATATTTCTGTTTTCAACAAAAAAGAAAAATTTATATATTTAAAATTGAATGAAATACATCAACATTAATGATTTTTTCCTCGAGGTTAACACCACCATTTCCTTCAATAATTTTTTTAGCCATTTTGTAATATATTTCACAACTCATGGTAAAGTGTAGGAGATTTGACAAAAACAAAATATATACTCATTCTCTTATTTTCAAGAAATGAAATCATTTACAATTCTTTTCTGTCAAACAACATTTATACCTCATTTTATTTCTAATTTAACAAATATAAATGGTCCCAGATCAAATAAAGTGAGGACAGGTGGAATTTATCCCCATTTATATATGTTGTCACAGGCCCTCAGGCTATGAGGAGTGAAAGTCCAAAATCTCAAAGCTGTGCTCCTCAATACACAAAAGAAGTAACTGTGATCTTCCAAAGAATTATTAAAGATAATATGTTTTGGTCATAATAGAAATAATAGAGAAAAACAGTCTGCTTTTTTAGAATGGGCAATTCTGAGCAAAAAATCATTTGTTTAAACTTCAAAAAATGGGTGTATGTTATATTTATAAGGTGAAGGCATATTGAGAGTGATGTTCTTAAGCAGAATAGATTCAGTATAGGTGATAGGAAACACATCCTTGCTAATCTGGAGTCTAGAATTAGAGTTAGTTAAAGTCTATCGAGGGACCATAATATGGTAGTTCTAATTATTATGAAAAAGATATATATACTTGCACATATACACACTGATAGGAATTATTATAACCAAACTAAGCACAATTATAATAGTTATTATTACAAGTAATATGAGAAACTTAAAGTTCATTAGATTGAAGAAGTACAACATGTATTCACTCACTGCTTAGGTCCTAGAGCTTCAAAATTAATTCATTTTCAGATTGGCTTTCACAGTTTGTTAGACAGTGGCACTTCAGAGTACAATCACCTCTGGCACCATTTTCAATGAGGAGGACAGCACTGTAACAGCTAGTTACTGGTGTAGTGAAGTGGCTTTCAATGCTTGGGAGCCACAAAACGCCCAAGAGTGAAGACAGTTTGAAAGGACTGAAGATACTGCCTAAGAACAGGAAGCTGCTGTATGAGGAATATATGCATCTGCAGGTGTAAAATGGGCTGGTAGACTTCAGAAACCAAAGATCATAGGATCTGTCACAATTTTATGAGCAATCTCACCAAAGTTTTGTAGTTGGGCCTATTTTCCATAAGGACGCACTTCAAATTAATACAAGAAAAATGGAAAACTACATAAAACCAGCTATTGCATGAAGCAAAAAATGTCTGTAAGACTTTCTGTTAAAGGCCTTTCTGTCTCTACAATCAGTTCTTTCAGGGAATATCTCAAAATATTTGTTCTCTTTTAATAAAAGTGTTGCATTGATAAAAAAGATCAAGAGATGAAGGTTAAGTGATGGCATGACAATAAATATGAGAGAGAAGGTCAGATCTATACCCAATAGACCCTTCTTCTGATTCAACCATTTTTCCTTTTTACTTTTTTAAATTAAAGAAACTCCTTACTTTTGTTAGTAGAAATCTGTTCAAACAAATTCAATAGACTATTTCATAATTCTTTTACTATGGTAAAATGTCATTATCTATACACTGCTTGAAAAAGTGGTTTAGAAAGTGTTTTTGTATTTTTGTTATTTTGTTGTAATATGATTTCACCTGAAAACATCAAAGAATATGGTCCCAATTATGATTTTATTATTTGAATATTACATTGAAAACAGCCCAGGCAAATCCAAACTCAGGAAGTACAGCTTAGCGAGTGGGAGATCAGATTTTAAAGTCAGAGAGATTTGCATTGCAAGCTGGCTCTGCCACTTTCTAGCTGCAAAACACAGACAAGTTACTTATCCTCTCTCTGACTCATTTTCTTCATTGTCAAAGGGATTGGAAATGGTGCTTAATTCATAAGCTGATGGAGACAGCTAAGTTAGATGATGTATGCACAGAGTGAGAGAAAAACACATGTTAATAAATACAAGCTGTTAAATTCTTATAATTTTAAAAAGAGAATTTTTAAAGCTACCTTCCACTCTCCTTTTGCCTTTTATGGCTCTATCCTTATCTCAAACTGGTGTTGGTCTAGTATTCTGGAAAACCACCTGAAGTGTTGCAAACATTTATAATAAACACTGTTGAAAGAGACAAGTTACAGGTGAAGAAAATGCTAGAAGGTAGAAATGACAATCTATGTTTTCAAGAAAATATCAGCAAGAAAGAAATGCACATACATAAGTACATATACATCTGTGTGTGCCTGTGCACATGTGTCCATGAATAGAGTGCCTATATTTTCCACCAATCAAGAAAAAAACCCAACCTGAAAATCTAAGATTATTTTCCTGGTCATCTATTCTTAACTTTCTCTTCATTTCTTTTATAATATAATATTCGCCATCATCACCCTACACCTTCTCTCTACCTTCTTACTTTTTAATATTAATTTTATTTATTTATTTATTTATTTATTTATTTAGCTAGCTAGCAAACCTTGCCTGCCAGCTTTAAACAAACTGATATTCATGGGTTAAACACAGAAGCAGCCAACAGCATTCTTTGCAGATACAATTTCTGCCAAACTCTTTCCCCAGAATGATAAACTTATCACCTCTCCAGCCCTCAGTTTGAAGCTGCAGCAGTAATTTCTGCTGGGTGCCAAAACTAAAATGAATGTGACTGTGCCATGCCCTGCTCTGAGCTGTGGCTATAATGAGATTTGAATGGGAAGCCCCGGACACAATAAATCTGCGCCATATGTGACCATTTCCTGCGTCAGTTCCTTTCTCATAACCAGTGGAGACTTTTTTTCCCTCTCATGACCCCACACCATGACTCTGAAATCTTTCATGGCTGCTTATGGGCCTCAGGCTTTTTGCAGCAGTTGTATAAATAAATGAATTTGACAGCAAACATCATAACAGTTAGCAGTAATGTGTGTTCGGCACAAGTGCCTATACTACTCACTGGAGAAATGGCACAGGAAACAGCTTGTTTTGTTACCTAAACAAAAGTAGTTTCGTTTGACAAGTGGTGAAAGAATTAGTCAAATAAACTTGAAATCCACTAGGACTTATTTTTTTTTCCAACTCTCCCTGCCAGGGGAATGTTCCCAGCTCCTGAGTGCCCATGACTCACAGAAGGTAAATTTCTCCCTTTTTATTCTGAGATAAAGATCTGCACTGGGAATACAAAACCTTCGACTGATATTTTATATTAATCTTTTCAAGGCAAGAGTGTCATGTATGGGAACTCAGGTAGTCAAGAATTTCCAAGGAAGCCTGTGGTAGAAATGCCAAGCAGGATGTTTCGGGAGGAAAGGAAAGGTGGTAATAATGAACCAACTCACTGATTCCCATTGAAAGCAAACTGAAGCTTACAAGTGCTTCTTTTCTTTTCACACTGCCTTTATTCAGGAACAAAAAATCTCTACACAAGTTGCTGAAGGAAAGGAAATTAGCATTTTCTCTGTATCTCATTTCTCCACTCTTCCTCTGGCATCTTAATGCCAATCCTGTTGTCTCTGCTGTGAAGGATGTTATACTACAGTGATTATTCTCAGGACTCTGGTGCAAACTGCCTAGGTTCAAATCCTGGCTCTGTTTCTTTCTCTCTGTGTAACTCTAGGCAAATAACTTGGCCTCATTGCATCTCAGTTTTCTCCTTTGCAAAGCAGCAATAATAACGCTATGGTATCAAGCTCCTAAGGTGTCTGTGCCAATTAAATGTATTTTAAAAGGCTCAGAACAGTATCTGAAACATAATATGTATTATTATTATTATTATTATTATTATTCTGCCAAACAGAGAGATTTGGAAAATAGTCTCTCTAGCAGTACTAGAAATTTTTTTCCATGATGGCTTGATATTGGCAGCTAATCTCAGAAATGAAATTTAAAACTTTTTGGGGAAAATCATAATCGGAGCTTCATGTAAACCATTACAATTAATTTCAAGGTACAGTACAACACTACTTGAAATAAAAATATCACCTGGACCCTGAAATTTTTTCTTATATGAAGGTTATTTTCACACTTTCAAAGGTGGTTATACTTTATCATAAGTGGCCAAGTAACTATTGTCCCTAGAATCTTCTCATATTGCACAGAAGTATCACTGATTAGGAGAGCAAAACTCAAGAGTTATCACAAACTAATAAATCTTAGTCCAGGTATATGTTCTATTTTGGTTTTGGTTTTGGTTTTAATTTAATTATTAAAATGTGTTCATTGCAGTATTTTGCTTGTGTGACAATTACAAGAAAGTGCCATAAAATTTTAGAAGGTATGGACAGTAATCAACATGAACAATAATTTCCTATTACAGAGAGCCTGCTACCTACACTATAGATTCCCAGTGTCTTTATTTTAATTAAATAAAAAATCCACTTGAATATACATTTCTCCATATTTAAACTTCCAGACTATAGTGAAAAGTCACAAATATAAACGAATTAAACTATTGTAAAGACAAATGAATGGTAAACGTTTTGCTCTGAGAGCAATCCCAATAAAACTTGAAAGGGTGTTAAGTGAGGGTAAAAAAAACCACATGCCTTTATAAGACAATGAAGAATCAGTAGGGGGACAGAGTAAATATACAGTTAAAAAATGGGTTGGTTGTGAATTGGGGTTAGGGATTGACAGAAAACCAAATACATAAGTGGCATCCTTCTATTGTAAAGCAAGTTTAAGTACAATTCCATTTCTAGTAAAATCAATGGAAAACCCCATTTTGTCACTGCTGCCCATATATAGACTGCATTGCTACATCTAGGAAACCTCCCAGAAATTGATCTATGAGAAAATGACTTTTTCCCCAAGGCAATTTCACTGCTGTGGAATGTCATCTGATAAAATGGCTCCATTGCTACTTCCAAATCCTTTCCCGAGATCAGCTTCTAGGATGTATTTCCTAACTCACCTTAGGATTTCCAAAGGTGAAGATTTAATGCTGTGAATAACTCCAGCTCTTCAGATGAGACATTGCCACCAACAGCTGAATAAACACAGGCCTTAGCAATGTCATGTTTGGTTGACCAACCACTGCTATTGCCCCTTAACTGCTAGTGCCCCTTAACCAACCACTGCTATTGCCCCTTAACTAGCTATTGCCCCTTAACTAACTGCCACCTTGTAAAGTCTGTTTTTCTGAGTTAAAGAGAACACTGAAGGGAACAGATGAACTTTAAAAGACCAGTAGCCTTAATCAAGCATTGTAGATCTGTGAAAATAACTGCTCAGCTATTTCTTCATTGTTTTCCTTGTATGTGTATGAATACATATAAGCCCAGCCTTGCGCTTCCCCATTATCTTATTGGTATCTTAATGACTAGTTAATAGGATCATTAACTAGTCATTAACCATTGAGCAGAGGTAACTAGTGTCCCTTTTGGGCCATACTATTTAATTGAAAGAGGTGGTGAACTACAAGCCACTGGCTAAATCAGGCCCACTGGCTATTGTTATAAATAAAATTTTATTGGAACACAGCCATACGCATTTGTTTATGTATTGCCTATGGCTACTTTGCACTACAACAGCAGGGTTGAGAAATTGTGACAGAAACTGTATGGCCTACAAAGTTAAAAATATTTGCCACCTGGCCCTTTACAGAACATGTTTGCCAGTCTCTGTTCTAAGAGTTCTGAGTTTGTCTCTTGAGACAGTGACCAGAAAAGTATAAGACGGAAGCTGATCTTTCAGCTTGAGTTCCTGCCAACCAGAGATGGACAAGAAGTACAAACGAGAAATAAGCTTTTGTTGTTTTAAGATGTTGAGATAGATACAGCATCAGGGTAGACTAGATTAGGATGTCAGTACCCTGATGGATGCAGCATCTATAATATTCTTAGATGTATCTTTTCCTCAGAACATATATACTATCTCCTGCTTCGGGGAAGAGGATAAAGAACATAAGAGAACTCTTCTTTTGTCCCCAGGAGACCTAGGATGAAAACAGAAACATAACACAATTTTCTCTCTAAACACAAGTTTTCTTTACATAATTTTTCATACTAGTCACTTTTTCTAATACCTGAGCATCAGTATTCTCTGTTAAAGCTCTCTGCAAAACTAGTTCTATGAATCTCTTCAGATTTGCCTTCTTTTCCAGTGTGATATAAAGATGAAATTTACTTGACATACTGCACACAGAAGATTACTGAAGTAATTAGGTAAAAATATTTTCATAAGCCCAGAGTTGGGATGTTCTAGTCTCTGAGAATGAGTTATTTTATTTGGGCTTTGCTTTAATATGGGTGAAGAATGCACACAGCTGGCTCTGCTTGCTCATTTTGCTATGTCCAGTTCTTCTCCTTTGGAGGAAAAAGAAACAGGGCAAGTTGAGTGAACAGCTTGCCTCTGCTTTTGCTTTTTTGGAGGCAGAAAGTGATGGAGACCAAAATGAGAGTGTAATGTTCCTTGTATCAGCTATAGAAGAGAAAGCCTATGGGAGTCTTACCAATAGAAGCTCTGTGACCTGAAGAATAGAAACACTAGATTGAAGTGTCAATTGCAGTTGATTTTCTTCCTAATCCTGGTGACTTTGAAAACAGACAGGCTACCATGCACCTCAGTTTCCTTATTATGCATACAAAGCAATATACCTGGATACTTATCTAATACAGGGAGAATACATAGAAGTTATTTGTACTAATGTCTGGGAGACATGGAAGGGGAAAATATATTGAAAAAGGAGGCTTTTACCCAAACAATCAGCTAACTAGCAGTAATAAATAGGATCCAGAAGAAAGAGTGAATAAGAAACACGGTGAGATCAATCAGATACCATTTAGTCAGTTGAACAAATCAACTATGAAGATTTTTTACAAACAAATTTGCTAGAGTTCTTACAAATAAGATTCTGGGTTGGAGGATTTCAGATAGATTACTTCTAAGTCATCCTTTAAGTTCAGTGACTCCTCCTGAAAACTGGTGTATCATAATTCAGCAAGGTGAGCAAATTTTAAAGACAATTCGGGATCCAATTTTGAGTCAGAAAACATAATTAGATTACGGAGATACACAATGGACACTAAACACTGGGAGACAGAATGGCTTACTTATACCAAAGGCGTTATTCAAACTTTGAGGCAAAGTAGTGGCTGGAACTGTAAGAACAAATACCAAAAAATATATTTACAGATGCCAATCAGACAACAAACACAATATATAGGCTCAGGAGGTGAAAGTATTCCTGATTAAACAAAATTTTACCTTATTTTCAACCATATATAAGGTTAAAGAACTATAAGCAGCTGTGTACTATGGTCTGCATATAGAAATACTTCAGGATCATCTCTTCAATTTGGATGATGTATAGCATAGACTCAGGAAATCATAGTAATCCTAGGTTTTATTCCATTACATCAGATTTTGGTAAACTCCGGGGGCAGTGTGAGTAATACAGAGGAAAAACAGAAAAGAATGTAATTTTCTAGCTCTTCCACTGTATAGTTGTGATATTGTAATCATTGATTTTATACTATTTATTGACCATTTGCCATTATCCTGATAATGAATTCAACTTTGAGATTATAATGGTTAAAAATTAAATGAGAGACAGTGCTTGCCTTCATGGAGCTTACTCAGTCATGTTTTTAGAAACAAATTTTCCCTCTCTTTTAGAGACAATGAGCTCATGAGCAACTTGAGTACAGATATCAGCCTTATTCACCTTTGCATATGTCCTTCCACTTCCATATACTCAACCAGTGCCCGATATACAAACCAAGAGAGAAGAAATATCAACATTTCCTGAGTATGTACCATGTTCCAGCTATTCTGAAAGTCTTTCAACCAACAGTTCTTATTTTATTTAATTATCACAGCAAACTGAGAGGTGTGTTTTTATTGCTTCCATTTTCCAAATAAGAAAGTTGAACTTGTAGCTGTACTTGAAGGACTGTGAGATAACAGAACTAAATGGTAGAAGCAGCCTGGTTCCCTGAGTCACCATCAGGAGGGCAGCTGCCAGGAGAGTCACCCAAACTTCTTCAGGCTGAGATGTGAGTAAAACAAAGTTTTTCTATTCTTAAACAACTGAGATTTGGAGATTATTTGTTAATTGGAGTAACTCTGTCTTGTACAATATCCATGTTTTATGTAAATAAAGAAAATTTTAAAAGTAAGTACGCACAGAGAGGCAATGAACAAATAATGCTGAGGTCCCAGTTAGCTTAGAAGCAAAAGGAAGAGAAAAATACAAGCAATCTGACATTGTGACCTACACTACAGCTACCATTTAAAGAGGCTCCAAGGGGATCTACAGGACATTGTTGCCTTCATTCTGTGTTCTTGGAAGTTCACTAAGAAATGACTGTGGATAAGCTTTGCCCTGCTAGATATTCCCCCACTTGATGGCCAGCTTAAAACTGATTTAGAAGCTTTTAGAGACTGCTAGGGATTCACGGCTTTACTAAGGTCTGAAAAGCAAGCACTTAAGCAGCATACTGCATGCCAAGAAACAAAATCAGAAGCTACAAGCAGCTGGTTTGACCTTTGAGAAAAGTTTGGCAAAAGGGCAAGAGCATATTTATAACTCCTATGGGACAGTTCATGTGCTTTCCATTGGACTTGCTCTGTGTCAAAGGCCAATTTCCATCCATTATGATTCACTAAGTTAGTTTTATGAATATTATGTTTAGAGAAAATCACACACTGGGTCAAAAGCAAAATTAGAGCATTTCCATCATTGGGGAGTGTATCATTTCACCAACTATAAAATTCTTTTTGCTTGAATTTAAGGCTGGTTTTCTCTGAAATACACGATTTTCCTGATGAAACTAGCCACTGATCTTTCAAGAATAGTTTTCTGGGTCAATAGAAGCTGCCTCCTGGGAAAATATTACACCCCATTACGCATCTGGCCAATTCTTTGAGGCCATTCAAACTGTTAGGAGTAAGAGTGGGAGAATTCCTTCCTGTCCTCTGAGATGATCATTTTGTACCCCAAAACTTCAACCTCATTATTCTTATCTTAGGGCTAATTACAATGTTATTATTGGTCACAAAATTAACCAGATTTTCCTCTCTTTTCTTTTCCTCTTCAGCATTTGACTCCCTGACCTTCTTCAACAGAAAAGTCTATGGGCTGATTATATGCTAAGAATAGAAGTATTTCCTCTTACTTGCTTTAAATTTTCCCACTGTTAATTTCGTTGAGAGCATACTTGTTCTCATATTATAAAACAGCATTAAAAAAATTTTTTTAAAGAATTTTTTACTACTTCTATAAAATCTGAAAATTTTTGCTCTTGTAACCCAGTGCTTCTGAGATTGGTCCCTTTTTTTATCTCACCATCCAGAGGTCCTAGCCTACATTTACATTGGCCTATAGGTACATGATTCAACTTATAACCTAAGGCCCCTTGCCAGTTTCTCCCTTGCACTACACTTTACTATTTCCCGAAGCAACTTCTTTGTTTTAGTTGAGGAGGGTTGCTACCTTCCTGTGGCAGTGGTTGCCAAAGTATTGTTTTAAGAACCATTACCAGGCCATGTAAGGACTTGGTAGAAAAAATGGTTTTATAGGTTAGCAGTCTGCTGGTGTAAGGGATGGAAGATATGGTGAAGCCTTGGCAAAACTCACTGTCAGGAAAACACAGCTATACCTCCTATGCAAACACTTTGCTCAACAGCGCTTACGCACAACTTAGCTGCTGTCTAACCCAGAACTCCATCCAAATTCCATTCCACTCATCCACGTCTGACACTTCTTAAGTTTCTATAAAGATTTTTCTAACACTCTCTGCTGATCACTGGCTGACAAAATTCATTCTATAATTCACTCTAAAATTGACAGCGTTGTCCTAGATGGATGGCATGTTTGGATGAAAGCAGCTAAATCTTACCTAGAGATTCAAGGTGAGAAGCTTTTTGAACCCCTAATTTATGTTCGCCTTGTAAAGAAGGATGATCATCCTTCTGTTTATATTAAAATGATTAGACTTGGTAATCTTTAAAACCACAACAAAAGCTGGACTGCTTTCTAAAGAACCAGAACGCTTTACCTCTGACCTTGTCTTCTGCTAACTCCCCTCCTGGTCATTCTGCTCAGGCCACTCTGACTTCCTTGCTAATCCTCACACAGTGCAGGCACTCTCCCCACCTGGGGCCTCTGCCAAGGCAGATCGCTCTACTTTTCTCCCAGGTGTTCCTGTGGCTCAATCCCACGCCCTCTTCTCTGTCTCCTTCTCAGTGAGGGCTACTTTGGTCAGCCTATGTACAAGCATTCTTATTGCCTCCTATGATGCTCTACACTTTTTCTTTTGTCTATAGCACTTATAACTTTATAATCTACTAGAGAATTTACTTATTTATTGTGTATATTACTTAGTCTCTCCTCTAAGTAAGCTAAGAAAGTAAGCTCTATGAGAGCAGAGTTATTTGTCTAGTTTTAACACTTTACAACTAGCCAGAAAAGTACCAGGCACATAGTAGACTCAGTAATATGTGTTAAATTGAATAAACTTAATGCATCCATTCGTTTTCAATAATTAACTCTAGAATTTTCCTGATTCACTCAGATTGAAATTGAACATTCAAGTTGAAACTATGATCTACTCACTTGTATGTTTGAAATCTACAAGGACAACTTTCTAACAATATTTTGCAAGGACTGTATATTTCATATGTCTTTCAGAGGCCAGATATGCAGTTACATTTTCTCAGGTACTCCACTTTGTCTTGGTTTTCAGAAAAGTTGATGTTCTTGCCCTTCTGAAATCATGGCACCAAAAACGGGGATGTAAGTTCTTTCATTGTCGAGAGTGAATGAGAAGGAAAGGGGAAAAGAGGAGCAGGGAAGAAATGGATAATACTATTTCTAGTATCCTTCCTTCCAGAGAAGAATGAATTAAACATGAGGCAAGAAGGTCACCAAGTTAGTTAGGCATATGAATTAAATCAGATTGTCTGAAGAAAGTACTCTATGAAGATAGGGCACAGAGAAAGAATACAACAAAAATCAGATGATAAAAAATGAAAAAATAGTTGCATTTGTATGGCACATTTTAATATGTTAAGTACTAATAATAACTCTTGCCATTATGTGTTAATAATAGATCCTTTTCTGTATCAGCTATATTGTATACATTATGTATAAGTGTTGACAACATGAAAGATAATTCCTGTATTTCTATTCTACAGATGACTAAACCTAAGCTCATGGTGTTAAATATCCATAGACACCCATCTATTCAGTGGCCAGCAGGGCCTGAAGCCATATGATAGCCACCATTCCACACATTTTGCCACCATGTCACCTGTTATCATTTGCCCTTCACAACAACTTTAAAAGGCAGAAATAAGAGGTGGCATTTCCATTTGCCTGATGAAAAAACTGAGTTTCTTAAAATGTAGTACTTGCCCAAAGACAAAGTGAATTAATTAAATAATGGTCTCTTGACATCTGTGTCTAATGTTCTTGTCATAACATGATGCTCTTGGTGTTGGTAATAAAACTAATGTTTCTCAAATAGAGGATGAATTCGTGAGTTAGTAAATCAGTTCAGTTTTGACACTGCAATCTCCAAAGAGATCCTAAAATTATTTTCATATTTTCATACCACGTGGATTAATACTCAGTAACAGATTGCATTCTACAAATAGTATTGCCTTGAGATCCATCCACTTGAATTAACCAAAAAAATACTACTAATTAACTAGACTTAAGAAATGGCTGGTACTAGGCAATGTGACTTTTTTATGTCATATGTCACCTGGATTACATTTTCACTCTGATGTACATGTCATTGATGGCAGTAGTCTGCTAGAATTTGACACCATGAATTTATCTGATGAAGTGCACAGAAAGAGATCAGTTTATTAATTCGTAAGCACAATCTAGAGCCATTTTATAATATAGTATTTCCCCCTTCACAGAATGATTCAGTACTTGACTGATTTAAGTATAAAATGCCTTGGTTTGTTAAACACAACCCCATATTGGGGAGAAGAGGACTTGGGTTCTACTAGCAGTTGTCCCAAAATTTGCTATTCTTAAACAAGTTGTCTTCCCTCTCAGGATTTCAAAGTCACCATCAAAAACTTAGAAACATCTCAAGTTAACAACCTAATGTCACAACTAAAACTACTAGAGAACCAAGAGCAAACAAATCTCAAAGCTAGCAGAAGACAAGAAATAACCAAGATCAGAGCTGAACTGAAAGAGATAGAAACACACACACAAAAAAAAATTCAAAAAATCAACACATCCAGGAGCTATTCTTTTTTTAATAAAAATCAATAATATAGATAGACCACTAGCTAAACTAACAAGGAAGAAAGAGAAGATTCAAATAAACACAATCAGAAACAACAAGGGGGATATCACCACAGACCCCACAGATATACAAACAACCATCAGAGAATATTATAAACACCTCCAGTGTTTTCTAGTTTATGCATACAAACTAGAAAATCTAGAAGAAATGGATAAATTCCTGGACACATACACCCTCCCAAGACTAAACCAGGAGGAAATTGAATCCCTGAACAGATCAGTAACTACCTTGAAATTGAGTCAGTAATAAATAGCCTACTAACCAAAAAAAGCCCAGGACCAGTCAAATTCACAGCCGAATTCACCAGATGTACAAAGAAAAGCTAGCACAATTTCTACTGAAACAATTCCAAAAACTTGAGAAGGGACTCCGCAGTAACACATTCTATAAGGCCAGCATCATTCTGATACCAAAACCTGGCAGAGATACACAAAAAAGAAAACTTCAGGCCAATATCCCTGATGAACATCGATGCAAAAATCCTCAATAAAATACAGGTAAACCAAAACCAGCAGCACATCAAAAAGCTTACCCATCAAGATCAAGTAGGCTTCATCCTCAGGATGCAAGATTGGTTCAACATATGCAGATTAATAAATTTGATTCATCACATAAACAGAACCAAAGAGAAAAACCACATGATTATCTCAATCGATGCAGAAAAGGCTTTCAATAAAATTCAACATCCATTCATGTTAAAAGCTCTCAATAAACTAATTATTGAAGGAACATACCTCAAAATAATAAAAGTCATATATGATAAACTCACAGCAAACATCATACTGAATGAGCAAAAGCTGGAAGCATTCCCCTTGAAAACTGGCACAAGACAAGGATGTCCTCTCTCACCACTCCTATTCAAAATCGTACTGGAAGTTCTAGCCAGGGCAATTAGGCAAGAGAAAGAAATAAAGAGCATCCAAATAGGAAGAGAAGAAAGCAAACTATCTTGTTTGTAGAGGACATGATCCTATGTCTTGAAAACCCCATAGTCTCAGCCCAAAAGCTTCTTAAGCTGATAAACAACTTCAGCAAAGTCTTGGGATACAAAATCAATGTGCAAAAATCACTAGCATTCCTATACACCAACAATAGAGAAGCTGAAAGCCAAATCACAAATGAACTCCCATTCATAATTGCCACAAAAATAATAAAATACCTAGGAATACAGCTAATTATGGAGGTGAAAGATTTTTTATCAAAAACTAAAACAACTGCTCAAAGAAATCAGAGATGACCAAACAAATGGAAAAACATTCCACGCTTATGGAAGAAAGAATCAATATTGTTAATATGGCCATACTGCCCAAAGCAATTTATAGATTTAATGCTATTCCTATAAACTAACATTGAAATTCTTCACAGAACTAGGGAAAACTAGGCCACGCACGGTGGCTCACGCCTGTAATCCCAACACTTTGGGAGGCAGAGGCGGGCGGATCACGGGGTCATGAGCTCGAGACCAGCTTGGTCAATATGATGAAACCCCGTCTCTACTAAAAATACAAAAATTAGCCAGGCATGGTGGCATGCACCTGTAGACCCAGCTACTTGGGAGGCTGAGGCAGAAGAATCACTTGAACTCAGGAGGCGGAAGTTGCAGTGAGCCGAGATCGTACCACTGCACTCCAGCCTGGGTGACAGAGTGAGACTCCATCTCGAAAAAAAAAAAAAAAAAAAAGAACTAGGGAAAACTATTTTTAAATATACTAAATGTACATGGAACCAAAAAAGAGATCGAATAGCCAAGACAATCCTAAGCAAAAAGAATAAAGCTGGAGGCATCATGCTATCCAACTTCAAACTATACTACAGGCCTATAGTAATCAAAACAGCATAGTACTGGTACGAGAACAAGATACATAGACCAATGAAACAGAAGAGAGAACCCAGAAATAAGACCACACACCTACAACTATCTGATATTTGACAAACCTGACAAAAACAAACAATGCAGAAGGGATTCCCTATTCAATAAATGGTTCTGGGAGAACTGGCTAGCGATAGGCAGAAGATTGAAACTGGACCCCTTCCTTCACCATATACAAAAATTAACTCAAGATGGACTAAAGACTTTAACGTGAAACCCACAACTGTAAAAACCCTAGAAGAAAACCTAGGCAATACCATTCAGGACATAGGCATGAGCAAAGATTTCATGACAAAGACACCAAAAGCAATTGCAACAAAAGCAAAAATTGACAAATGGGGTATAATTAAATAAATAGCTTCTGCACAGAAACAGAAAATACCAACAGAGTAAACAGTCAACCTATAGAATGGGAGAAAGTTTTTGCAAACTATACTTCTGACAAAGGTCTAATATCCAGCATCTATAAGAAACTTACATTTACAAGAAAAAAAAATCCCATTAAAAAGTGGACAAAGGACATGAACAGACACTTTTCAAAAGAAGACATACATGCAGCCAACAACCATATGAAAAAAAGATCACCATCACTGATCATTAGAGAAATGCAAATCAAAACCACAATGAGATACCATCTAACACCAGTCAGAATGGCTATTATTAAAAAGTCAAAAAATAACAGAAGCTGGCAAAGTTGTGGAGAAAAAGGAATGGTTATATATTGTTGGGGGGAGTGTAAATTAATCCAGCCATTGTGGAAGACAGTGTGGTGATTCCTCAAAGACCTAAAGACAGAAATACCATTTGACCCAGCAATCTCATTACTGGGTATATACCCAAAGGAATATAAATCATTCTATTATAGAGACACATGCATGAATATATTTGTTGCAGCACTATTCACAGTAGCAAAGACATAGAATCAACCTAAATGCCCATTAATTATAGCTTGGTTAAAGAAAATGTGGTACATATATACCATGGAATACTATGTAGCCACAAAAAAGAATGAGATCATGTGCTTTGCAGGGACATTGATGAAGCAGAAGGCCATTATCCTTAGCAGACTAACATGAGAAAAGGAAACCAAATACTGCATGTTCTCACTTATAAGTGGAAGCTAAATGAGGGGAACACACGGACACGTAGAGGGGAACAACAGGCATTGGGGCCTTTTGATGGGTAGAGGGTGGAAGAATTAAGAGGATCAGGAAAAATAACTAATGAGTACTAGGCTTAATACCTGGGTGACAAAATAATCTGTACAACGAACCCCCATGACATAAGTTTACCTGTGTAACAAACCTGCACTTGTACCCTTGAGCTTAAAAGTTTTAAAAAAGTGGGATTAGATTAAGTAAATTATCATTGATGTGCCTTTCAGCATTCACCACCAAAAGTATTTTATCACCTAGAGATCACCAAGCTACTACCCAATCTAATGGCAAACGCTGCCTCTTTTCATTTCTTAAGAAACCTCCATCTCCAACATACTAAACAAGGAAACTTGTCTCTCCAACCAAACCTCCTTCTTCTTCACATTCACTCTAGTCTTCGGTTGTTCAGCCCTCTCTGGGCTTCCTCCCATTTCATACCTAACAGCGACTTCTTTCTTCATCATTCACTTAATGCTCAAATAGGTATTCTCACTCCTCCCAATCTCTCAACCTTCATTCTTCTCCCATGTTCACATTGAAAATCCCCAGTTCTTGGCAAAGCTATGTATCCACTGCCATCACTTTTGCTTCTGGAAAGTTTAAGAATTCTGTAGAAAATCACATAATTCACACATACACACACACACACACACACCACTGAGTTCTGTGTCATTTGGTGCTATCACAAATGCTTTATTTCCAACCTTAATTGAGCCTTCAGTACTAATCAACTCATCTTCCATTCATCTCTAGTTAAAATTCTTTTCTGTTCAGTTTGACTTCTTGCTATTCTTCTACCTCCATGACTTAGTCACTGACTTCTCAAACAAATCTCGGGACTCTTTTACCAAAAACTTTTAAAAATATTCACTCTTCCTTACCTCCCTCCGACATGGTTATTCTTCCTTTTCCGTAGGTATAGTTTCTACACAAGTGACCTTGTCCCAGTCCACTCCTCCTTGAACATCAAAAGTTAGTCTCGTCCATATTTTTCCCATTTCTTAGATGTTCAAAATTCTTCCCATCAACTGACAGATGCATAAGTTTTCTATATAATAAACATCACCTATCTTTTTTCCACTTACTGTCAAAATCTTTGAAAAGCTAAGTTTTCTTATGATTTTGTTTTATATTAGTATTTATTGTTTAATTTTTCTCATGTTTTTGATAAATCTCAATCCACTGAAATCTAGATTTTGCCCCAATCACTCTGTCAACACTATTCTCAGTAATGTTATTAGAGGCCTTTATTTGCTGATTTAATCATTTTTACTTAATTATAACATTTTTTGCTGTTCTTGAAACGTTCTTTGGCTTTAACTCCTAGGGCATCATTATCTCCTTATTTCTCTCTTATCTTTTTTTCTCCTCAACTGTGGTATTTATTGTTGTTTTTTGCTCTTTTGGTGGCTTTCCTTCACCTGATAATTTATGAAGTGGTATTCTTCAAGGTTCAGTTATTTGTCAACACATATGCCCCCTGCACAAGTGCACATTCATACACACACATAGAAAGGGAGAGAGAGAGAGAGATTCATGTACTAATAGGCCCCAAAATCATCATCTGTCCTGAGTAACAGAACTGTATTCTCAGCCACTTTTCTCTATGAAGGCATTTCACACATGGCTCAAACATAACACTTTTCCATTGGCCCTCCATGCCTCCGTGTGAACCATATACTTACCATCTACTACTTAACAATGATTTGACTTAAGAGACCCAGAAAATAAATGGCTTATGCATTCCTTATTATACATGCATGTTTATACAAAAAGATTTCTTTAGAACAACTTCTAACATTTACCTAGAACTGACCATGTGCCTGGGACCTTGTGAAGTGGTTTACAAAGATTGTAGCAAATCTAAACATTACAATAAACCTAAATAGTCCATGTTATTTTTATCTCTATCAAGATGTAGAGATAGACAAAAGAGAAGTTCGGAAATTTGCTGAACAAATAAGTGATGGAGACAGAAAATCCATCCAGCCCAGCTGGTTCAGCGGATGAGATTGCCTCCAGAAGACAATATGGGCAGCTTCATTAAAAACATGGGACGGCAGTGGTATAGCCATTACCTCCTTTGCTCATTGAAAACAATAACAACAACAATAATAATACCAGATGACATGTACTGAGTGCTTACAATGAGACAACCACTGTTTTAAGTGCTTTATAAGCATTAATTCATTTAATCTCCACAATAAAAAGGTATTACTATTATTCCCATTTTACAGATGAGGGAAATGAGGCATATAGAGCTTAAGCATCTTTTTCACTTTTTTTATTATTATTATACTTTAAGTTTTAGGGTACATGTGCACAATGTGCAGGTTAGTTACATATGTATACATGTGCCATGCTGGTGTGCTGCACCCATTAACTCGCCATTTAGCATTAGGTATATCTCTTAATGCTATCCCTCCCCCCTCCCCCCACCCCACAACAGTCCCCAGAGTGTGATGTTCCCCTTCCTGTGTACATGTGTTCTCATTGTTCAATTCCCATCTATGAGTGAGAACATGCAGTGTTTGGTTTTTTGTCCTTGCGATAGTTTACTGAGAATGATGATTTCCAATTTCATCCATGTCCCTACAAAGGACATGAACTCATCCTTTTTTATGGCTGCATAGTATTCCATGGTGTATATGTGCCACATTTTCTTAATCCACTCTATCATTGTTGGACATTTGGCTTTGTTCCAAGTCTTTGCTATTGTGAATAGTGCCACAATAAACATACGTGTGCATGTGTCTTTATAGCAGCATGATTTATAGTCCTTTGGGTATATACCCAGTAATGGGATGGCTGGGTCAAATGGAATTTCTAGTTCTAGATCCCTGAGGAATCGCCACACTGACTTTCACAAGGGTTGAACTAGTTTACAGTCCCACCAACAGTGTAAAAGTGTTCCTATTTCTCCACATCCTCTCCAGCACCTGTTGTTTCCTCACTTTTTAATGATTGCCATTCTAACTGGTGTGAGATGGTATCTCATTGTGGTTTTGATTTGCATTTCTCTGATGGCCAGTGATGATGAGCATTTTTTCATGTGTTTTTTGGCTGCATAAATGTCTTCTTTTGAGAAGTGTCTGTTCATATCCTTCACTCACTTTTTGATGGGGTTGTTTGTTTTTTTTCTTGAAAATTTGTTTGAGTTCATTTTAGATTCTGGATATTAGAGTTTTGTCAGATGAGCAGGTTGCGAAAATTTTCTCCCATTTTGTAGGTTGCCTGTTCACTCTGATGGTAGTTTCTTTTAAGTAGCTTGCAGAAAGTCAACCCAGGCAATCTGATTCAAACCCCCTGTCCTTGACCTCTACATTGTATTATTTTACTATATAAACAATTAGTTAAGTTTCTTAAAGTAGCATTGAGTGCTGAGTCCTAGGTACCCCATTCCCCCCTCTCTCACCACCTCACCACCACCACCATGCCACGTGGCTTCATCTTAATAATTAATATTCTTGCTGTTATGATGCTTTTTTTAAACAATTTTCTCCCTCCTACCTGCTTTCGGCTTGTTAGTTGTTAACAATGCCTGCAAATGTTTTCTTTCTCAGTTCCAAAAAAATTCTACTACATTCTGGTCTCATCCTGGATAATCTAATTTTACTGATCTTTTTCACAAGCCACACCCCCACCACACCAGCAAAAAATGAACCACTTAAAACCACTACCACTCTTCCATATGGATTTCTTTTTTCAATTAATTCATTAAATTTATTTATTTATTTATTTATTTATTTACTTATTTTGAGATGGAGTCTTGCTCTGTTGCCTAGGCTGGAATGCAGTGGCGTGATCTCGGCTCACTGCAACCTCTCCCTCCCTGGTTCAAGCAATTCTCCTGCCTTAGCCTCCCAAGTAGCTCAGATTACAGGTGCCTGCCACCACACCCAGCCTTTTTTTTGTTTTGGTTGAGACCAGGTTTTACCATGTTGGCCAGGCTGGTTTTGAACTCCTGACGTCAAGCAATCCATCTGCCTCAGCCTCCCAAAGTGCTAGAATTACAGGCATGAGCCACTGCGCCCAGCCTTCCATATAGATTTGTAAGTCGTGAGTAACCACAAAATTTTACTGTTTAAATCAAGAGTTAGTGCTATTACAATTATGCTGGGACAGTGTGTATAAACAGACTGTGCTGAGTAAACTGAGTGGTACAGTCACATCACTTCTGACCCACAGAAGACAACACAGCTGCACTGCCACATTGTCACTGCAGAGATTTCCTTGCTAACAGATTTCCCACTGACAATGATATTATGGTTTCTTCCAATGGCACTGACTACAAAAAAATTGGAAATTCTGCTGGGATCTATGAATAACAACAAGCACAAAGAAAACAATCTTGCCAAAATTTTAAAACAAAAAATGAGGAATAAAAGAATAAGATTTAAGGTTTTAAGTCTATTATAACCAATGGCAAGTAGACAAAGCTGAATAAAAATGGACTTAAAAGTATTTAATAATATTTCTTTAAATCAGCAGGATTTAAAGAACAGAGACCTTACTTCTTAAAGTCTTTTCAATAAAATCCACAGTATAATCTCATTGAAAACACTCATCTTGTTAAATAAACATTATCTAATGAACAAAGGATTTTCTCAAAATCTTTTCATATCTTGTTATTCTCAAGTATAAATTGAAGCTTTTAACTTGTCTTTATAATGCAACCTCAATCTCAACCCTCTAACCCTTCTCCATAGCACTTAATACTGTTATTTCTGAAACATAAATACCGCTTTGCCAGAGAAGAAGAAGAAGAAAAATGAAGAGGAGTAGGAGGAGAAGAGGAAGAAGAGGAGGAAGAAGAAGAGGAAGGAGAGGAGGAAGAAGAAGAAATCTTTAAGTCCATAGTTTATTAAATTGGTAGGAATCAGGACATAATTTGTATCTGTGTAACATATTCCTAGGATTCATTTCTATAGCTATTCAGCTTGAAGCAGTGTTGTGTTTACCTGACTCTCAAAAACTGATACTCCTGACACTCTGAGAAAGTTATTTTATAGGTTGTGAAAATGATGACTGATGGCTGCCTTATATCCTTGGTTTAAAATAGTAACAACATGGATATATGTGAATATCTCTGAAAAATATATTAACAATAAATTTCTAGGTTTTGTAGAGGCTAAAAGGTGGAAAAAATTCTTTATGTAACAGTGGATTCTAAATGAAATTTTTAATTCCTTTTCTTCCGCTCTTTACTATCTTGTATCTGTTGTACATTTGAATACGAAGAGCAGAAGAAAAATGGCACAAGCCCGGAGTGAAATTTTGAGGTAAGAAAAGTTTGCCTTGATGGTCCTTTTGCTTCTTGAAAAATAACCTGTTCCACAATGGGGGTCCAAAAACTATATCTATTTTTTCAGAAGAAAGAATCTGTCATCTTTATTTGAATTGTAATAAAAACTTGTTCTAAGAAGCTAGCACTCAGTTTGCATTTACAAGTACGAACATTTAAAAAATCTCTAGTTGTGGACTGAAAGGAATTAAAGCACCAAGTTTCAAGCAGTGCTGTGGTTTTTAGAAAAGTCTCTTCTCAGTGTTTGCAAACCTGTAGCACTTGGAAGGCTACTCTGCAGCCAGTTCTGCTTTAAAGACTTGGACCTGCACATTGTGCACATGTACCCTAAAACTTAGAGTATAATAATAATAAAAAAAAATTTGGAAGTGATGGGCAGACACAAAGCCAGCAGAGAATGGCAGCTGATCTTTAATCGTAGATACATCAATGATCACTGGAAAGAAGAAAATGGGGCTGAAGCTTCCAGAAGGTTAGTTCTCAGAAGCAGCAGAGCAAGGTTCACGAGAGCCATCATGAATATCACCCAACTAAGCAAAAATCTGTCCAAATGTCTAGAAAGTGGCTATCTTAAGTCCCAAACCAAGGACTGAGAAACTCAACCCCTTCTGTGCACCCTCCCCTGATCCATTATGTAATCATCTCCTGCTCCAGAACTCTTACCCTACTGTTTTCTATCTCATTATAAAGAGTTTATTTTCAGAATTCAGAAAGAGACAAAGCAAATGGATATCTTGCTCTAAAATCCATGAAGTTTATTTAATAGGATCAACAGCTAAGGAGGGGATGAGCAAGCCAGGTTAGAGGTGGAGCACAGGGGACTATGGCCCTGGAGAACTGTGTGTGGGACTAGAGCCCCAGCTGATGGGATATGAGGTCCAGACACTACGTGTGTCATTGATAGTGGGAGATGGAAAAAAAAAAACCCAAACTGATGACCAATCCTTGAAAATTAACTGCAAAAGAGAAGAGAGGAAAACAGTATTTAGTCTCACAGGTTTAAAAGGATACTCGTAATTGGGCCTGGTGTGGTGGCTCACGCCTGCAATCCCGGCACTTTGGGAGGTTGAGGTGAGCAGATCACTTGAGGGCAAGAGTTTGAAACCAGCCTGGTCAGCATGGTGAAACCCCATCTCTACTAAAAATAGAAAAATTACCCAGGCATGGTGACACGCACCTGTTGTCCCAGCTACTCAGGAGGCTGAGGCAGGAGAGTCACTGAGGCAGAGGTTGCAGTGACGTGAGATCGTACCACTGCACTCCAGCCTGGGCAACAGAGTGAGACTCCATCTCAAATAAATAAATAAATATAAAGGATATTAGTAATTGTTCTCTTAATGAGCTGCTTTGGACGTGTGCCTAACCAAACAAGCTGTGAGGTAATTGTAGCGCATGTCATGAAATTTGTGTTAGATTAGCATTTATTTGCAATTACTTTGATTACAATAATTGCAACCAAATCTGATTTGAGAGGTCTCTTGTGAAAATTCCATCAACACATATTCTGCACCTACCGTGTTCAAAGCATTATGCTCAATGCTGAAAACACATTCTCCTCACTTCAGAATGGGGGTTCTCAACCTTGGCACTTTTGAGATATTGAACTGGAAAATTGTAGGAGGCTGTTCTGTACATCATAGGATATTTAGCAGCCTCCCTGGCCTCCATCCACTAAACGCCCATAAGTACACCCCCGTGTCCCCAGTTGTGGCAACTGAAAATATCTGCAGACATTGCCAAATGTGCCTGAAGGGCAAAATCATCCTGGTTGAGAAGTCAGTGCTATAGAGAGGTTCTTCACATACCCTGTTCTTAGGTTTCCTACTGCTCTTGTAGCATGGCTGTCTCCTTATCATTTTAACACCTCAGCCAGAACTCTGACTATAAACAACAACAGCAAACATTCTTATTGAGTAGGATGCCCAAATTTCAACTCCCAGGCATTTGCAATATGGTTTGTCTCCTACCTGGCATTTACTTTTTTTAAATCCTCATTAAGAAGTTGTAAACACTAAATACGTTGCTGTTGGCACTAAAACAATGCTTATACATTCAACAAATACCTAGGAGATAGGAAGTAAGGAAAGGATCACATTATATTAGCCAATTAAATCATCCCTTTCTTAAGGAATCAAGTCATCTGTTAGAAAGTAAATGGTACAAAGTAACTGTGTTAAGAGTTATCAATTATCAATTATTTAGAAATAATTCACTCAGAGACCACTAAACAGCTCTGAACAGCCATATTACAAACAGGAAGAGGCTGATTTGCTTTTCTTATAAAATGTTGAGGTTCTAGAGGTATAAAACCCCTTAGACTAGACAGAATAATTGTGTTCCCATTCGTACAGACTCATTGCAGAGTAGAAAATCAAATCCTTGGGAATTAGATGAAGTATATCATAGCATCCTTAATTATTTGGGATCTAACCAGAATCATTAAAATGGTAAAAACAAAATTATATTTTAAAAGTACAAAAGAACTTAGTTATGATTATCATCAGCATGGGTTTCTCATCTACACTTCAACAATGAGATTAACACTACATGAAACAGTGGTCTAATGCTTTACAAGAAAGAGTTAAACATCCCTCAAAAGCATCAGATAATTACCTAAGCCAGAAGCAAGATGTTAGACTAGGCAGACTAATGATCTGATCTAGGATGGTAATTCCCATGGTTCCTAAGGAGCACAAGCATCAATCATTTAATAAATACGTGGTTTCCAGTGGACTCCAGAGTGGGTGAAAAAAAATCTCAGCAGTAAGAAAATCGTCCGAATTTTCCTGGTGTATCAATATGTATGTCCCTTAAAGCAAGTCTATTTCTAACATAACACATTTCTAATCTTTCTTTCATATGCTATTATATTAATTAATGCAAGAATCAGTGCCAGAGGGGGAAGTCCACATAACTGGACAATAAAGTGATGGGTTTTAACAAGATCTCACAACTCTGCGTTTTGAATAATTATAGGCAAATATCCTTTTTGATCGTAACTACTTTATTTCTTTTTAAAAAATTATACTGTAGCTGACTTTTCTACCTTTCCACCTCTCAGATAACTATATCATGGCTTTCAAAACCCATGGTCTCCAGTTATGAAACACCTAAGAAGATTCCACTTGACTCTAAGTAAGCCTCAGTTGGTTAAACAATTATCCAAATCTGAGAGATTTTTAATTTCATTTTTAAATTCTCATATGGTAATTTTTTTTCTTTTGGTGTAAAGTTCTATGAAGTTCAACAAATGTATATAGATTCATATAACTACCACCACAATCAGGACAAAAAACAATTCTCTCATCTCTCAAAAGTCCCTTGGGATACCCCTTACAGTAATACCCTCACCACACCCATATCTCTGGCCACCACTGATCTTTTTACTGTCTCTATAGTTTTTGCTTTTCCAGAACACTACACAGTTGCAGTCATACAGGATGTAGCCTTTCATACCGGCTTCTCTCACTCTGCATGTCTGAGAATCATCCAAGTTGTTGCATGTATCAATAGTTTGTCCCTTTTTACTTCTCAACACTGGTCCACAGTGTACTTATTCACACTCTTGATGAAGGATATCTGGGTTGTTTCCAGTTTTTGACTGTCACAAATGAAGCTACTATGAATGTTCATTCTTCTAAAAATTTTTGTTGAATATAACTTTTTATTTCTCTAAGGTAAACAACCTGGACCAGGGTTGCCAGGGTGTGTGTTAAGTATATATATAACTTTATAAGTAACTGCCAAACTGTTTTCCATAGTGTATGTATACTTTTGCACTCCTACCAGTAAAATTCTCTAAAATTGGGTTATATAATGTGACAGAGGAAGCTGTAATGGTCATAAATGATTTGTTTATTTCTTTTTGTATCTGTGCTAACTATAAAATGTGCTCCATGCTTTTTGGGCTATTACAAAGACCAGAATCACACTCATTAATTCAACAAATAGTTGGCGAGAACTATTATGCTGGGAATAGGATTAAATAGAACAAATTTGGCCTCTGGAATACATATATGGAGAGTGTGTGTGTGTGTGTGTGTGTGTGTGTAAAAACAGTAATAATAAATTACCTGAGTAATATTTCATTCTAAGGATGTGTATAGAGTATATTAGCTAAAGATATTTTAGGAGAACTTGGCCTTGTTTTGATCAATTCCAGGTACATCTCATAGGAAGCATAAACAAAAAACATTAACTATACTATAATTCTGATTTGATAACAAATAATGAAATTACCAAGTGTTCCTGAGAAATTGGTACAAATTAGAAACTAATTAAAATATAATGCAAATTTTAATAACTGAACAAGAAACTTTGATTCCAAGATCTAGAAAAAGCAAATTTATAATGCAGACAGAATGAGAACTATGAAAGGTACTTTAAAATATCAAAATTCTTTTGATAAATGGAGAGAGTATTTGAATGTCATCAATGGCTAACACTCAATTCCCCTCTCTGGCTGCACAACCTCACCAAACTCAATCTCCTCCCCACCTTCTTTCTCTGAAAGTTCACCGTCTTGTCCAGATTCCCAGTATTCCATCTCCTTATTAAGGCTCATTCTAGGATTTTCATTCTCTAATTCCTCTGGATTGATGGGTCACTGCCTCGAGATCATACCTGCAGCTTCCAAACGGAAGACAATAGCCCCTGCAAGGATTGAATCTCTCCCCAGCTCAGAATACTAGTTTACTGCACCCCAGCCCTTCATTTGGGTCATCCAGAAGAGGAATCTGAGATTAATATCTAACTTGTGATTCACCAAGGAAGGGAAAATCAGCCAAAACCATTCTATCTGTGTGCACTTAACATTGCTTTCTTTGGTAAAATGCAGCCCATTACCTGAAAAGCCTCTGAAATTTGCAGAGAATTAAAAAACCTCATGCTTATATAAAAGGCTGAGTCATTTTCTAAGAGTTAGGCAAGCAACTCAAAGAGTTCAACTGCTAACAAGATTCTTCAGAAATGAAGCCGCCTGAACATAATCAGTTCACCCTAATTGATTGCATACAGTTTTATTACATAACTGATGGTTCTAAACCCCAGCCAATTAGTTTGTCAAACAAAGATTAAATTCTTGACTGGTTTATTCAAGTTAAATTTAGGCAGGATTCACAATAGAACCCACCTTATCCTGGCAGCTGAAAATGTACTCTTTAACAACTAAAATTATTATAGGACTTTCCTATAACTAAAAACAGAAAAAGAGAAAAGTTTCATTAAGATACAAATTTTGAATAACTAAAACATTAAATCTGGGTTGTATTTTATCTAATGCAATTTCCTTTGCCATATAGTTTCCTAATTTTGAGATCTTTTTAAAAAAATTTTGATATCACTGGTAATGCCATATTTGAAATTATTAAACTAGAATTAAGCAAAAAATTAGCCTATTTGGCCTGACATTGATTCCAAAGAATCTCTTAGGCTGCTTTAGCCATTATTGCCAGTCAATCATTCACAGATGTCACCAACTTCTAATGTTTGCTAAAGAGTTAAGTCTGTCCAAAGATTCTGACATTTATTTCTGAGCATATTCCTCATAGTAGAGCCAAGTCATTTAAAATAATCCTCATTATAAATGCTCGTTTACATTGCATTTTTAGTATGCCATTAATTAAATTCTAGTATGATAAAGCAAAATCTTTTCCTAAAACTGGGCAGCTAGAGAAATAAATCAATTAACCAGTTTTCATTAAGCACCTGTTATTCATTGAGCCCTATGCAAAGTAAAACAAGATACAAAAGAAGGATTAGAAATAGATATAGATGAGACACAGAATTCATGATTTCAATGTCCAGGCTAGTGTTAAATATTGCATTGGAAAAATTTTCAGAAACTAATTTTTTCTCCAACTTTATACAAGTTTATATTAGTATTTTATAGTGCAGAAGTCAGCAAAATTTCCCTAAGAGACCAAAAAGTAAGAATTTCAGGCTTTGTGGCCAAGAGGAAAAATCAAGGACATTATGTACACACTTATTATAAAAGAGAAAATTAATTTCCACATTTTTATTGATAAAATTCAAAAATTATATCAGATTAATCATATCTCAAACAATAAAATTTGTGGAAGTAATTACTATGTTTTATTTTATAAGACCTCAATACAGAATAGAGAAGTCATTATACAAGAAAACTACTTGCAAACGCATGTTTATAGCAGCACAATTCACAATTGCAAAAATATGGAATCGGCCCAAATGCCCATCAATTGAATGGATAAAAATATATATATATATATGTCATGGAATACTACTCAACCATACAAAGGAATAAATTAATGGCATTTGCAGTAACCTGGATGGAATTGGAGACTATTATTTTAAGTGAAGTAACTCAGGAATGGAAAGCCAAACATTGTATGATCTCACTCATAAGTGGGAGCTAAGCTATGAGGATGCAAAGGCGTAAGAATTAAACAATGTACTTTGGCGACTCAGGGGAAAAGATAGGAGGCAGGTGAAAGATAAAAGACTACAAATTGGGTTCAGTGTACACTGCTCGGGTGATGGGTGCACCAAAATCTCACAAATCACCTCTAAAAGACTTACTCATGTAACCAAATACCAACCGTTCCTCCAAATAATGAAACTACCAAGTGTTTCTGAGAAATTGGTACAAATTAGAAACTAATTAAAATATAATACAAATTTTAATAACTGAACAAGAAACTTTGATTCCAAGATCTAGAAAAAGCAAATTTAGAATGCAGACAGAATGAGAACTATGAAAGGTACTTTAAAATATCAAAATTCTTTTGATAAATGGAGAGAGTATTTGAATGTCATCAAATAAGAAATTAAATAATAAACTAATAAATGCACTGTTAAAAGAGAAAGAAAAAGGAATAGATAATTCAAATGTACCAAATTTTTTCTGGAATTCAGAATTATCAGAAATCAATTTTTTTTTTTTGCTTGTGGTTACCTTCAATTAAATAGGTGTCAAATTTTCCTATAGTTTGTTCTAGATAACAAGGAAACAAAGATAAATGGCACCCTGCCATCAAAGCACTAAAATGTAAGAGGAAAAGACAAATAGACAAAGCACAATGATGGCATGTAATGTGTGCTGCAATAAATGTCTGTATACAGAGTGCTCCATAAACATTTATAGAAAGTGCTACATAAACGAAGATGAAGGACTTATGAAAATATTGTTGAAGGTTTATCTAAAAAGGTACATTTCTCCCCTTGTGGTCTTAGTAATAAAAACGCTGGGCCTTCAGAGTGTCTGATTGAGGATTCTTTTGTTGCTTCTGAATGATGGTTCTGATCTGTTTTCATTATATATTAATAGCTTTATAGTGGTGGATGTTCCAGTAATTTGCTTGAATCAGAAGGGACTGTGAGTATACAGTCAAGAAGTACTTTATTTCTATGTTTTTACTAAGTCTATCACAGTGCATTTTCCTTTCTCCTGGCAATATGATTCTGGTTATTTGAGGGCTCTAGTTAATGGAGAACTTCCCCCTAGCAGTCTCAAGCACTAAAATGAGGATTGACAAAAAACAAACAAGCAAAATCCAGATTATTCAATATAATTCCAAGCCGGAAGAAGGAGGGGAATAACTATAATTTTATTATCTTTTTTAAAACCAGTGTGCCATACAGTAGGCAATGAACTACCAAAGCCACATACTTATTATCTAAATTCAGAAGGAAACCAAAGTCTCAAGTCTCTTCTCTCCCAAGAAGGTCTGTTGTGAACTACGACCTAAAATGTAGCAACATGCCTGATTGATGACATATTAAAGAATCTTGCAACCTTTTCTCTTCAAATATCAACTAGATGATGACTTCAGCATCTCCCTGTACTACACCAAAAGGATGCAGATGGTCCACATTTTGTGTTTTAATTCCTGGAAAGCTCATCTGGAAATAAACATAAATACAAGTCAAGATGCCCTACTGTTTTGGAGGGAACACAGACCATTCACATTTCTGCTCCAGTGATCCTCATTTGAAGGGTACCTAGTTTATTTCCAAAAGTCTGTTTCTACCTCAGAGTCACATCAGCCATGCCAATACTGACAGGAGGCACTAATGAGATCAGAATAGTTACATCTTCTACCTTTCTTTATCCTCCCTCTGACAATTTTAGTCAATCAACACCTGTAGAAAGGGAGTTTACTCTGCAATCTCTTCTGGCATGCAATCTATTTTCTAGATTGGTAAATAAAGCATAGACACCCATCAAACTAAAGACAGAACCAGAATAACATATTGCCCAGAGGTACAGAGGCCTCAAACAACAAGCAGTGTTTATCATACTGCAAAGGAGAGTGGTGCCTGAAAAGGAGACCAGAGTCTTGTGATGGAGATCAGATTACAAAGCACATCAAATGTTATACCAGTGAACTGAGATTTTCTTCTATAAGATAAAGGGAAGCCAGTACAAGTTTTAACAGACACTTACATAATCAGATTAACATTTTAGAAAAGAGCACTTCTTTCTGTAGACTGTGGAATTATAGACATTTAGACTAGTAAAAGAAGAACAGTATTTACTGCTATAGCTCAGGTAAAAGCTCACACCAAAGCAGTAGCAAGAAAACTAAGAAGAAAGGATGGATTTAGCAGCTATTAAGAAGAAGAACTTTGCAAGTCTTTGTGACTCTGTGAAGGATGGAACTGAGGGAGGTGCAGTCAAGGGTGACTACTAATTTGGGAGACTGGGTGGAGAGTGGACTGTTGAAAATAAGGCATTCTAAAACAGGCGGAACAGAGATGTTGGCTAGGTACAATAGTTGGATATTCAGATCTGGGGGTAGTGGATAAAGGGTAAGACTAGGTTAGAGATGGGGATTTGGGATCTTCATCACAGACCTGATAGTTGAAGGCCTGGGCTTTGATAAGATCAGGAGGAGAAAAATTAAGAGGAAAAGGAGAAGGCAGTTAAAGACAAACTTTAGAGAATACTAACATTGGAGGTACAGGTAGAAGAGGATTCAGAGGGAGAATATGAAGAGGAGACAATGTCTGAGGTAGTGGTGGCTCCCAAACTCCTATTTCGAAAGGACTGAGATCAGCAATGAGGTCAGAAGAGGGCTTGAAGATTTGTTTGCATAGTACAGTATTTAATCAAATAATTGAGAAAACTCAGTTGTCCATATCAAAGAATGAGGGCTGTTGTGGACATTATGTTCCCAACCCAGCTCCACCTTTCAGTTACTACAGTACTGAGAAGTAGAAGAACCAGGAGAGTGCATTGCCTTGAAAAATCAAAGGAGGATGGGATTTTAAGAACCAGGGAGTGGACTTGGTGTCAAATTCCCCAGAGATCATAAAGTAAGGACAAAATACCAGTCAATTTAGCAATGACTAATGTTTGCCAGTGCAATTTCAGTTGATGAGGGGAAAAGCCCATGGCAGTGAGGAGAGGGTGAGTAAGAGTCGATGTGGGCAGACCTCTTTAAGAAATTTGACTATGAAGCGATGAAGAAGCATATGACGGTAGCTCCAGGGAGATTCTGGGTCAAAGAGCCTCAAAAACAGTTTGACTGCACAAGTAGAGACCCTGTATTAGAGCTACTCCTCAGAACTCCATGACACACCTGCAATGCCAGCAGCACAGATTGATGACTGTTCTTCTCTGGAAAATGTCTCTCCCATAGGGCCCCATTTCCATCTAAAAGTCCACTAAGAAAGATTCATTTAGTTGGACCTTAAAGGCTTCTTACTGGCAGCAATTTTCTATTAAAGTGCAAATATCCAGTAACAACTGGAAATGAGGCTAGGATAGATGCTTGAAGTAGAAAGGGGAAATGATAAAGCAAAAGCCAAAAAATAAAAATTAAAAAAAATCTTTGCCTGCTTCATGGTCATGGGCAGAGAAGAGCAATTGTGATTAATCACAGGTGCTGGTTAGCTGAAGTTATTCTTTATGTCTTATATACAGACAGGCATCATACACAGAGTATCAATTTTTAGAATAAAAATTCAATTTAATAAACAATACTAATTTGGATCAAAATTAAGTCTATTAGGTGATACAGATAGCATTTACAGATATTTAAATGCCCCAGGGTAAAACTTATGGAGATAATTTGTAATTTTCCCTAAATGTATAACCATAGAAGTAAAGGAAGGACTTGGGAAAATCAAAGCCTGATAATGATTACTAGGTGACTTTCCTCTCTCGAAATTTTTTTCACAATTGAAACAGCTCATTGATACCATTGCCTGTTATGTCTGCTGCTGTCTCCATCCCAATTTCTTTCTTCTGATCATTGGTCCACAGGAACAGTGTTGTTGGCTTATATATTGAATGCAGACATTCACAATTTATGTATCTGCAATCTACACATGGCCCTTTATGCATGTAAGAAACTGAAAATAATGCTTCCAACCTATCTAAGAGATACTGCAGCCCAAGTAGGCCCTTCCTTTCTGCTTCAAATTGAACATCCTTTCCCCACCCTGTCAAGGATAACTTTATATATATATATATCATCTCTAATCCTCCCATGGTAAAAAAAAAAAATGGGTAACATGACTAATGAAAGAGGGAGGTGAAAGAGGAAAAGGAGGAGCAGCAGAAGGAGAAGGAGCAAGTGGAAGAGGGGTCAGTAAATGCCAAAACCATTTTCTATCCATTGAATCACTGATACTCCACTTCCATCCCTAAACTCTGTCCCATTTTGTCATCTGTCCATTAATGCCTTTTCCCTACAGTCCCATCCCAAGCCAAATTCTTGTAATGAAATGCCTAGAAAAGTGTGAATCTGATTCTCCTCTGAAATATTTTGAATTTTACTTTAATTCTTTGGAAAGCCGATGAAGTACCATTAGCTTTTATATGTGAGGTTGCCTTTCTCTAAAGTTGAGCTCAGACCCTGGCTCTGAGGATCTGAGATGTGGCAGTGTTGCTATAAGTTGAACTCTCAAAATTATTGCAAAGGATTTGAGGATTCATATGCTAGCCAAGCATTGTGTAAACTGGAAAAATATCAATTTGATGCATAGATTTCTACCCTTTTTCTTTCAAATTTGATTATCTGTGTGGCGATTACTAAAACATGTTCACTTAAAAGAATTGCTGAATACATAAGAATTGCTTTATATAAATGTATATATTTATAATAATCAATAAATAAGAAATCATTTTTACTATGACAGCCTGATAAGTTTGTTGACATTAAGTATGCTGGGGAGTGATTTCCAAATTAAAAATGTGACACTCTCCCAAGAAAGAATGTTGAACTAAAAATGGTATCTGAAAATAAATCCATCAGCATCTTCACTCATGCTTTCTGCTTTCTTTTGCCTCATTTGATGTTCCTATTCCTGTAAAAGGCCCTCTAGCCTACAGGGTGACTTTTTGCAACTGAGAACGAGGCACCTCCAGTATGATGCATCCCATACCAGGTGAACAGAGTACAGGCTGGCCTTATTGGCAAACTCAATTTCTTCCACCTGTGCTCTGAAACCCACATCCTCCCAATTTATCAAGTAATCTTGCTCCCGTACTTTTACTCTAAGTCTATTGACTTATCCTCATGAGCATTAAAACATGTCTAAGACCTCCTGGATCTTAACAGATCCTTTCCCCAACTCCAGCTACCACCCTGTCCTTTTTCCTCCAACCTTTCATACTCTCTAGACTTCTTGGTAAAATGTTTTACTCTCACCATTCCTACGTACTCCCACTTACCCCCAACCCATTCCTGTCTGACTTCCAGCCATGCCACTTCTCTGAAACTGCTTATATCAAGATTATCAATAAAGTCTGTATTATCACATCCAATAATTTCTTCTCAGGACTCATTTTTTCCCTAGTTGAAGGATTTGATACTGTGTCATCCCACCCACCTTGGAATGCTTTTATTCTGTGAATTTGGTGACTCTAAAATTACCCTGTATTCCTCCTATATGTCTTCTCTACTCCTTCTCAATATGCTTTGTGAGATCGTCCTTGTCTAGTCATTCCTTCAACACTGGGGGCTCTTATTCTGCAAACATAATTTTATTCTGTCCCTGAGCCTTGGTTCCATCTATAGGGTGATCCTCAAATCTTTGACCTGTCATGTAAACTTCAGAACTGCATATTTAATTCCTTACAGGGCATCACCACTTGGATGACTAGCATATACCTCATATTCAGTATGTCTAAAACTGAATTCTTCAAATCTGCTTCTCCTGCAGGATTCTCCCAGTACATGGCACCACCAGCCACTCAGTTGTTTAAGGAGCAACCTAAAAGTCATCCCTCCCTCCTCCTCTCTTTTCCTCATCTTCTACCTCTAATCAATCAAGAAGTCCAGCTAATTTCACTTCACAAATCTCACTGGAATCCATGTATTTCTCATGTCATCATCCTCATCATTTGCTGCCTCATTATCTCCTATGTCATTATTCTGTACTGAACTTGCTGCTTTCTCTCTTGCCCCTATCCAGTCTATTCTCTGCAACACAGTCAGAATACTCTTTTAAACATGCAGGTCTGATCATGATATTTCCTCATTTAAAATCCTTTATGAATGTGTCACTGCCCTTAGAATCAAGTCCTAACTCCTTAACATGGGTTATTATATATTCTGGGAACTGAGATTTCATGTTCCAATATCATCTTGGTGCATTCTCCAGCCAGGTTGGACTTCTTTTCATTTGTTAAAAATACAACACAGTGTCTAATCTATGGGCTTTTGCACAGATTCTCCCTCCATCTCATGTACTTTTTCCAGCAACTCTTTCTATACAATGATAACTTGTCTTTCAAATCTCAACTTCCATATCACTTGCTCCAAGAAGCTTTCCCTTCTCTCCTAAATCAAATACTGACAAACTACAGCCCATAGGGCCAATTTGCCCATGGCCTGTTATGAAACAGCCCTCAGGCTAAGGATGGTTTTAAACTTCTAAAAGGATATTAAAAGAAAAAGAAGAAAGAGAAAAAGAACAGGAGGAGAAAGGGAAGAAAGAGCAGGAGAAGGAGAAATGAAGACCATTTATGGCCCTTCTAGCCTAAAACAGCTGCCTTTGAAAACTAAAATATTTACTATCTGACCCTTTACAGAAAAGTTTGCTAACTCCTGCCTTAGATCATAAGCATAGGTCCCCCTACTACGTGCTCCCTTGATGCCCTGAACTTTCCTGGTTATCACATTTGTGCTTTGTATTACAATCAGTTTTTTAATGTCTCATTTTCACACTAGACTATGAGCTCTTCAAAGTCAGGCACCATGTTCACCTTTATCACACTACATTCCAAGTATGTTGTACCTGGTAGAGTCTCAGTAAACACTTGTTGAATGAATCAAAATGAAAATGAAAACAAATGACAGCTTCCATATTGCTGGTGTCCACAAAAAAGCCATGGAAACACTTCCAGGGGTGTATGACTAGGGCAACCACACATCCCCATGTTTTTCATGGCAGTGATGATTTATTCTTGTTGTCCCAGCAAAATTATTAACTGTTTTCCCTTTCCCTCTCAAGAGTATCTCACTTTGGAGGAAGTTAGGATACTCAGAAAAAGTTCTTACGTCCAACCCCTGGGAAGACTTTCTAGAGACCATTGTTGCAGAAATGATAGTGACCTTTGTATCAAAAGACAGCACTCTTTCTATGGGAAAAAGAATCATTGTAATACATAATGTTCAGAATCCAGAAAAAATATGAGTAAAATCTGTTTATGGAATATTATGATTGAAATAAACTTTTGTTCACTGACCTAAAGGTTTTCCTATGATTTTTAACATAGTCATTGTGTGAAATATGTTGCAAATAACCAACTTTTATAAATCAGTCCATCTTGAGTTTGGAACAGTCAATATAATTACATTTAATGAATAAATACACAGTAAGTTTTTTTGTGTGTACCTGACATCTATGCTTTGGTCACTTTTTTTTTTTTCTTTTTACATAACTGGCAAAACAGATGTTCTAGCTAGTCAATGTGCAGGATTGATTTAAAAAGAATTGGCTGGGCACGGTGGCTCATGCCTGTAATCCCAGCACTTTGGGAGGCTGAGGAGGGCGGATCACCTGAAGTCAGGAGATCAAGACCATCCTGGCCAACATGGTGAAACCACATCTCTACCAAAAATACAAAAAATTAGCCGGGCATGGTGGCGGATGTCTGTAATCCCAGCTACTCGGGAGGCTGAGGCGGGAGAATTGCTTGACCCTGGGAGGCAGAGGTTGCCATGAACCAAGATGGCACCACTGCACTCCAGCCTGAGCGACAGAGCAAGACTCCATCTCAAAAAAAAAAAATATTTTCAGATATAGAATTGAATTAAAGTTAAGTTTGAGAATCTTCTGGCTCAACATTCCTATTTTATGGATATAAATGTGGATGAAAAGAGAGGCAAATATTCCTGCAGTGGATAAGTCTCCTTTGAAATCATCAATAGTCCTGGTTGAACATTTTTCCATAAATGTAAATAAAATTAAACATAATATCATATTTATATTACATTCCTTTTTTTATTTTACAATGTGTTTATTTGATCAAAGTCCACATATTGTGATTGAGTGCTATGTCTTTTATTTATTATTGTTGTTATACTTTAAGTTTTAGGGTACATGAGCACAATGTGCAGATTAGTTACATACGTATACATGTGCCATGCTGGTGTGCTGCACCCATTCACTTGTCATTTAGCATTAGGTATAACTCCTAAAGCTATCCCTCCCTCCTCCCCCCACCCCACAACAATCCCCAGAGTGTGATGTTCCCCTTCCTGTGTCCATGTGTTCTCATTGTTCAATTCCCACCTATGAGTGAGAACATACGGTGTTTGGTTTTTTGTTCTTGTGATAGTTTACTGAGAATGATGATTTCCAATTTCATCCATGTCCCTACAAAGGACATGAACTCATCCTTTTTTATGGCTGCATAGTATTCCATGGTGTATATGTGCCATATTTTCTTAATCCAGTCTATCATTGTTGGACATTTGGGTTGGTTCCAAGTCTTTGCTATTGTGAATAGTGCCGCAATCAACCTATGTGTGCATGTGTCTTTATAGCAGCATGATTTATAAGTCCTTTGGGTATATATCCAGTAATGGGATGGCTGGGTCAAATGGTATTTCTAGTTCTAGATCCCTGAGGAATCACCACACTGACTTCCACAATGGTTGAACTAGTTTACAGTCCCACCAACAGTGTAAAAGTGTTCCTATTTCTCCACATCCTCTCCAGCACCTGTTATTTCCTCACTTTTTAATGGATTGCCATTCTAACTGGTGTGAGATGGTATCTCATTGTGGTTTTGATTTGCATTTCTCTGATGGCCAGTGATGGTGAGCATTTTTTCATGTGTTTTTTGGCTGCATAAATGTCTTCTTTTGAGAAGTGTCTGTTGATATCCTTCACCCACTTTTTGATGGGGTTGTTTGTTTTTTTCTTGTAAATTTGTTTGAGTTCATTGTAGATTCTGGATATTAGCCCTTTGTCAGATGAGTAGGTTGTGAAAATTTTCTCCCATTTTGTAGGTTGCCTGTTCACTCTGATGGTAGCTTCTTTTGCTGTGTAGAAGCTCTTTAGTTTAATTAGATCCCATTTGTCAGTTTTGGCTTTTGTTGCCATTGCTTTTGGTGTTTTAAACATGAAGTCCTTGCCCATGCCTATGTCCTGAATGGTAATGCCTAGGTTTTCTTCTAGGGTTTTTATGGTTTTAGGTCTAACATTTAAGTCTTTAATCCATCTTGAATTAATTTTTGTATAAGGTATAAGGAAGGGATCCAGTTTCAGCTTTCTCCATATGGCTAGCCAGTTTTCCCAGCACCATTGATTAAATAGGGAATCCTTTCCCCATTGCTTGTTTTTCTCAGGTTTGTCAAAGATCAGATAGTTGTAGATATGCGGCGTTCCTTTTTTTAATGACTTCGAAATCACTTTGGAATCTTCACGTCTCAGGTTCACCTAACAGAAATCTATATTGTACTTATTTATACATGAATCTTACCTATCCAATGGAAGATATGAGTTCTACATCTTTTAATTTCCTTTTCACTTCTCTAAATAGTGTTTTGCCACCACTGTTCTGAGACCCAGGCCAAACTCATTAAATATATATATATATACATTACTAATAATAATTATATTATTTGAATATATGTTGAATATATACCCGATATTCAATACAAAATTTGAATACTTATTGAATATATGCAACATATTAGGCAGTAATCTTGTGTAATGTTTTTACTCATCACAAAAACCAAATGAGGTAAGCACCATCTATTTATAAAAATGAGAAGACTGAGGCTAGGAGCAGATAACTTGCCTAGAGACACACAGCTAGTATGTGCAACAGATGGGACCTCAATTCAGATCTTTCTGAGTTGACTATGAACAACTATCATAACTATTTCCTTAGGAGGCTGTATTAGGTACCTCTTGTGTGCTACTTCAAATCTTCTTGGTCTCATCTTTTACTTCAGCCACTGATAAGGCTCCCAGTTCCATGCAGGAGGAAGCTAACAGTGTCCTGCCTTCTGCCTCAGGCCTCTTTGATGCTACTGCATGAGATGAACCACTTGGCATTCATATGTGTGCAACCAAGAAGTGTTGATGTTGGGGATACTTTAACCAATCGGAGACATGAACCTGTCCCTTCCCCTTTTTCCCATGGGCAGTGGTGGGATATATTTCATAAGGATCCTGAGAAAGCCTCACAAGATCAGCATTTCCTGTAGGCATCCTGAGTTGCCTTCCCTCCTTCTTTGTTTCACTAATGCAGTCCCCCACTCCTGTTCCCTGGAACTATCACCCAAATAAATAACCTATACGCAAGCCTTTGTCCCAGGCTCTGTTTTCAGTGGCATTCAGGATAAGAAGAAGCCATTTCTCTCACCAGCTGAAATCATCTTGTCTCTATCCCTGAGCTTTATGGAACTAATATGCAACAGCTAATATATTTTATCTGAAGAGGAAATCCCCTGTCTCCGATGGACCTGACTTCTTCATTTCCTGTGAATAGCAGAGCTATCTGCATCTGTAGGGTCTCAGGACCATGTTGAGAATATTTGTCTACCTCTGCTGGAAGCCCTTCTGATTAGTCAGGCTCCTTGAGTTGGAAACATAAGGATTTATAATGAAAAAGAGTCACACAGTAAAAACAGAAAGAATGAAAAGAAAACAAACCAATAAAGAACCTATCCTATCATAACATTTGAGGTTCTGGTATTTGCTGGCTTTGGAGGGAGTTCAAAATAAATGAAAGAAATGTGTATTTTATTAAATGCTAATATTTAGAAGATGTGAGGGAAAAAAGAAAGATAAATGCTTCCAATCATATTTGCAAATATGAGGCATCTCCTACCCCTTTCACAATGGTTAGGTATTTTCCTTGCATTTGAGCAACCTACATGGTTTTGGAAGTAATGCCTGGAACTAGCCAAAAATATTGTACTAGGAGTAGCATGTGAATCTAACCAACAGAGATTGCACCACATTATGCTCTCAGCCTAGATCACAATAAAATAATAAGCTTTCTCTAGTTGAGTTGTAGCTGCCACCTGACTTCCTCCACAGAAAGGGCCTATTGCTTCTGACTCCACATAGACCAGTCTATAATAAACTCTATCCTTTCCTTGCAACATCTGCTGTCGTTAACATGATCTCTGTTTGTCTTGAAGTATAAATAGGCCCCAAATTTCGAAAGTTCAGAACACACTGAACCGTAACCGCATAGCTTCTTCCTTTTCTTCTTGGTAAGAGCCTTATCCCTCTCTTGGGTTTTGGAATTCATTTTAAAAACAACAATGAAATAAAGTGGAGAGGAAGAAGATTTGGAGGGTCAGAAGTACTCAAGGGGGTCAGAAATGAAGACTTCCCTTTGTTTTTGTTTTTAGTATTTTTGTAATAATACAGGTTGACCATGAATTTAAACCATTTCTTGTATACCCTTCTATCCACACTAAAGTGAGGAGTTCATCATCAAGATAAGTCAAAAGAAGGAACTAATTTTAATATTGATTATTTTTATTCAGTACTCAAAGTGGTTTACAAGGTTCAGATATACCATTTTTTTTAATCTTGCTTGAACAAAACATTTGTAATTAATGCACTTTTTTCAAAAAGAGAAAACAGGTGATTCTTATCTTTCCTCTGATGTAGGGTATTGATAAAGGGCAAAGCACTGAAGCCTGACAGCGCTGTATTACCAGCCTAGCCCTGCGATCAAGCAAATTGACTTCACATCTCTGAAATTCAACTTACTCCTCTAAAACGTGGATGAAATCAGTAATATTTTCATAGTACTGTTAAAGTAGTAGATGCAACAATGCATGTGAAATGTTTGATATGTGTTTAATAAATAATAGATAATGACTTTCCAAAGGCATAATTGGATCTTCCAATGTGACTGGCAAAGCTTTATGATCCAGTTACCTAACTCAATCAGATATAGACAGAAATCAGTTTCATATGTATCTCCAACTGAGAGGTTAAAACAGATAAAATGATTAGAAGAGTGTCTAGTACGTTGTAAACACTTGATAAATGTTAGCTATTCATCACTATCATTATTAATATATCATTAATAATGTATAATTATTCATATTATTGTAATCAGTTTACTGAATGACCTGGGCTCAGCAGGTGCAAGAGAGGAAATTTAGTCTTTCTAATCAATTCGTATTTAACTCATACTGTCAAATGATTTTTCTTAGATCCTGGATAAAACTCTAAGCAGATGACATAACTTTTTTGAATACTTTCAAATATGAAAAATTCCAGTGCAATCTAATGCAATCTCAAATCCTTTTGAAAATTTCTTCCTTCCCTCAGCCCGAGCCTGCCTCAGGCTGGAAAATCTGTGATGAGGGAAAAAAGTTTGGTTGGCTTTGGATCATTTTCCTTGACTCCTACTCCTCCACTCACTATGAAGCCTCTGGTTCTCCAGGGTTGAGCATAGGGCCTGGAGTTGAGAGAGAGAGAAGGGCAATGTAAGACAGAAAAGATCTGCCATGAGTAAGAACATTGATAATCTGGCTTTGATTTTTGCAGATTTATATCTAGCTTTGATTTTTTGTGAGTTTTGCAGATATCTGAAACTGACTCCTTTTGGAGTTAGGCCCTTCTTTCCGCAGGTTCTGCAGAGATTTACACTTAAGATATGCAGTTGCTTGCCTGGCATGGACAATACCTGTTCCTTCTGGCTATTTAAGATTTCTCTGGTAGACTCTAGTGTCCAAGTTCAACCCTGCACTTGAGGTCACCTCACTCCTCTTGTATGGGTCTCTGTTAAAATGAGCCATGATACACTCCCCTACCGGACACATATCTGGTCTACAGTTGGCCAGGTATCTTTGCTCAGAAAGCTGAGCAAAGTGGAACCCTCTTTAGCACAAGTTGCTTCAACTAGTCTCTCACCTGTAGACTCTTCTTCTTCAGGAATTGTATCAGACAATTCCTGTCTATCTGTAAACTCCTTAGTGGTGCTTTAAAGAAAAATTCATTGGTGTAAGATATGAGGGCAAGCACTATGCTCTTCCTCATCAGAGAAGAGATGAAGAATTCATAACACATTGAGAAAAAAAAATTGGCCAGGAACAGTGGCTCACACCTGTAATCCCAGCACTTTGGGAGGCCAAGGTGGACGAATCACGAGATCAGGAGTTCGAGACCAGCCTGGCCAATATAGTGAAACCCCGTATCTATGAAAAATACAAAAATTAGCCAGGTGTGGTGGCACACGCCAGTAGTTCCACCTACTCAGGAGGCTGAGGCAGGAGAGTTGCTTGAACCCAGGAGGCGAAGGTTGCAGTGAGCTGAGATTGTGCCATTGCACTCCAGCCTGGGTGACAGAGTGAGACTCCATCTCAAAAAAAAAAAAATTGTCTACAGATGATTCTCATAACAGTCCTCTTCTACCTTCCAATGAACACTCACCTTTCTTATATACCACGGAAATGCATGACGGGCCAGATGAGCAGAAGCCACACTAAGTTTTAACCACTTCCTTTGCAAGATCATTATAAGTGGTCTTAGTTTACACTGTCCAACACAGTAGCCACTTACCATATATGGCTATGTAAATTTAAATTTTAATAAAAATAAAATAAATGATTCAGTTCCTCGATCTCATTGGTCCTATTTCACATGCTCAATACCTACCTGTGGCTAGCAGGCTACCATATTGGATAGAACCAATATAGAACATTCCATCACTGTAAAAAGATATATAGGCAGAGCCAGAACTCTGGAACCTCACTTCAGAAGGTGAATGTTTTGTTATCTATTTTTTTGTTCTCAGATCTTGAGCCCTCTGTTGAAGTTACAATACAAAAGGAAAAAAATCACATTTACCAATCTGTTACACAGTAAGTAAAGTTTTAGCATCTGAGTTCTGGCTAGGAATATGTCTGAACACATGAATACAAGACCACTTTCACAATTATTTCCAATATTTTATTGGAATTTGTGAAAATTCCAATAAAATATTGGAAATAATTAATTAGAATTATTAAGATTGAGCCTGGAGTCTAAAAAAAGTCCACTCCGGCACAGTAACCATCTCCATCCTTCCTAACCCCATGATGGAACACAGAAGAGCCCCTGCCAAAGCTAGTCTCCTTTATACTTATGGTCTTTCCTAGTTTAGGAATTGTCTCTCTTTTTTTTTTCTAAAAGCAACTTCCAAAAGTAGGCAGAACAGTTATTATCATGCCCATTTTTCCAATGAGGAAATGGACTCAGGGAGCATAAATGAACTTGCCCAAGTTTACAGAGCCAGTAACTGGGAAAGTCAGGTATTCCCAACTCGCCTCCTTCATTATGCTTCTTGCTGAAAAGCAGGAAAAATTCAAAATATAAATTCCTTCTAACACGCAGAGAAAGCAGGAATTCAAAATTGAATCACTGTCAAAGGCCACTGCAATTTTGATTTATCACTCATGTATATTCTTCCAGATACCTAGTATGCCTAGAATTAAAATTAAAGGCTATTTTATTAGCAAGATATTGAGAACAACCTGGTCTGATGAAGACCATGAAACACACACTAGAGCCTTTCCATGTCTCTTAACAAAATTGGGAACTGGGTTTTAGTCTTTTTGAGAACATTTCTGCTTTGCCTTTTTGTATCTTCATGTCATTTACTGAACAAAATTAACAGAGTCAGTGCCAACCACTTTGGAGGACATGGGAAGAAATGTAGCACCTACTAGAAAGAGACATTTAAACACAGATTAGGGTGATGAATGTCACTGACACTGATACTCATCTACACAGAGGAGCTGTTTGTTCATGTTTTGTAACCAGGCTTAACAAAGAAGAAAAGAAGAAATGCATAGGAATGAGAAACAGCAAATTCAAGACAGGTATATCTGAGAAAGGGCAGGGAAGGAAATTCAAATGGAGTCCAGAAGTCCAGAGTCCAGAAGTCCAAACTGTCTTCAGAATTTGGGAAAGTTTTACTTCTAGAGATGGATACTGGCTATGTGGGTGTTCATTATACTATTAAAAAGTGGAATTCTTCAAAATCAATTTAAAAAAATTTTGTACCCAGTAGTCATTCAGGAGCAGGTTGTTCAGTTTCCAATAGTTGAGCGGTTTTGAGTGAGTTTCTTCATCCTGAGTTCTAGTTTGATTGCACTGTGGTCTGAGAGACAGTTTGTTATAATTTCTGATCTTTTACATTTGCTGAGGAGAGCTTTACTTCCAACTATGTGGTCAATTTTGGAATAGGTGTGGTGTGGTGCTGAAAAAAATGTATATTCTGTTGATTTGGGGTGGAGAGTTCTGTAGATGTCTATTAGGTCTGCTTGGTGCAGAGCTGAGTTCAATTCCTGGGTATCCTTGTTGACTTTCTGTCTCATTGATCTGTCTAATGTTGACAGTGGGGTGTTAAAGTCTCCCATTGTTATTGTGTGGGAGTCTAAGTCTCTCTGTAGGTCACTCAGGACTTGCTTTATGAATCTGGGTGCTCCTGTATTGGGTGCATACATATTTAGGATAGTTAGCTCTTCTTGTTGAATTGATTCCTTTACCATTATGTAATGGCCTTCTTTGTCTCTTTTGATTTTTGTTGGTTTAAAGTCTGTTTCATCAGAGACTAGGATTGCAACCCCTGCCTTTTTTTGTTTTCCATTTGCTTGGTAGATCTTCCTCCATCCTTTTATTTTGAGCCTATGTGTGTCTCTGCACCTGAGATGGGTTTCCTGAATACAGCACACTGATGGGTCTTGACTCTTTATCCAATTTGCCTGTGTCTTTTAATTGGAGCATTTAGTCCATTTACATTTAAAGTTAATATTGTTACGTGTGAATTTGATCCTGTCATTATGATGTTAGCTGGTTATTTTGCTCGTTAGTTGATGCAGTTTCTTCCTAGTCTCGATGGTCTTTACATTTTGGCATGATTTTGCAGCGGCTGGTACCGGTTGTTCCTTTCCATGTTTAGTGCTTCCTTCAGGAGCTCTTTTAGGGCAGGCCTGGTGGTGCAAAATCTCTCAGCATTTGCTTATCTATAAAGTATTTTATTTCTCCTTCACTTACGAAGCTTAGTTTGGCTGGATATGAAATTCTGGGTTGAAAATTCTTTTCTTTAAGAATGTTGAATATTGGCCCCCACTCTCTTCTGGCTTGTAGAGTTTCTGCTGAGATATCCGCTGTTAGTCTGATGGGCTCCCCTTTGTGGGTAACCCGACCTTTCTCTTTCGATGCCCTTAACATTTTTTCCTTCATTTCAACTTTGGTGAATCTGACAATAATGTGTCTTGGAGTTGCTCTTCTCGAGGAGTATCTTTGTGGTGTTCTCTGTATTTCCTGAATCTGAGTGGTGGCCTGCCTTGCTAGATTGGGGAAGTTCTCCTGGATAATATCCTGCAGAGTGTTTTCCAACTTGATTCCATTCTCCCCGTCACTTTCAGGTACACCAATCAGATAGATTTGGTCTTTTCACATAGTCCCAAATTTCTTGGAGGCTTTCTTCATTTCTTTTTATTCTTTTTTCTCTACACTTCCCTTCTCGCTTCATTTCATTCATACGTAACGAAATGAAGGCAGAAATAAAGATGTTCTTTGGAACCAACAAGAACAAAGACACAACATACCAGAATCTCTGGGACACATTCAAAGCAGTGTGTAGAGGGAAACTGATAGCACTAAATGCCCACAAGAGAAAGCAGGAAAGATCCAAAATTGAAACTCTAACATCACAATTAAAAGAACTAGAAAAGAAAGAGCAAACACATTCAAAAGCTAGCTGAAGGCAAGAAATAACTAAAATCAGAGCAGAACTGAAGGAAATAGAGACACAAAAAAAACCCTTCAAAAATTAACGAATCCAGGGCTGGTTTTTTGAAAGGATCAACAAAATTGATAGACCACTAGCAAGACTAATAAAGAAAAAAAGACAGAAGAATCAAATAGACGCAATAAAAAATGATAAAGGGGATATCACCAACGATCCCACAGAAATACAAACTACCATCAGAGAATACCACAAACACCTCTATGCAAATAAACTAGAAAATCTAGAAGAAATGGATAAATTCCTCGACACATACACCCTCCCAAGACTAAACCAGGAAGAAGTTGAATCTCTGAATACACCAATAACAGGATCTGAAATTGTGGCAATAATCAATAGCTTACCAACCAAAAAGAGTCCAGGACCAGATGGATTCATAGCCGAATTCTACCAGAGGTACAAGGAGGAACTGGTACCATACCTTCTGAAACTATTCCAATCAATAGAAAAAGAGGGAATCCTCCCTAACTCATTTTATGAGGCCAGCATCATCCTGATACCAAAGCCAGGCAGAGACACAACCAAAAAAGAGAATTTTAGACCAATATCCTTGATGAACATTGATGCAAAAATCCTCAATAAAATACTGGCAAACTGAATCCAGCAGCACATCAAAAAGCTTATCCACCATGATCAGCTGGGCTTCATCCCTGGGATGCAAGGCTGGTTCAATATATGCAAATCAATAAATGTAATCCAGCATATAAACAGAACCAGAGATAAAAACCACATCATTATCTCAATAGATGCAGAAAAGGCCTTTGACAAAATTCAACAACACTTCATGCTAAAAACTCTCAATAAATTAGGTATTGATGGGACATATCTCAAAATAATAAGAGCTATCTATGACAAACCCACAGCCAATATCATACTGAATGGGCAAAAACTGGAAGCATTCCCTTTGAAAACTGGCACAAGACAGGGATGCCCTCTCTCACCACTCCTATTCAACATAGTGTTGGAAGTTCTGGCCAGGGCAATCAGGCAGCAGAAGGAAATAAAGGGTATTCAGTTAGGAAAAGAGGAAGTCAAATTGTCCCTGTTTGCAGATGACATGATTGTATATCTAGAAAACCCCATTGTCTCAGCTCAAAGTCTCCTTAAGCTGATAAGCAACTTCAGCAAAGTCTCAGGATACAAAATCAATGTACAAAAATCACAAGCATTCTTACACAGACCAACAGAGAGCCAAATCATGAGTGAACTCCCATTCACAATTGCTTCAAAGAGAATAAAATACTTAGGAATCCAACTTACAAGGGACGTGAAGGACCTCTTCAAGGAGAATTACAAACCACTGCTCAGTGAAATAAAAGAGGATACAAACAAATGGAAGAACATTCCATGCTCATGGGTAGGAAGAATCAATATCATGAAAATGGCCATACTGCCCAAGGTAATTTATAGATTCAATGCCATCCCCATCAAGCTACCAATGACTTTCTTCACAGAATTGAAAAAACCTACTTTAAAGTTCATATGGAACCAAAAAAGAGCCCGCATCGCCAAGTCAATCCTAAGCCAAAAGAACAAAGCTGGAGGCATCACGCTACCTGACTTCAAACTATACTACAAGACTACAGTAACCAAAACAGCATGGTACTGGTATCAAAACAGAGATATAGATCAATGGAACAGAACAGAGCCCTCAGAAATAACGCCACATATCTACAACTATCTGATCTTTGACAAACCTGAGAAAAACAAGCAATGGGGAAAGGATTCCCTATTTAATCAATGGTGCTGGGAAAACTGGCTAGCCATATGGAGAAAGCTGAAACTGGATCCCTTCCTTACACCTTATACAAAAATTAATTCAAGATGGATTAAAGACTTAAATGTTAGACCTAAAACCATAAAAACCCTAGAAGAAAACCTAGGCATTACCATTCAGGACATAGGCATGGGCAAGGACTTCATGTCTAAAACACCAAAAGCAATGGCAACAAAAGCCAAAATTGACAAATGGGATCTAATTAAACTAAAGAGCTTCTGCACAGCAAAAGAAACTACCATCAGAGTGAACAGGCAACCTACAAAATGGGAGAAAATTTTCACAACCTACTCATCTGACAAAGGGCTAATATCTAGAATCTACAATGAACTCAAACAAATTTACAAGAAAAAAACAAACAACCCCATCAAAAAGTGGGTGAAGGATATCAACAGACACTTCTCAAAAGAAGACATTTATGCAGCCAAAAAACACATGAAAAAATGCTCACCATCACTGGCCATCAGAGAAATGCAAATCAAAACCACAATGAGATACCATCTCACACCAGTTAGAATGGCAATCCATTAAAAAGTGAGGAAATAACAGGTGCTGGAGAGGATGTGGAGAAATAGGAACACTTTTACACTGTTGGTGGGACTGTAAACTAGTTCAACCATTGTGGAAGTCAGTGTGGCGATTCCTCAGGGATCTAGAACTAGAAATACCATTTGACCCAGCCATCCCATTACTGGATATATATCCAAAGGACTATAAATCATGCTGCTATAAAGACATATGCACACGTATGTTTATTGTGGCACTATTCACAATAGCAAAGACTTGGAACCAACCTAAATGTCCAACGATGATAGATTGGATTAAGAAAATATGGCACATATACACCATGAAATACTATGCAGCCATAAAAAAGGATGAGTTCATGTCCTTTGTAGAGACATGGATGAAATTGGAAATCATCATTCTCAGTAAACTATTGCAAGGACAAAAAACCAAACACCGCATGTTCTCACTCATAGATGGGAATTGAACAATGAGAACACATGGACACAGGAAGGGGAACATCACACTCTGGGGATTGTTGTGGGGTTGGGGGAGGGGGGAGGGATAGCATTAGGAGATATACCTAATGCTAAATGACGAGTTAATGGGTGCAGCACACCAGCATGGCACATGTATACATATGTAACTAACCTGCACATTGTGCACATGTACCCTAAAACTTAAAGTATAATAATTAAAAAAAGAAAAAAAAAACATTACATTGTTTACCTTAAAAAAAAAATAAAATAAAAAAATAAAAAGTTTTTAAAAAGTTACTAAAGGCACATTTGCTAAAACAGATTATTTCTACAGTTCTTTTGGTCTCATTTGTTGAAAGAAAATTGTACTTGTAATGTTGGAAGTATTTTTGTATAATAAGGCCAACAGAAGACCAAAAGCTAGAATGTTCTGTGAATAAGGCTGGCTTTGCCTAGATGTGCTAATAAAAGAGAGATGTGAAATCAAAATAATATTCATTTAGCTTAACCCCAGCCTTCATATGAGTCATTAGCACACTCTTGATCTAGGCGGAGGAGCTAAGGGGAGATAAATCAGTTATCTGAAAGTATTACAAAAGCATCATCAACTTTAAAAAGCTTTCAAAATTGTAAATACACAAATGTAATACAATGGTTTATGTTCATTAATAGGCAGAGGCACAAAGAAGGGGTGCCCATTCTCACTTCAGTGTCACAAAAGGCTTCATAGAGTCCCTCCCTTAGTGGGCCTTAAGTGCTGATTAGAGTCCTACGTGTTGTGTAGCCACTGCTTGGCTGCCCCACATGTCTTTGCTCCCCTTCCTTCTGGTTATGGATCCTGACCTCTGGCCACAAGAGTAGATCTATAACTGAGTTCCAGCCAGTCATATTCCCTTATTCCATTGGACTCAGGGATTGGTCCTGAAGTGGGTGTAAAAGCCAAAGAGAAATTATCAGTATTTCCCTGGGCCTGATATATAGACATCAGGAGAAAAAAATTCTTTGCCACCTGAGATGACTAAACTGGGGTTACTGAGGCAGTACCATCACCCCCCTCCAACCACATGTAGGAAAAACCCTTTGGCAGCAGAAGGAAATAAGGCCAAGAGTCATAAGGAGCAGAGGCAAGCAGAAAAGAGAAAGAGAGAGGGCCAATAGCATTGAATCCTTGACACTAATCCTGGTAGTCCAAGGCCATGGTTCTTCTAGCTCCTTCTTCAACTGTGTTAGGTATTGCAGTATCCTTCCCAGAGGCAGAAGCCAAATACTTATGTGTTGCTTAAGGTTCTTAGAGTCGTGAATCTCTTCCTTGTCCTGATTAATACAGTCACTAACTACATTACGACATTCCAGTCAACAATGGACTCCAATGGCTCACACCTGTAATCCCAATATTTTGGGAGGCCGAGGCAGGCAGATCACTTGAGGTCAAGAGCTCGAGAACAGCCTGGCCAACATGGCAAAACCCCATCTTTACTAAAAATACAAAAATTAGCTGGGCATGGTGGCGTGTGCCTGTAATCCCAGCTACTCAGGAGGCTGAGGGAGAAGGATTTCTTGAACCCAGGAGGCAGAGGTTGCAGTGAGCTGAGATCGCACCACTGCATTCCAGTCTGGGGGACGAGAGCAAAACTCTGCCTCAAAAAAAAAAAAAAATGGACTGCATATATGACGATGGTCCCAAAAGATTAAAATACTGTAATTTTATAATACTATATTTACTGTGTTCTATGTTTAGATAAACAAATATCATTGTGTTATAGTTGCCTAGAGTATTCAGTACAGTAATATGCTGTGGTACAGGTTTGTAACCCAGGAGCAATAGCTATGCCATATAGCCCAGGTTTGGAGCAAGCTGCACCATCTAGGTTTGCCTAAGTACACTGTATGATGTTAACACAATGACTAAATAATCTAATGACACACTCCTCAGAACATATCACCATTGTTAAGCAATATATGACTGTATTTTGAGTAAGCAATCCCTCAATAGGCAGGGCAAGGAAGGAGACTGGGAAGAGTGGAAGGGACACAGGCATGAAGGTATGAAACAGTGTTAGAGAAGAAGGTAGCCTGAGTTCAAAAAGATGGGTCTCTTAAAAAATAAAGCCAGCGACGTAGGCAAAGGCCAAGCCAAGAAGACTTTGTTTTGCCTTGACCCTCATCACAAGTATCTGCCACGTGAGCCTCATTTCCAAAAGGCCTTTCTCTCAACAAAGTATTCCAGCATAGACACCTTTGGCTAAGGAAGCCTTGCTAAATGGTTTTATTCTAATGGTTGACAACTTTTGCTTCATCTCAGATCACTGACATTTTCATAATGGTCTGGTCAAGACAAAACAATTTTTTAATATACGTAACGGATCAATCTTTTCTGTTGGAACTTAAGGACTGAGGGCAGGTGAGCTGATTAGACATTGCAGGGGAAAAAGCACTTCCCTAATCCCTTCAAATCATGCCCTGTGGACCACGGTTTACTAGGCCTACAAGCCAGTCTCACTTTCTCTCTCTGACTGCTCTTTCACCATGTGCAATTTGCCACATTATCCCAATGAGCGGTGGCATTCTCCTGTGTCCTAGAAACCATAAGCACACTTATTCTATCATGATTATTTCTCCTGGGAAAAGAAAATGTGGAAAATGTGTCTTACGTTTCAACTAAATCACAAAATATTGTCACAGCCTATAAATGTGAGTTAAGTCACTGTTGCTTAGGAGGTATAATTTCTAAAGGGTACATAGAAATATTTAGAACTCCTTTTCATTGTATCTACTTCAAGTTTAAGCAATCAGGATATTACTGATAAGATCTGAAGCTGAGCACAGAGAGATTATACCGCTATACTATGTCACATTCATTAAATAACTTGTACTATTTGTTATCTGATCTATAGATAAATAGAGATGGTCTCAATGAAAGTGATTTATGATATTTCCAGTTTCTTTCACATAAAATGGAACAACTATAAATGGAGATATAATCAAATAAAAAAGCATGGAAATGACATTTAAATTTGATAATGCAATTTGATGTGATCATATGTGCAAGTATACTGCATCAAGACAAAGGGAAATACAAGAGCAATCATCATGCGTTCAGAGTTTATTTCACATTTATGTTGTAAGAAATTATCATTTAAGTACCTATAATATGGCACAGGGGTGATACATTTTTGTACTTAAACTGTTTTGATATTTCATGACTTTATTTAATTCAGAATATAGTCCACACAGGCTTGGGAACAACATCCTAGCTGGCACTTGAGGTCACCTCACTCCTCTTGTATGGGTCTCTGTTAAAATGAGCCATGATACACTCCCCTAACAGACACATATCTGGCCTACAGTTGGCCAGGTGTCTTTGCTCAGAAAGCTGAGCAAAGTGGAACCCTCTTTAGCACAAATTGCTTCAACTAGTCTCTCACCTGTAGACTCTTTTTCTTCAGGAATTGTATCAGACAATTCTTGTCTATCTGTAAACTCCTTAGTGGTGCTTTAAACTCTTTAGTGGTGCTTTAAAGAAAAATTCATTGGTGTGAGATATGAGGGCAAGCACTATGCTCTTCCTCATCAGAGAAGAGGTGAAGAATTCGTAACACATTGAGAAAAAAAATGGCCAGGAACAGTGGCTCACGCCTGTAATCCCAGCACTTTGGGAGCTGGCTAGGATGTCCGGATACTAATATATTAACATGACAGCTTCATGAAAATATACAAGAAACAGCCAATTTAAGTGCATATATAATATAAATCTATTTAGTTTGAATATCAACTATTAAAACTTCTAAAACAAGTAGTGTAGTATAATAAAGAGTGTGCCAAATTAAGAGTTAGATCATGTTTTAGACAATTTTTTTTTTCTTGAGACAGGGTCTCACTCTGTTGCCCAGGCTAGAGTGCAGTGGCACGATCATGGCTCACTGCAGCCTTGACCTCCTGGGCTCCAGCAATCCTCTCACCTCAGGTAGGCAATCTTTCTTATGGTCAAAAAGGAAATCACTTAGTACAGGGTTTCTCACTCTTGACTATTGACGTTTTGTACTGGATGATTACCGGTTGAAAGGTGCTATACTGTGCATTGTAGGATGTTTTACAGCCTCCCTGGTCTCTACCCACTACATGCCAGTAGCACCCCTCCAGTTGGGACAAACAAAAATGTCATCAAATATTGCCAAACTTCCCCTGGCAGCAAAATTAATCATTGACACCCTCTCCCCACATTGAGAAACACTGACTTGGAGAGGTTTTATGAGACCCCAAATGTGTTACTATTTTTATAAGTTGTAAATTATCTTACAAATACGCTATCTCTTTACACAATAACTAATTTTCCAAGCTATAATTGGACAAATTATATTATATATTGTACAATAAATGGCATTGCTTTCTAATAGCAAAAACTTTATTATGCTGTTGGCAAAATTTATAAACAAAGAAAGGCCTGGCAGCTCTTCAAAAACAGGATCATTCTTTATTCACATTTTTTTAGCCCCAGCACCTAATACATTTCCTGACATATATGGCATGTCTCCATAAATCTTTTGTGAATGAAAAAGAAAGTCTTAAAAGAGATTTTACTATGCATATTTTAAAGAATGCTTTAACTTTAATAGGTACCAATGAATTACACATAGTTGGCATTCTAACCACTAAAAAAGCTTTCAGATGTGTGTGCATGGAGGCAGGGTAAGGGAGGCACATTGCAAAATGGCAAAAATATCCTTAATCAATTCTATTATCCATTATACTTTTCTATCTTGTGTGAAATATTTTCAAAATTTCAGAAAATTAACAAAATCTTCACTGCCACCAGAGTAATCAACATCACCACCATGGATCACTGAGATAGAACTGCTAATTCATCTCTCTCTTACCCACTCTTGCAAACCTTCCAGAGTTTTAAAAATGAGAAGTAAATTACATCAGTCTCCTCTGCAAAGAAAAAAGGAAAATCTCGTTTTCTTCAAATGTCCCACAGGGCTCCTCAGGAACCAACTCTCACCCACATATCCAGCCTCATCTCAGGCTGCTCTTTTGCACGGCACCCTTGTTCAGTCCCTACAGCCTGCTTTCCTCCAGTGCCCAGGCTCTTTCTTATTTGGGGTTTCCACACAAACTGCTCACTCGGCTGTGAGTGGAAGTGGAAAGCGTTTCCCTCCATACTTTTTCTGGCCAACTCTTACTCAATTTTGGTTTCAGTTCAAATGCACTTCCAAGAGCCACCTGCCTTGACAACTCACATTGCCCCCACCACCACTATTCTAAATTTTGATGCACTTATAGCACTCCTATTTTTCTTCATTATATAGCATTTATCATATTTAGGATATTATTCATATATATCTATTTACCTATTTATAATTATACATTTGTGTGTGTATGTATATGTGTGTGTGTATGTGTGTGTGTGTGTGCATATATACATACATATATATACAATTTATCTTTTTGTTGACTCTCCCTAATAAGAAATGAGGGCAGAGATTATGTCATTTTGTACATACAGCATTTATTACAATACTTGGCATACAGTAAATGCCCGATAAATATCTGTTGAAGAAATGAGTTAATAAATGAGTAAATGTACACACTGACTTTATGAAGGAAAAGATCTGGCAGCAAAGGTAGCAATTTTAGGATAGAAAGGAAATGATAACATGGGTAAGGGAAGTATTTGAGGGTCAGTAAGGCTCTGGGGGAACCAATTCCTCAAATCACATTGTATCTGTACCTATTTCCTCCATCAGTGCACAAGAATGGCACACTATTCCAATAATGGAACACTGGGCACATGGGAGTTATGTATATCCTACTGCTCAAGATCATGGCCAAGGTCTGATTTTGCAATTCAAAAAATTGCAACCTCCGGCATAAATGGGTTATCTTTACCACACCAATATTATTGGTAATAAACTTACATTTATGTTCTTTCTTCTTTACCAATATTATTAACAATAACCCACTACTATTGGTATATTAGTATTAGTATATTATTGATAATATACCGATATTATTATATTAATATACAAATAATATTATATTAATAATAATATACCAATAATAATAATATATCAATATAATTGGTAAAGAAGAGAGAAATAAAATAAGGCTTCTCTACCATATTATTTCACCTATCACTTTATTCCAGACAATTTATGTCTAGCTGCAATTTATCTCCAAAGCTCTAATTCCAAAGATTTCAACCACCAACTTAATATCTGAATGGCTCCTCTCCCATATAGTGGATACCCCAAACTCACTAAAGGTAAGGCTTAAGCAACCATCCTCTTTTTTCCTATTCTCCCATATCTGCTATTGGAACTTCCATTCCCAAAGATATCCTGACTACGGACAATGGTGTCCCTGTTGACACCCTCTCCACAGTCCCCAAAGTCAGGAGTAAGCAAACTCTATTTCCTCTCTTTTGTATTTCTTTGATCTGTACCATCCTCTCCATTCTGGCTGCCATCAATCTCCTCCCAGTTTTCAGTCAATTTCTTCTCAATTTGAACAATTGAAACAGTGTCTTAACAAGTCTTTCCATTTGGTCCATGCTCCAACCCATTCTTCACCCTGCTTCCTGCTGCCTCATTAATCTTTCTAAAGTTCAGCTTCCTACAGGCTCCTCCTCTATTCTGAAATCTTCAAAGCCTGCTCAGTGGTTACTGAAGTAAATAGAAGTACTTTAGTCAGACATTGAAGGCTCTCCAAAAATATGTCTCCACCCTTCTTTTCTTCTCGGCATGCTTTCCACACTGCATCCAAATGAAAATACCCCACACCTTGTAATATCTGAGCTCTTTATTCATGCCTGCCCTCAGTGTGAAGGGTCCTTTTCTCCTTCTGCCAAAATCCCACTAACTTGGAACTCTCAGAGTACAGTGTATGCATTTCTAGGTGCTTATCTTACATTGCTTTATATTACAGTTGGTTACTTGGATTTTCCCTCTTACTGAATTGTTATTTCTTTGAGGTTCAAGGTTGCGTCTCACTTATGTCTAAACTCCCCAGAAAGCTTATATACATGAAAGTCTGCACATTAAGGAAAAGCACATTAAGGAAAGTCTGCACATTAAGGAAAAGGGCCCTGAATTCAGATAGACTTGAATGCAAAGCCTGGCTTTATCACTTGATATAAAAAAGCAAAGTCCCTAAACTCTGTGAGCATTGGTTTCATCATATTTAGAATTAATTAACCAGAGGCTTATTTTCCAAGTCATTGTAAAGATCTGATCCATAAAGCATATAACACAATGCAGGCATGTAGGAGGCACCCAGTAAATGGGAGCTATTGGAATAGTAGTAACTATTACCACATTGTAAAATATAGTCAATATATATTGGTTAAATTAAACTAAAATTAACATAATAAATCTTTCCTGCCCTCCAGGAGGATATAATCTAATTGAGGAAAGCCACATGCTAATGTAATTAACCATTCCAAGTAAAATGTAACATGAATGAATGGAATCAGCTGTAAGTTCCAAGGTTATGTGAAGAGAAAGACTGACTTCCTCCCAAGGTGGAGAAGACATCCCCTGAAAAATACACAGGACCTCTGCAAAGTCTCCTGCAACAGGGAACCACCACAGAAATAGGCCTGCTCTGAACAATAAAGGGTCATTCTCATTTGTTTTCATTTTTGTTATCAAATTAGGCATGTTTTAAATGAGTCATTAATCATGTACTTACTTCACTAATTACTCATTTCTTTTGTAGCTAATTTTTTATTGAAAGGCATCCTAAAACAGGGAGAAAAGATATTGTCTTGAAAAAGAGAATAAAAGTCTGCTCAGAACCACATCTCAGTTTTTTCTCTAAGACCAAGTGTCAGAATCTGATGTGATAGTCTATATGATCTTAAAGGAGTCCTTTTGCTCTTGGGACCTCTGTGATGTCAGCTCCAAAATGGAAAATACAGGAAACAGCTTGGAAAGACTGCGGTGATGAGCCCCATTTTCAACAGATTCCAAATGCACACATATGGTCAGTCTAAATAGCTTTCTCCTTGACACAAACAGAGAAAACCTTTGTTAGTGCTCAACCTCCTGCACTATTCATTCCCCAACATGTGTGATCCTGTTTGGAGTGGGGAATGTAGGGAATCTGGCCTTTCTAATTACCTGGGTACTGTCACATAGATCAATGTCAGAGTATATACCATAAAACTATTGACTATTGAAGAACAATTCATGGTAAGTAAAGTAATTTTAAGAAAGCTGGGAAAACGAATTGTTGAAAATTTCAAAGTGTGATAACATAACTAACTCCAAAACAGGAAGTGAAAACAAGATTAAAATAAAAATTGATGGTGAAACGTTATTTTGGACCAGTTATGTGTGGGTGACCAAGAGTGATTTAAGATATTTTCTTTCCTCTTTCTCCATCTCTCTCAAAAGGAGAAAGGAGAAAGAAAACATCTTAAATCACCAGGTCTGGGCTTTCCAGATATAATTCCAGAGAGAGAGAAAGAGAGAGAGAGAGTTTGGGGACATAGAATGGTACCCCAAAGTATGGTATGATGCTTTGGCATACTGAGCACTTTTGAATTAAAATAAACTGAAAAGCCTTAGAAACTGCCTCAGATCCAGGGACTTTCTAAGCTTCTCTTATTTCTACCACCTCCCCAACAAGTGTAGAAAGGTATTCTCTCTGGTATCTGAGTGAAGAAAACTTCTTCCAAAAGAAATGCAATTGTCTTAAGATCCCCTTTCTAAGAATCTTATCAACTAATCAGGAAAAATTAACCACCAGAGAAGAGACTAAAAATTGTCATATGCCCACAAAAACTTTTCACCTATTCTTCTGAGGGCAGCTGCAAAAGATTACCTGAGAGACGGTATCTACATAATAAGACAACCTATGTTCACAGTGTACTTTCTCCCCTCACCTTCTCATAACTTGTCCAAAGACTATTGTTTGTCCTTAGGTCCCATTCAGTGTTCAAAGGGAATAATTTGCAAACAATTATCTAGTCTTTGAGACCATTTACTCCCCCTTGAAATCATTTACTACTCCTCTAAACTGCCTACAGCCCCTCATACCACTCTCTCCTATAAAGAAGGTATTTCAGCCATAATCATCTGGCCCTTCTTTGAATCTGATATTCTCTATGGCTCCCACACTTACACACATTAATAAATTTGCATGCCATTTGTCCTGTTGATCTATTTATTGTCAGCTCACCTCAGTAGACTGGAGCCTTCAGAGGAGGAAGAAAAAAATCTCTGCACTCTACTATTTATATCTATCTATCTATCCATCTATCTAATCTATCTATATCTTGAAATCTTGGTATCACTGTGTATGTTAGTCTGAATAATGACCCTAAGATGGCCATGTCCTAAACATCAGTATCTATGAATGTTATCTTATATGGAAAAGGGGACTTTGCAGACATAATTAAGTTAAGGATCTTGAGTGAGGAATGTATCATGGATTATCTAGTTGGTAAATGTAATCACAAGTGTCCTTATAAGAAGGAGGCCTGGGGATATTTGACTACAGTAAACGAGAAGGCAATACAACCACAGAGACAGAAATTAAAGTGATGCAGTGACCATGCTAACAGCAAGGGGTGAACTAGATAGCAAAAAATTTTAATCATGCAGTGAAGGAAGTTAGGACAACCCCTAGCTGTGAGATTGTAGGAAGAAAAGGGTCAAAGAGAGGAACTACTACAAATGCACCTTTATGCCATGTGGCTCGGATCTTCTTGGATGGAGCCTTTAGTAATAAAAAAGTTAAAGTAGGTCCAGAAATAAGGAGAAGCTGTTCAAAATGAGTCAGGCTGCTGGAAAACAGAGGGGGTTTCCTGTGATCCCTGTGTGTCCCTGCAGTGGGAAGGACCCTCGCCCCAGGCTAGTGAAGGTGCCTAGCTGTGTGACATGATTGGCATCCCCAATGTGGGACCATGTAAAACCTACGTATCTGGAATAGGCATCTGGATCTTTTTTAAACAGGGCTAAACAATTGCTCCTTGTTTTGAAAACCTTTTCTGTTGCTGTTGGTATTTTCATGTCCAAGACAAACAGAGAGTCATGTGGATGCTCAGCAATTGAAACCTTGCCCCTGTTTTGGAAGAGATGTGTTTCAGCCTGTCCTTCAAAGGGATTTCTCACCATGCAATCTATTATGTTCATATTTTATTTGGAAAAATGGAGAGAAAGAGAAGAGGAAATGCAAAGAAGAAGGAAAGGAAACAGAAGTATGGGAGCAAGAAAGTCCAAGAAAGAAAGAGACCATCGGGTGCTTGTGCAAGACTCTCTTTCATATGGAATTAATGGTGGTTTAATGGGGTATGAAAGGATGTTTTACTGGAAACAATGAGGAACAATTGTCTAGCTCACGTTTCATTTCACAGGTCATTATTGCATTAAGAAGTAAATCGACCAAGTCCGGTAAATAACAGTCTGTGTATTGCCGAGAGCTTCAAACCAACAATTTTAGCCATCACAAACTAATATCTCTGTCATTTTAACCCTTGCAGGGTTGTGCTAGGGGGCTAAACAATTACAGTCTTCACCCAGTTCTAGAAGGTGAGCATAATTCATTGCCCTTCTAGTCCCTTCTTTTGCAAAATCCAGGAGGCCATATTTTAGCATTGTTGTTTTGTTGATGAGCCAGCCTTAGCCAAATGCAGCTCTGGTGGCCTTGAAAAACAACCCCCATTTTAGTGAGTGCTGCAGGCATCTTTAAACACACTGCTTCCTCTGCAAAATTAATTGCTGCAAAATGCAGTGCTCCCTCATCTAAGCTTTTGCAAGCTCAAACTCAGCTATTTGGGTAGGTCATAGATGTGTCTGAGAGATCCAGGGAAAATGAGCTGCTTTTCTTTATTATAGAAGTTCACGTTCATGTCACCAAACATCATCAGGCACTGGACATACAGGAGTTTCTACTGCTTAAATTCTGGTTCCATTAACTCAGGGGCAATTGGTGGATGAGGCTAATCCTGGCCGTATTTTGAAGCAATTGTGTAGTAAATAAACACATCAAAGAGAGTTTATTGTAAACAATCATACTTAAAATACATATGGTAAAATAAAGTGCATATTAAAATAAAATTTTCTTGCTTCAACTTGTGACAAAATGAGACAAAAGCCAGGTTAAGATTTATAATATTATATAATCATGTCAAAGACAAACCAGGCTATACTGGCCCCGCAGGAACTGGCCTCAATTGCCTCTTTCCTGCCATCCTATCCAGCCTTTTACATCTCTTGATATACCCCACATGAACTGACCTCTGCTCCCTCTAAGTTCCCATTACCGCTTCATCCCCCTCCAGCTTCCTGGGCCAGCCCCATATGAACTGTCAACATTTCCTCATAATTTTTCAATCAAAAACTGATGTTTATCCTAAAGAGTGGATATGGAATTCTCCACACTTCCACAGTACCTCTAAAACATGGTAAGTAAGGTCTAATTTCTTTCTTGAAAGAGAAAAAATCTTGCAGAGATGGCATCAGTATTCCAATGTCTTACTTTTATTATTTCAGCTAACACTAAGGTCTTACAGATAACTACGGTGTGCTGAATAACAGCCTCCCTAGGATGCTTATGCCCTAATCCTGATTATGTGCATATGGCAAAGGACTTTGAAGATATTATTAAGTGTATAGATCTTAAAGTAGGAAGACTATCCTGGACTATAAAACTTAGAAGCAGAGAACTTTCTCCTCTGGCTAGAATTAGAGAGTTTTAGTAAAGGAGAAGGTGGGAGAGATTCAAAGCATGAGAGGCACACAATTAGCTATTGCTGATTTTGAAGATGAAGACAGCCACAAGTCAGGGAATGCAGGCAGCCCTAGAAGTTGAGCATGAAGCCTGGCCTACAGTGAACAAGGACACAGCAACCATAACTGAGCAGCTTAGCAGCTGAGCCTCAAACTGCATTTTAAACTTTTTTTTTCTTATTTTCCTTTTCCTCTTTTCCCTTCCAGTCTCAAGATACAACTCTGAGACAAACTGCATATGTTACTGATGGCAGGTATCCGAGTTACCAGCAGTAAATCTGTGTGGGTCCGCAGCAATCTCAATTTCTGCCTCCTCAGATGAAAGAATTTGACAGAGGGGTATAAGGCAGAAAAAGAGACCGAGACAAGTTTCAGAGCAGGTGAGGAAGTATATTTTAAAAGCCTTTGGAACAGGAGAGAAAGCAAAGTACACTTGACAGAGATCCAAGTGGGTGACTTGAAGAACAAGTGCGGTGTTTAACTGTTAACTGTGATATTAGGACTTTATAGGGTGGCCCCCTTCTGGAGTCTTTAAACCCCTTCTCATGATTCTTCCCTTAGGGTGGTCTGCCCACATATGCAGTGCCCTCCTTACCCTTGAGAGGTGAGCATGCACAGTGTGTTTGGGAAATTGTATGCATGCCCATCTGAGGCTTTCTTCCCTTTGCTGCTGGTGTGCCCCTGGAAAGTCAAACTGCCATTTTTGTCTCTTAATGCATATGCCCAGGAAGTTGCTTCTCCTTGGCATCTCCATTCAATTAGCACTTTAGTGCAACAGGTGTGACCCATCAGGAAATGGCCTCTTCCTGGCACCATCTGCCAATTTGTCACTTTTAGAGAGGCAATGTGACAACTGCCAAACCATCACTCAACATTCCTAGTGGGTAGAGAGCCCTCTCCTGCCCTACTCTATGCCTGTCTAACAACCTATAACACATCTATGTAACCTCTCATATTAAAATACAGCCTCAGTATGTGCTGTGAATCTCAATTCCTTTTCCTTTCCCATACGATACTCCCATGCCTTATGCACATTTATTTACCTAAATGCTTGTTTAGCACATAACATGCTTTCTTATCTGGTCATATATTTCCTTATATACTTTAGGAGTCAGATCCTGATAGTGACAAGGCACCTCCGGAATTCTCTCTCCAACAAATGATTGCTTAAAGATGGAACCCACTCCCAGATGATGAGTGACTACAAAATTGACTGAAAGTAATTTATAACCTGGCAGGGTCTACGATGGCAGCATCCCCTTTGCCAAATGGGACAACTGTTCAAGAGGGGCCACTGGAGCAAGTCACGCTACCTCGCACCACTCAGCCCCCACACTTCTTCTGCATTCCAAATCCTTACTTTAAAAACTTCTGTGGAATTGAAGAGGGGAACTGAAGAGTGGAATTGCTTTCTACTCTTCCCCCGCTAGCATGGATAATAAACAAATTTTGCTTCTTTTATCACAACTTATTATTTTGACTTCTTTTCATAAGCAGTGAGCAGCCGGAATCTTGCCAGTTACACGACCACAGGCCTACATGGAACTACATGGAACTACATGGAACTGAATCTGGCCAAGAACCTGAGTGAGACTGAAGGTGAAATCATCTCCAGAAACTCCAGAAAGAAACACAATCCTGCCATTACTTGAATTTTGGCCATCAGAGATCTGAAGCAGAGAAACCAGCCAAGTTCACCAGACTTCTGACTACAAAACTGTGAGATAATACTTAGGTGTTGTTTGAAGCCACTACGTTGTTAATAATTTGTTATAGCAGCAACAGAAAACTTGTACAAAAACCAGGATGTCATGCTCAAATGTTCATCATCATTCCAACCAGGATCATGATAAGTGGTGGCAGTGGTGGCCATGGAATGGAATAGTCAAATTATTTAGTGCTTATCCTATGACAGGCCTGGGGCCAAGTTTTTTATATGCATTTTGTCTACAAAGTTACAAAGCTCTAAGATTTCCTTTGTCTGTAAGGTGTTCAAACAGAAAGACAGTATATAGCCTACAGATATGGATAGGCTGGTTTCCACATGGGCAGTGCCCAAGAAAAGTTGCATCTTACCAATATAACCCAAAAGGGAAGAGATTATTATTCATAGCCATATTTAAAAATGGCTTCAACTCCCTTCCTTCATGGCAATGACTTTCAAGAACTTACATTCAGTTTTTATTAATATTTCTCCTGTGAGGAAGCTAATCAAATTGAAATTGAGTCATACTGGAAGTCCTTAATCCTGTAGTAGAAAGATTGGCTTCTAGGTCTAGAAAAATTTCTTTTCTTTGGTGTTCTTTTCCTTGACACGCTTTACATAATAACCAACTCATTTTTCAAGATTCTAGTTTTCCATATAAATGAGTTATACTATCATTATTCTTACTATAAAAACTAAGTTATATATACATGTTTTTTTAATGGCAACCTTTTAGTTTTTCCCTCTGAGTAGTAGTGCTGAAGATCAAGATAGCAGAGGGGTAAGAGGCATGATATCTTTTCTTTTTCATTTTCTGTTTTATTGTTTTATTTATTCATTCAAGAAAAATCTCTAGGATAATGTCTTAAAAGTGAAGTTGCTAAGTCAGAAGTACAGGGCTTTAGGTGGTAGCCAGATGACAAAAAGCTAAGAAAAGTGATATTTGAGAGCGAAGTTTGAGAACTCTTTCTCCACATTTTCCCCAACACTGCAAATTATCACACTTTTTAATTATTGCAAATATGACTGGGAAAATAATTAATAATAATTATAGTAGCAGTAGTCATTATTGCCTCAGTAGTGGTGGACATCTTTATTAGGTTTATCTTTTTAATCCTTATAATAATCATTTGAGTACATAATATTAATATCTCCAGGTCCTAAATTTAAAAACTGAGAAATAAAGGAGATGAGCAACTTGCTTACAGTTGCACATCTGGTTAGTGGACACAATCCAAGCAGTTGGACTCAGTGCAAGAACTCTTAACCTGTGCTTTGACTGTGAGAAAACTTTGGCTTTTTGTATGTTTATTGATATTTGTTTCATTTCTCTGTAAAACGTTTCTTGGAATTCTTTGCATATTTTTTCAGTTGGTTTGTTCCTTTTTGTTCTTAAATATCAGTAAGTTGTTTTTACATTGATGAAATTAGCCCTTTGCTAGATGAGTTCCAAATTTATTTCTAGTTTTTTAGTTTTGCTTCTAATATTCTTTAAGAAGTTTTAATTCTTTTATATTCAAATTTTTAAATCTACCCATGTATTTTCTAGATTTTGATTCATGCAAAGAAGTATCCGTGTAACTCTAAATAACCTCATCAATATTTTCTAGTAATTCTATGGGGTTTTCCATCTTTAATCCATTTAAAATTTATTTTTGTAAAGAAAAAGATAAAAATTTCTGAATTGTTTTTTCTCCCTGTGTAATGAGTCAAATGGCTCAACATTTCTATTTGAATAATTTCTATTTTCCCATAATTTAAAATACTATTTTTGTTATAAACTAAATTGTCAAATGCATCTGAATCTATTTCTGACTTTAAGAAGTTTATTCCATCAAAACATTTATTTCTAGAATATTTTTAATGAATGCTTCCAATTGTCAGAAACTAAGATTAGCTTTTACATCTCATGAAAATGTAAATACACAAAGAAAAAACTGTAAACCAGACAAATGAATTTTTCAGACCCATAATATTGAGATGAGAATTTGCTTAGTACTTATTTATGAGGTGGTTTGGTATCTATTGGCAAGGCACAAGCATTTTATTTATTGGAGGGACTGCTCAAGTATTCCCTTCCATTAAAATGTGCATATATGCATACACATGAAAATATAAAAATAATGAAACTGAAAATAGACAAACATTCATCCATTCGTCTTAGGCATAAAATAAGCTTAAGTTTGAGCTTCTACCTTCTAAATTTTTGAGAGGTTGAAGGTAGGGAAGAGGGTCTCACTCTGTCACCCAGGCTGGAGGGCAGTGGCACAATCATGGCTCACTTCAGCCTTGACCTCTCAGGCTCAGGTGATCCTCTTACCTCAGCCTCCCAAGTAGCTGGTACTATAGGTGTGCACCACCACACCTGGCTAATACTTTTTGTTAAATTTTTCAATACTATTGTACTGAAAGGATTAAAGCAGCAATGCAGGGTTACTCCATTATTAAAATTTGAAGACTAGGAACACAGCTTACTAGTCAATGAAGTCCTTGAAATAATATGGGAAAAAAAGAGAAAAAAGAAATAAACTAAAATAAAAAGAAATAGAAAATACAGAGCCAGTTTATTATTATGGCAGAAAATCAAGTAATTTCATTTAGAGATAGGTATTCAAAAATAGCTCCTCTTGTGGAACACTGATATTACTGCTTTTCAAACATACAATAAAACAGAGAAATGTGAATAGATTTCTCATAAAGGATTGTTAACTTGAGTAGTAAAATTCTCAGTCTCAGAAAATCTTGATGCTTTGGTTGGAGGCTTGAGTATTTAAATAATACCTCCTGCAAATGGCAGGTAATCCACGTCTAGACAAGCTTTGTTTTTTAATTGACTGAATTATATGCCCAGAATCAATTAGGTGCTCTCTAGATTGGTTTCTAATTCTGTGATTCATTTCTAATCCTAGGAACCCAGGCTACATCTGATGACCATTGACTTATAAAAATGTAATTTACCAGGGATAAATAGAGTCTAGTATATGTCTTAAAAAATCAATTCTCTTTAATGTGTATCCCTCAGAACAAAGGAAGAAAAATATCCATATGATGAATGCAGCTACATGTAGCTATTTAGTCTTTGAAATGTGACTAGTGCAACCAAGGAGCTAAGCTTTAAATTATGTGTAATTTTAATTAATTATAATTTAAAATGTAAAACTGATAACAATTATTGGAAAATGTTTAGGTATATTTTAAACAATGTTTATATGTGATTCTACTTTTTCAATTGCAAAGTTTATAAAATATAGGCAAAGATCAAATACTTTTGATAAAAACACTTTTTTTTAATGTTTTTACTCTTTTATTAGTATTATTATTATTATACTTTAAGTTTTAGGGTACATGTGCACAATGTGCAGGTTAGTTACGTATGTATACATGTGCCATGCTGGTGTGCTGCACCCATTAACTCGCCATTTAGCATTAGGTATATCTCCTAATGTTATCCCTCCCCCCTCCTCCCACCCCACAACACTTTATAAATTGACATGTAACAGTAAAAAGCACAACAGATTTTAAACACATAGTATAAGAAACAGAATGCAAAATATCTCAACTTTTACATTAATTACATATTAAAATGATGATTTTTAAATATATTGAGCAAAATTAAATGTATTACTGAATTTAACTTCATCTGTTTCTTTTTACTGCTTTTAGCCTGGATGCTAAGATATTAAGTCACACTTGTGCATTATATTTCTATTGAACAATACTGTTCTGGATGGGTAATGCTCAGTTCTTATTTCTAGATTTAGAAAAAATCATTGAAAACTAAAGATCACCAAAAATATGCCAGTCCTTCATAAAAATATCAAAAATTTGTGGATCAAAAAACTCTATCAACAGAGTGAAAAGGAAACCTGAAGTATGGGGGGAAATATTTGCAAATCATATGTCTAGTAAGGGATTAATATCCACAACATATAGAGAACTCCTAAGATTCAACAACAACAAAAAAACCCAAACAGCCCAATTCAAAAATTATTATGGGACTTGAATAGACCTTTCTCCAAAAAAAGATATTCAAATTAACAATGACTCCATGAAAAGATGTTCAACACTACTAATCATTTGGGAAATGCAAATCAAAATTACAATGACATATCACCTCACACCCATTAAAATAGTTACTATCAAAGTAGAAAATTTCAAGTGTCAACAAGGATGTGGAGAAACCATTGTGTACTGTTGGTGGGAATGTAAAATGGTACAGTTATTGTGGGAAACAATATTATGGTTCCACAAAAGGTTAAAAATAGAACTACCATATGACCTTGCTATTTCACTTCTGGATCTACACCCAATAGAATTGAAAGTAGAGTCTCTAAGAGATATTTGTATACCATATTCATAGTAGCATTATTTACAATAGCTAAGACATGAAAGCATTCCAGGTGTCCATGGGTGGATGAATGGATAAGCAAAATGTGGTAAGTTCATGCAATGGAATGAAATTCCATAATATGCTACAACATGGATGAACCCTGAGAACATTACGCTAAAAGAAATAAGTCAGTCCCAAAAGGTATTGTATGATTCTACTTATATGAGGTACTTAAGGGTAGTCAAAATCATAGTGGAATGTTGGTTTTCAGGAACATGGGGTAGGGAAGAATGGGAAGTTACTGTTTAATGACATTAGAGTTTCAGTTTTAAGAGTTGAAAAGACTTATGGAGAAGTATGGTAGTGATGGTTGCACAATACTATGAATGTATTTAATACCACTGAACTGTACACTTAAAAATGGTTAAGATGGGCCGGACACAGTGACTCACACCTGTAATCTCAGCATTTTGGGAGAACGAGGTAGGCGGATCACAAGGTCAGGAGACCTAGATCATCCTGGCTAACACAATGAAACCCTGTCTCTACTAAAAATACAAAAAATTAGCCGGGCATGGTGGTGGGCACCTGTAGTCCCAGCTACTGAGGCTGAGGCAGGAGAATGGTGTGAATCCAGGAGGCAGAGCTTGCAGTGAGCTGAGATCACACCACTGCACTCCAGCCTGGGTGACAGAGGGAGACTCCCTCTCAAAAAAAAAAAAAAATGGTTAAATGGTAAATTTTATATTATATGTATTTTACCACAATAAAAACATAAGCCAGTCTAAAAAGTGAAGAACTAAAAAAATGTCATATGTTGGCTGATAGAAGGAATTTAGAATTCCTATGCTTGAAAAAGTCTTATTTGGCTTATTATAAAATCATTGTCTTACTGTCTTTTAATATGTAAAAGGCTGTAATACAGAAAGACTTATATGAAACATGGAAATACTTATACTCTGTCATGCCAAAAGGCAAACTAGGTCACTGGGTAGAAGTCATAGAAGGAAGAGCCTAACAATAACAGTTATTCAAAATACAATATAGGCAGCCTTAAAAGGGTGTGAACTCCCACTTCCTGGGAAAATGAAAGGTAAAGGGCACGTATGCATGTGAAGTGAAGCTGACTGATCTTCAAGGGACCATCCAAATCAAAGGCACTACAATCTTGTCATTTCTTTCCAGCTAGCATGTATTCCTGTAGACTAGTAGATTAACATGAGGCAATATTTCCCAAAATGTGTTCTGAAGTACACTAATTCCAAGGGACCCTAATGTGTAGTATGAACAGGTATTCTCTAGTCAAAAATCTTGGGAAATACCGGGTAACACAAAATTAAACAGTGTTTTTAAAAATTTAATTGCAGAACTTATCAGAATCTTTAGTATTTTAATACACATGGTGGTCTCCAAAATAGGAATAGTCAGCGTTTTCAAAATTTATTTGGCCATGTACTACATTTTTTACAATCTCCTGAAATTAGAAAATGGGGGAATATTCTTTGAAAATGCTAAAACAAATTATGCATTAATTAAATCTATTAAATTTACTTTGTGGAAGAGTTGACTGGCAAACTAAACTTAAATTCTTGACTTTCTTATTCACATTGTTCCCTCATTCAGCAAACATTAACAAAGCATATACTATGTTCCACAAATTGTACTAGAAATTCAAAGACGTTTACCTTGAAGTCACTCACAGTCTGGTAAGAAAGCAGACTTGTAAAACGATGACGGTAGCCCGCGAGAGGGGCTGTAATGGAGCTGAACAACAGGTGGAGAGTCACAAAGGTCCTCCATATTCCTGAGTTCTGCATCAGTGGATCTGACCAACTGCAGATCAAAAATATGTGGAGGAAAAAAAAAAAAAACTCTACAAAGTTCCAAACAGAAGTTTCACTTGATTTTGATTTTGCCACATGACGAGTACTATGTTGAATCCACACAAACGAAGTGATGCGTTAGCCATCTTATTAGGTATTATAAGTAATCTACACATGATTTAAAGTGTATGGGAGAATGAATGTAGATTAGATGCAAATACTACACCTTTTTAATATAAGACCTGAGCATCTGTGGATTTTGGTATCTGTAGGGGTCCTGGAACCAATGCCACATGGATATTTAGGAATAGCCGTATATATATTATGTATGAAGAAGAGGAACTAAATGAGTTTTTTTGTGGTTGTTATAACATCGCCCTTCAAAAATGTTAAAGTAGTCGACAGTTACTTGTTAAACTCTAAAAATCTATTTGCTACCAAGTAAAGTAAAAATATGTGAATGATCCAGTTAAATATATCTCTGTATAGAGTCCTACCAGATGATTCAGACCACACAATGATAATTATCCAGAAGTGGTTATGAACTCTGGCTTTGGAGTCAGACAAATATAGATTTAAATCTTGGTTCTGCACATTCTAACTGTGGGACTGTGAAAAATTAGTTAACTTCTCCAAACCTCTATTTTCCCAAATGCTGAAGGGGGATAACGATCCCTTCATGTTAAGGTTGTTGTAAGGATAAATGAGAGTATTTATAAACTACTTAGCATAATGCCTGGCACATGGAATGCACTAGATAATGGCAATTATTATTATTGCTAGTTTGTTTGGATAATTGCTAGAATAATTGTACAATCTCAGTTTTCTTTGTTCTGTGTGGACAGAGCTTTGTATGCGATGAAAGCTGATAGATCTAAAACAGTTAACACTGAAGAATATAAAGAAAGAAGGAAGAAAACTTGGATAGAGGGTACTGGGTAGTATAGCATAGTCTTAAAAACACAGTTCGGGGCTGGGCGCAGTGACTCATGTGCATAATTGCAGCACTTTGGGAGGCCAAGGTAGGAGGATCGCTTGAGCCCAGGAGTTCAAGACCAGCCTGGACAATATAGTGAGACCTCATCTCCACTAAAAAATTTTTTTTAAAAAACTAGCCAGGTGTGGTGACATGTGCCTGTAGTCACATCTACTCGGAAGGCTGAGGTGGGAGGATCACTTGAGCCCGGGAGTTGGAGGTTGTAGTGAGCTATGATTGTACCACTGCACTCTGGCCTGGGTGACAGAGTGAGACCTTGTTTCTAAAAATAAAAATAAAAACACAGTTCAATCTGAACCTTGTTAATTAGCTTTATGACTTGGACAATTTACCTAATGTCTACATCAGTTCCCACACCTATAAAATGGAGGCAACAGGACTATCTCTTAGAGTAGATCCCGTTGATAGCATTAAATAAGGTAACTCATTGAAAGGTCACAGCACAGAGCCAGAAATATGGTGGACACTCAGCAAGTGTTAGATGCTGCTATTAATGGAAGATTTGAGGAGCAAGACAATCACAATAATAACATGTCTAGATTGAGGAAAGCAAAAGGAAATTGTCCCCATAGATCACATGCCTGTTCATCTCATCCTTTATAGATCACACATGAAAATCATTCCAACTCACAGCATGGACTACTTCAAAATGTAATCAAATATTGTTATGCCATTCACTGCCTGGAGACCAGGCAAGTCATGAGGGAATGAGAAAATAAGGTGAAGGAAAGGTACTCTTTGGGTCTGAACGATGTACCACTAGAAGCCGTATCCCCCTCTGCTTGGGATTAAAATCCCTTGCAGCCACGTACCCTAAAGAGTCTAATATTTTCTGAGACTCTGCTGTGCCTTTATATTTTAATACCCTGACATCTGGAATCCTAAAAGTCTAATGTTTAACCATAAATATCTGCTGAGATTAAAGAGCTATATACCAAGCTTCAATCTTTGGGGACTATAATTGCTTGGGAAAAGAGAATGGTATTTTCCCCTCTAGCTAGAAGAAAAAGACCTCTGCAAGCACAGATATTGGCAGACAAATTTTCTAACAACCGTTTCCTCTCTCCATTCTGTCCTCTCATTTTCTCCCTCCCTCTCCAATCTCCCATTTTATAATATCATCTTGCTGTCATTCTCAGGACAAATGGGAAAAAAGAGAAGCCTAGAAAGCTTAAAGAAAAGACACATTTCAAGGTCTAGCAACAAAAAGTTGAGAAACTGCAAGCCACTCTCTGTTAAGCAGCTGAGCAGACGTCGCCACAATACCTGAGCTTTCCCCATTATTCAGTTAGAAACCACTTCATCACTCAATGGGCTGACAGTCAAATGCCAGCTTTATTTTCTTTTTTTTATCAACCTAATCTTTTATTTTTGATTTGAGCCCAGTCACTTTTAAGGTCTCCACAGTGGTTTATAACTTTCTTTCTTGAGAAGTGTCCAAGAAGTAACGCAATTGAAAAATGTTCCCTACTGTCTCATGGTAAAGAATGGGAAACTCACCTGCCCTGAAGGTGTATGTGGTCAGAAATCTTGGTCAGACCACAGTACTTTGCTGGAAATAATGTCAAGGAAAGTGTGGGAAAAGCTTATCGTGAGTTTATATTTTTAATATAACTATTCAATGTGGCATTTAAAACATAAACTTAGTATCAAACCCATTTTTATCCACTGATATATTATGAAAGTGACATTTTGAGGTCAGTTACCTCACTTCTAGGAAAAATGATCTATTTAAAAAGAGGTTTAATGTGTTGTTTTTATTCAAATACTTAGTTAAGATTGTAAATATTCCTGAATCTTTTTAGCTAATGTTCTTTTCCCTTGTGGAAATATATTCAGTGTGTTCATAAGCAAGAATGTTTATATCTGTTGGTATTTGGCACAGAGAGCTAATTCTTGATTCTTCATGAAAATTTGAAACTATCCACTTATTAAATTAAAAATATTGTCTTCTTAATATCTTGTTTATTTACTTCAAAAGGAACATATAACTCTATAGTGATGATTCTCAAGCCTAACACAGCGGAATCACTTATTGTTTGTGTATGTGTGTGTGTGTGTTTAACTCCAAAGTCTGGACTTTACACACATCTATTGATTCAAAATCTCCCTACATGCCAATGAATGTTTAATGTCCTAGATGATCCTAATGATAAGCCAGTTTTAGTAGCTAGTGTCCTGACCACATTATGAAAAAATATTGGCAGGAGAATGAGGGGGGTTGTTTTATTTTAAAATTTTCAGCCTATTGAAGAGTAATAATTTAAAAAAATACAAATTATCAGACAAATTAGATATACAAACTATAAGCCCCACGTTTACTTATTAGACTCAACAGACATAAAATTACTCTGCCAAATTGCTGTGTTTCTAAGTGGTAAATTTCTGTGAATACCTCACTGTAGACAGGTAGCCAATAGTTTGTGGGCCAGCACGCGCGGAGCAGCTACCTCCAAGCCCCACCTGCTCCCCTTCCACCTGCACAGCTTCCTGGCTGCACTGCCCGCCTCCAGACAGCTAGCGCACTCCAACACAGCTAGCACAATCTTTTCAGGGAGTGAGGAAAATCCTACTGCTACCTTTCTTAAAATCTCCCAAAATATATAGAAATAGAAAATAAAACTGTGGTTAACAGAGACAGGGGTTTGGGTGTGAGAGGAAATGACGGGATGTTGGTCAAAGGACACAGAGTTGCAGATATGTAAGGATATGTAAGGCGAATAAGTCCAGAGGTGTAATTCACAACGTAAGGACTCTAGGTTAATAATATTGTGTTTAGTCAAGATTTTTGCTAATATTATGAATTATAGGTGCTCTTGCCACAAAAAGTAGAGGTTGTTAACCATGTGAGATGATGGATATGTTCATTTGCTTCAGTATAGTAGTCATTTTACTATGTGTAAGAGTATCAAAACATCATACTGTACATCTGAAATGTACACTAAATAAATAAATAAATTGAAATAAAATCCAAACCTTTTACTCTGGCCAAGAAAGAGGCTGGCTCCTGTCTATCTGCAACTGCTTCTTCTCTCAAAAACTGCACATAGTGGTCTCCTTTCCACCCACCTCTCACACACGCTGAGGCCCTTTCAGGTCTCAGAGTCCCTGCCCTGGCTGCTCCCTCTGCCTGGAAGTCTCCTCCCTCTGCTCAGGGCAGGCACTCCTCGCTCCTCATTCAGGTCTCATTTGAAATGCAACTATTTCAAATAGCAATTCGCCTGCACACAAGACACACACACACACAGACAACTCAAACTACCTTTCTAGCCCAAAACAGTATTGTATTTTTTCCATCCTTCTCATCTCTCCTGGAATGTGTGTGCGTGTGTGTGTATGTGTGTGTGTATGTATTTTATATATATATATTTTTTTATTTTTATATATATGTATTTTATATATATTTTATATGTATTTCATGTATATATTTTATATATTTTTTATATATATATAAAATACATACACACACATATATATAAAATATACTCATGTTATATACATACACATACACATATATATGTGTGCACGTGTATGTATATGTATTATATATATAATATATATAATTGTTTTAGAGACAGGTCTCACTCTGTCAACCAGGCTGGAGTGCAGTGTTGTCATCTTGGCTCACTGTAACCCCCGCCTCCCGGGTTCAAGCGATTTTCATCCCTCAGCCTCCTGAGTAGCTGGGATCACAGGCATGTGCCATCACACCTGGCTAATTTTTCTATTTTTAGTAGAGACAGATTTTCATCACATTGGCCATGCTGGTCTCCAACTCCAAACTTTGGGTGATCTGCCTGCCTCAGCCTCCCAAAGTGCTGGGATTATAGGCATGAACCACCGATCCCAGAATATTTTTTATTTGGAATTTTGTTTATGTACCTCTGGAATTTTTATTTGTTTATGTACCTAACCCTACTGGAACATAAGCTTGACGCAGCAGAAATGTTGCTTTGTTCATTCCTATAGCTTCCATGCTTAGAGAGGCTCTGGTAGACAGAAAGTAGGCAAAATACACTTGCCAAATGAATGAAAATGCCAATTTCAGCGTGTAGCATATAAAAGGTGCTCATGCAATGCTAGTTTTCATTTTACCTCCCTTCCGCTTTTTTTGTCATGGCTGAGAAATTGTTAAATGCTGTTGAAACTAAAGTTCTGATTTCTTTCTGCTGCCTCCCGACACTGCTGGTGCCCCACATGTGTGAACCGGGTTGTGAGGTGATGCCATCCATCTGTAGTCTGGGACAGACAGAAACTTGAGTTTGGAGCCAGAATGGAAAGCTCTGGTATCTGCCTAATTCTACCTGAATAGGACATTAATTTCAATGCTTCGTTCTTCTAAATGATTTTGAATGTTCAGATCATCAGATGCCTCCATAATCAAAAGAAATCCTTTCGAGAATAAAATGTAAATGGTTCTCAGAAGATCACCTGCTTGGCATGAGCTGTCTTGCTCTCTACTGTTATACATTTTTGCAAGTTGGCTGCACATGCAAACTTACAGATAAGTATAAAACAAAATTAGCAGCTCTCGTCTCCCCTGGCTACACACCCTGCATTACACAGATAGCAAAACCCACTGGCAGAGTGTTCCTCAGAGCTGATTCACACGGATGGTTTTTGCTCCTAATGCCAGAATATATGACAATATGCTGGAACCTGTGGATATCTGTCTGGGTGAGTAGTTTTTGTGTGAACTTATATGTGCAAATAAAATCTGTTATTTTCCAAATTAAAAGTAAACCTCAAAGGCAATGGACTCCAAATGACTTGGAGAGATATGTTTTAAAAAATATGGAAAGGATATAAGGGTCTGTTAAACTCAATGACATTTGGAATAAATATAAAATTCCAGTGGTCTCCATCTTCACCTTAGCTGCATTGCTTTCTCTGGTTTACTGAAGATGATCACAGATTCTTGTCTTGAAGTGAAAAAATACAAAATGGTCATTAACTATCCTAAGATTAAATCTGTGCTTTTTTCATCCAACAGACTGTGGACAGTAACTGGAAAGTAGCTAAGAGAAAATGGTTTAAAAATGAAAAGAAATTTGCATTAAGGAAGAACGGATTTACTCATACTTTGGAAGTCAAAGAAAAATACTGCAATCCTGTCAGCACCCGGAAGGCACCATTTACTATGTGCTGCCTCTTTCATTGCAAAAGGACACAGATTGCATTTTTAGTGCAGTAAACAGCAGATTCCACTGTGGGAATCCTTGCAGTTGGTACCTATAGCAACCTCATTTAAAATGTTATAAAGCTCTAAAACATCAGAAGTATAGGCAATCAGTCATATATGCCTCCATACAGATATTCAGCCACTCACACACATACATGCTTGTCCACACACTGATAAGTAAATCATGTGTAATATGATATTACTCATGGAGTTTTACCATTGAATCATGTTTGACAGCCATGGTAAAGAGCTGAGAAAAAGCAAATATTCTACCGTTGCAACCAGCAGCAAGAACATATTTGTGCCTAAATAGCGTATTACACCACCTGGTAAGCAACCACCTAAAAAGAACATTCTTATGATTTAAACATGGAGAATTTGACTGACATTTTAGAGTTTCTATTTGTAAGGGATGCTTTTGATGCCACACCCATGTATTTTTGGCACTCACTTTCATACACCAAAGGCTGCTACCACAAAACCTATGACTTCCTTCTGAAAAAGCTTTTTTTTCTTTTGATAACTTGGTATCAATGTTTTTCTCTCTCTTTTTTTTTCCTTCTGAGAGTTTTTGGTGGCCTCAAGGAAGAGCACAGTTAGCCTATGTTCAGAGAAAGCCAAAGGGCTGGAGAGTTAATGTCCCCAAAGCATCCCCCAAAGTCCTGACGGAAAAGAAAGGTAAGCTCCAAGACAGGGGAGCCAGGATTTGAAATATTAACACATGAGCTTCCCTGTGGCTTGGCTGGGATAATTTGGGGTGCTGTTCCCATGGTCTCCCGCAGTTCCCTATTAGACTTGAGCGCCAGGTTCCACAGTGGTAACCAGTTTGATAACACTTCCCTTATTGGCCTTATTTCTTTTCCTAGGATATTTCTTCACTTTCCTACTGGTGTTTTATGGGATCCCCCCCCCATTAAACTACTTGGATTCTAAGCCTTGTATCAGGGTCTGCTTCTGGGACAACCCAAACTAAGACACTGTCTTCAGTCTTTATTCCCTTCTGTTAGGATAAAATATAATTTTCATCAAATACTCTGGAACATACATCCCTTATGGATTCCAAAGAAATGGGATCCTCACCAAAAGCTCAAGTCCAGAAAAGTTCCACAATTAGGCATGTGCTTATTTTAACATATCAGAATGCTTCCCCCATAGCATAAATACCTGTAATGGTGGAGTAATTCTTAAAACCAATAGAAAACTTACTATAGAATGCCATTTGAATAGATCTAGGGGTAAATAGGAGGGTAGCCCTTTATCTTTTTTTCTTTTGCTACTGTCTTTTTAGTGCTACTCACATATTTTCTCAGTATAAATGTGTCCCTGAATTTCATTCTTCTGTGCAAAAAAAAATGTATTTGCTGGTTCTATTCAACAAATGCAACCAACACATTAAAATGAACACTTATTCAGCATTTCCATGCACTTGGCACTGACTTTAAAACCAATACTGTAGGCCTTACAGCTTTTCAATGTATTCCAGAGATAAGCCTTCAACATATGGAAAAACATAAAATAAATGTTAAAAAGTATAAATATTCAAGCATGAAATTTTATGGTAATTAAAAGAATTATATGTAGAAACAGCTCCAAATGTCAAATACTGTACTGTAGCAGTAGTTCAGGTGAAAACAAGTAAAAAGATACCTAGAACTATCTGCATTTTAGGCTTTCATATTACAGATAAATTCTTAAACCAGTGACCTGAAGGCCCCAGTTCATTCTGCATGCTCTTGGATGATGTGAAACAGCAAACTATTCTGGCTGGTTACTTATAATCCGTTCATTTGATCAGTCAAGCAAAATGTATTGAGTATCCTCCCAAATACACATCAGTGAGCAAAAAAAAAAAAAAAAAAAAAAAAATTCCTGCCCTCATGAAGTTTGTGTTCTAAAAAGGATAAACAGTACATTAACACAAGCAATTACATTTATAATATAATGTTAAGTACCACGACTCTAACGAACAATAAAGCAAGCATAGTAGAGCTACAGAAAAATGATCTCATGATTATTTTAGATAGGGTGGTCAAGGATGGCTTCTCTGAGGGTACCTTATTTGAACAGCAGGAACTAGCTCCCAAAGAAGTGAGAATAAAATATTCCAGGAAGGGGAAAAAGCCAGCACAAAGGCCCTGATGTAGGGATATGCTTACCATGTTAAACAAAAAATAAGAGACCAGGATAAGTAAGTAAAAGGCATGTCACAAGAGAGGAGGTGAGAGAGTGTGCAGGAACCAGGGGCTACAAGACTTACGGGCTTGTAGCTGGGACTTCATTCTGAATGGGTGGGAAGCTGAAAATATCCCTCTGGCGACTGTGTGAAGAATAGACTAGAGACTACAAAAGTAGAAGAAAGAAGACCAGCAAGGAGGCTATTCCCTCATCTAGTGAGAGACAATGGTGGCTAGTAGTAAAGGGAATGGTGAAAGTAGTAGTAGTGGAGGAAATGAGAAGTTTGAGTATTTGGGTTAGGAGAAAGAAAAATAAAAGATGACTCCCAGGTTTTTTACTTAAATAGCCCCATGAATGGAGGCACCAATTACTGAGGTACGGACAGCTAGGCAAGAAGCAGGTTGTAGATGGGGGAAGAGATCAAGAATCTTTTTGAGGCATATTGAGTCTGAGATGTCTACTATCTTTCCAAGTAAAGTCAGTTGGCTATACTAGACCAAATTTCAGGGTCGAGTCTAGGCTGAGGATATAAATTGGAAGTCATCAGCATTTGATGGTATTTCAGTCTTGGTCCTGGGGAGCAAAATTAGAGAAAGAAGGAAAAAGGTCTCAGGACATAGTCCTGTGACAGTCACACATTCAAAAATTAAAAAGGACAAGGGAGACCAGAAAAGAAATCTAAAAAGAATCAACTAATGAGATAGGGAGAAAACAGAAAAACTTCTTTACGTTTGACCGCAGCAGGTTCCAGCTGAACACAAATGGGAATTCAGAGTCAGCTTGTTAGTGGAAATAAAAAGACAACGATCTCTCCAGGGGTCCAGCCATAAAAATTGATATAAAAGGGGGCTTTGTTTGCATAAGCAAGAAGAGGAAGAAGTTTGGAGCACAGGCTTGTTTGGGGGAGAGTTGGAGAATGGAGAAAACGGAGACAAAACACATGACATCTACCCTACCATTGAGAGAGCACTTTAAGTCCTGACAGAAAAGAAAGGTAAGCTTAAAGAAAAAGGAGCTGGTTCCATGGCAGACCAGTATGAAACACTGAGCCTGACGGCTGCTTCAGGCCCAAGTGCCCAAGCTGGGCGAGGATTGTCCTCCCAGCTGTGCACTAAGTTGGGCATTGAGAATCTGCACTTTTGACATGGACACAGGCAATCTCATAGAGGGCACAGTAGTAAAGCTGTGAGATCACATAATGACTCAGCATTCCTTTAATACAGGTGAATTGGCAGCAGATTAGCACAGACTCCAACTCTAGAATTTAGGTCTTCACCAGTACATTTCATTCTCAATGAGCACAGCAAAACCAGCTCCTTCACAAGCACCGTTGCCTCTACCACAGGCACTGCATTCAGATATAGCTTACCTGCGTTGAAGAAGGATGCAGTCCATTCTGCCTCTGTTTTAGGAAATACAGAAACTGGTGGAGGCAGACCCAGGGCTCTCCCATCCAGATCCTTGAAGAGATATTTTCTTGGACTTACACAGTCTAATTCAGGACAGACTACTTTTCCTAAATCTTTCCTGTGAAGACAGTCAAAAAGCAACTCTTTCATTTCGTGATAAGCAGCAAGAAGAAAATATACATTGGTAGTGCTAATGTTGTATAAAATAAATTCAACAGATTTTTATTATTGATAATGTGTTACATAGATATAAAATAAAACTCTTTATGAAATAATTTATTTCCCAATTATATGGTCAAGAAGAAAGACATTCTTACTAACCAAATATTTTGGATATCTTACTATGTAATCTTTATATAGATTGCTGATTTTTTAAGAAGCAAGATACAACAAAATGTTCCTCTCATAACAACTGAACATAATATAATTATTTTTAGGAATTTCAGGGGTTTGCAGCATTTCAGAATTATTATTATAAATGTCAATTTTATTTATGCTATATACAAAGAAAAATAGATATTCTCATTCAACAAATATCTATTGAAAACCTACAAATGACAGGCTGGGTAACATGACGGTAATAAAGACAAACGTGGCATCTGCACTTTCAGAATTTAGAGTCAAGTGGGCTATATAAACAATTAATAGATAATTATAATGTTGACTTACAGAGAACTTATTTTATTTCCCCTAATCTAATGCTTTGAAATACCATTAGTAATAATATTAAATATTTATTGTATACCAACAATGTATTGAGTATTATCGGCACAAAGATTCAGTTGTTAATATCACATAGTACTATGATTTGAATGATGGTTCTTTCAAATTTCATGTTGAAAGTTAATCTTTAATGGAACAGTATTTAGAAGTGTGGCCTTTGGGAAGTGATAAAGCTGTGAGGACTCAACTCTCATGAATAAGACAGTACCCTTATAAAAGGGCTTGAGGATGAAGAGAGTACTCTCTTGCCCTTCCATTTCTTCTCCTATATGAGAACACAGCATTTCTCCCCTCTGGAGGATGCACAAACAAGGCACCATCTTGGAAGGAGGGAGAAACCTTCACCAGATACCAATTATGCCAGTGTTTGATCTCGGACTCCCCAGCCTCCAGAACTATAAGAAATAAATTTATGTCCAGGTGCAGTGGTTCAGCCTGCAATCCCAAAACTTTGGGAGGCTGAGGCGGGAGGATCACTTGAGCCCAGGAGGTCAAGGCTGCAGTTAGCCATTGTGCCGTTGCACTTCAACCTGGGTGACAGAGTGAGACCCCATCTCCAAAAATAAAATAAATAAATTTCTGTTCTTCATAAATTATCCAGTCTGTGGTACTTTGTTATAGCAGCACAAACAGACTAAGACATGTAGCTTTACAGCTATATCAACCCGGGGTAAGACATGAACATAAGGAAAATCGGATAGTAAATTTTAAAAAGTGACAAAATAACACAAATTGCCTATCTAATCATCTTTAGGTACCTAATCATGATTCAGGGACAGGCATCAAAAAGAGATTCATGTTAAGCCAAACACATGAATGTTCTAATTAGGGTGGCTTCTTTAGTTTTTTTTGTTGTTGTTTTGTTTTTTCTTCCAATAAAGGAGCTTGCCCCAGTGTTGTGGGAAAGAAAAAGTAATTCATTCTTCCTGTTTCTAACTTTCTACTCTCTTTCATGGCATAAAAAAATCCTATCTAATTTTCACATATTTGAATGAAACTCTTAGATCATATGCCAGAAAACAGTATTTACACCTGGTCTGAAATACCAATATCTGCTAGACCTCATAGTTCAGTTCAGAGATTCCTGTCAGCAGACACAATCTCCTTCTATCTACTAGTTCCTGCACAAAAGGCTCCCAAGGTCTCCTTCTGAAGACCACTGACACTTTACTCCAATGAAGAATGAAGAATTAGAGTCAATTTATTACCAGCAAGTTTGAAAACATCCCAAAGAAGTCTCTCTAATTGAGACAAAACAATAAAACAATATCAATAAAACTTGCACTTCATTACTTCTGCCTCTTTCATTAGCTAAAGAAAATCACATGGCTGAGTCCAGATTCAAGGGGGAGGGAAATAGCCCCTGCCTCTTTAGTGAGAGATATGTTAAAAATCATATATCACAAGGCATGAATATAGGAGGGGTAAACAATCGGTCATTAAGTTAATGTCCCTTACCATTCTAAGATTCATTTCTATTTCTTTGATGATTTTATTCCTTTTAAAAAACATGTTTAGGGTTTGAAGAATTGCCAAGTACTTCATAAATATGGCTTATTATAAATACTAGAAATTATACCTGGGTTGTAATGAAGGAAAGTAGAACTTGTTTTTATCTTTTATCTTTAGCATCCTGGTCCTCTCTGCTGTTATTGGGTGCATAATTCCACTGTTCTCTGCATTTGGTAGAATGCAGACATCCAGGTCATTGCTATAGCAACTCTTCACAAAACTAGAAAAGGTAACATCTGAAATTTTAAAAATATATATCATAACATTATATCATATAAACCACCAGCCATAAACATCGAATATACAACTAAATATTGTTATAATAATGTATACCCTAAGTTAGCTAAAGCTATCCAGGATAGCCTTAGGAGTTTACATACATCTTGATATAAAATATCTGTAGTTCTTCAATACATGGACATTGCGTGCGACAGAGAAGAGTATTTCAATACATTAAAGCTTTAAGAGCAATAAGGCTTTTCATTTGAGGCTTAATCAAAATCCATTCATTTTACAGAAAGACAAACCCACTGCCAGATAAACTAAGTAACAGGGGAGAGAGTACAATGGTACAAGAGATGTAATAGAAGATGAACTGCACCAGTCATGTCACAACTTTGATTTTAACCCTCACTGCTCAACCATCTACTAAGCAACTTCGGATGAGACACAACTTCTACATTTCAATTTCCTCACTTGTATAATAGGAAAAATAACACCTAACCAAGACAGTTCTTATGTAATCAAGTTAAATAACTGCTGTGTTAGCCGGGAGTGGTGGCTTATGCCTGTAATCCCAACACTTTGGGAGGCTGAGATGGGATGACTGCTTGAGGCCAGGAGTTTGAGACCAGCCTGGTCAAGATAGCAAGATCCCATCTCATTATATTCAAATTTTAAAAATTTTTATTAAAAAATAATAGTTGTTGTAGAAAGCTCTTCAATATGTATAAAGCAGTGACTTTTGTAAGAAATTATAAACTACCATTGTGGCTATCAATACTCAGCAGGTTGGACAGCAAGCACTAGACCACAACGTACCTTTTTGTTGATAAAGTTTCAGAATGCTATTAAAAATTTTATTAATGGATGTATGAAATGGCACTGCCTAGATAAAATAAAACATCTTACCTTGAAGTTTCGTGATTCCTGAAATTGAACGGTCATTCCTCACTTTGTGCCATGGCTCCTGAGGCCACTGATTTGGTTCTGAGGTGAATACAGGCCACAGAATACCAACTCGACCTCCCCTTGGATTGGAAGGAGCTCTATCTGTTGATGTCAAGTTGGCTGAGTGAGGCTTCACTTTGTCCTGAATGCAATCAAAAGAAGAGCTGGTGGCCACAATGACAGAATTCCTAAGCACAATCTGCACTTTTTTGATGGAATTTTGTGGAGCAGAAAATACATACACTACTGCCAAAAGACCAATAGTATTGTCTACCAGGGTAATGTTCTCTATCTCCACGCTGTTCTCTACATGTAACATGGCACCATAGTCAAAGTTCTTGAAAGCCAAGAAGCCAGAGATTCTGGTACAGTTGTCAAGTCCACTTTCCTTATAGAGATGAAGGCCATGAAGATTTGAATGCGCCACATTGTCAGACCAAAGCAGTTCACAAGAGGAGCACTTGTGGCCTCGGATGTGAAAGCCAAGTCTCTCTGATCCTGCCACAACGTTGCCATGGAGGTTGATGTCCTTTACCTGGTTCACTTTGATTCCTGCCACCCAAATGGTGGACCACGCTGGCTGTGTCATCAGAACCACAAGGTTATTAGTGACAGTATAGGCCTGACCCTCTAAATCTATGCCATGGCCAGTTGTGCCAAACACAATATTGTCATTTAAAAGTACCCCATGACTGGCAGCTGCATGAATGCCCCCGCCACAGCTCTGGTGCAGAGTAGATGATATGATCCAGGATCCTGCTGATACATTACTGAATTCAACAGATGAGTACAATGGTGACCCAAAGTTCTGAATTTCCACATTAAGAAGTTGAAGGACACCTATAAACAAATGCATGTCATCAGGTACTTTCCTCTTCCCCACAAAAGGCTGAAGAATGGCCCATTTTAGGGCATTAAGATATGAAGATTTTTAATGAAAATGTAAGTTTATTCTCAACACCAACATTATATTTCACACCATAGATTCTCAACTAAAAATGTAGGAATCATTACAAGTATCACATTAATGCCTGAATTGCATGTGCAGTCTGAAGAGTCTGGTGATAGGACAGGGAAAAATGAGAGGAGAAATAGGAAAGAGGCAAACTTTGGGGATGGGCATGGCTAAGTTTAACGATTCTGTGTATTTGTTGGGGGCCGGGTCAAAGAACTGGGTAAGAATAGATTCTGGGTTTCTGGCCCTTCACCTCAAAGTCAAGTCTCCCTCTCAGTGTCTCAGTGACACCACGTGAAAGGCCACAGCCATTCCCATGAAGACACTGTACAAATGCATATTAAGCATTTCTGAAGGAGAGTATGAGTGCAAAATTTCCTTCTGCTCAGTTGATGTCCAGAAGGATGATATTCAATACATGCTTCTGATTAAAACATGGTAGGAGCAATAACATGCTTTTAAAATCACTTTAAAGATTCTGTAAAACCTTTTCAATATTTTTATCCTGACTACACTTTATTCACTGTTTCATTTTTATAATAAGATTTTCTATATCTTTTATGTGAGGAGAAAATAGTGAATTATTTACTCTCATTTGTAGTTTTATTTGTACTGTTTTAAATAGATATTATTAAAACACACTATAAAATACAGCCAGTAGGTTGATTTAAAAATACAATGATTCAGCATACATACTCTTGGTAAAATTAATAATAACATGATTCTAGATGAATTAATATGAAATAATAATGAGGTGAATTAAAAACTTTAACTCTCATAGAACACTCATTATTTGCAGACACTGTTCTAATTCTTATTCATTTATTTATTCATACTCCTAATTTTCAAAAAAATCCTATGAGGTAGATAGAATTATTATCCCCATTTTACAGATAAGGAAACTGAGGCAGAGAAGAGTGAACTAACAAGCTAGGACTTAAACTTAGGCATATGGATGGGAAGCCGCACTATCAACCCTAAGCAGGCATCCTGGAAAGACAGGAAGACTTGGTGGTACAAAGGTAGCATCTCTGCATTATGATTCAGATAACTGCCCTATAGCTATGAGCCCATAATTAGTTGTGTGTCCTTTGCTAGGTAGGTCACAACTTTGGCTCCTTTTATTTCATTTTTTAAGGTACTGACTAAAGTAAACTACAAAGTTATTTATCTCATTAAAAATAAAGGAAGCAATACATTTGAAGTTTCTGTTTCACTGTTTTAATAATAGTATTAATAGTATTTAAGGTTCAAAGACAGTAGAGCCTAAACCCCTCATTTCTCCACTACCTTTTCAGAAATGAGAAACTAGAACCCTTGCAAATCGGCTGCCATGAAGAAGCGAGTCCTTTTGAGAAAGACAGGCTAAGTAGAGGACCTATACGTCTACTTGGGGCCAGGCAACAGGATTCCGACGTATCTAAATTTCTCAATGGGTGCTATTGAGGAGGCATTCGTAGATGGTGTGGACATATTCACAGAACAATAAAACATCCAAAAGCTATTTCTTGGGCAATATCCCTCACCAATAATACACAGCTGAAAGGGCTGGCAAACCTGCTTTGTAGAACTTTGGCACAAAGAACACCAAATGCAAGCATAAGTCCATACATAAATAGCTTATTTTTAGCATTTAATGTGATTTTAGGATCTCTGTCAAGGCAACATGTCAGTATTATTGTTATTTCCTAGGTTTCTTATAAAGGATATTACAGTGGAGATAAATAAAGAGATGGGTAGGGCACAGAATGAGGGAGGGGCATGCAGCTCCCATACCCTCCCTGGACATGCCACCTTAGTCTAGGAAGCTCCACAAGTTCAGCTATCCAGAAGCTCTCAGGATTATTTTAATTAACAGGTTTTTTCATGTCTTATACGTCCATGGATTTGATTCATAGTTTTAAACCGTACAAGGTCTTTTTACTTCTGTGCACGTTAACCAATGACTGAAAATTAATCAATTAGTAAAGACTTAAAATGTCTTGAGCATTAAATAAAGAATTATGCAATTTTTTTTGAGACAGAGTTTCACTCTGTCACCCAGGCTGGAATGCAGTGGCATGATCTCAGCTCCCTGCAACCTCCATCTCCAGGGTGCAAGTGATCCTACCACCTCAGCCTCCCAAGTAGCTGGGACTACAGGTGCACGCCACCATGCTTGGCTAATTTTTATATTTTTAGTAGAGACAGGGTTTCACCATGTTGGCCAAGCTGGTATCGAACTCCTGACCTCAAGTGATCTGCCCACTTCAGCCTCCCAAAGTGCTAGGATTATAGGCATGAGCCACCGTGCCCAGCCTGAATGAAGCAATTATTTTATTCACAACTATTTTCCTATTTTTCCTTTTGAAAATCACTACTGAAAAATATTCCAGCAAGTTAAGTACAACTTGCTGGGTATTATTCAGGAAGAGAAGAACGATGGAGCCCTCCAATATAAAAGTAGGACTCAAAAGTCTTAGCCTGCTTTTCTGGTCTATAACAAATCAGTACCCATATCTGGCATCCCTGACCTACACCTGCAGATCCCTTCTTATTCAGGCGCTGGACTATGTTATAGAAAAATGTAAGCATTCTTAATGCAGGGTATAAACCTGAATTGAATTCTGGAACAGAAAAAACTGATAAAATTTGAAGAAAGTCTTGAGTTTAGCTCATGGTCATGTACCAATGTTAATGTCTTTGTTTTGACAAATATACTAGTATTATATCAGCTATTAATGGAAGAAAATTGAGTGAAAGGTATACAGGATCTCTCTATACTACCTTTGCAGCTTTTCTATAAATCCAAAATTATTAGAAAATTAAAAGTTTAATTAACAAGAACCAGGCTTGAATCTACCACTTACTAGTTGAATGACTTTCCTTACTCTTCATTAATATTTTTCATTCATATTTATTAAGTACCTAATGTACAGCAGTTACCACACTAGGAAAACAGATGAAAGACCTATTTCTCACCTCAAGGAGTTTATAAGCTAATGAAGGAGCTACATAAATAAATAGGCAATTGTACTATAGACTCTATTTCCTGTAATAGGAATATAAAATTCTCCTATGAGGATTTTAGGATTAAATAAGATAAAATTTTCACTGTGTGAAAACCAGCACAGTTTCTGGTCCATAAGAAGCACAAAATAGAGTTTCTGTTTCCCTTCCCCAGGGGATGATTTAAGGATCAGCACTGTTAGAAGTTTAGGATCAGGTCAGTCTTGCTGCTGGTTCTGCTCTGGCTTGGTGCTCAGCTGTAAGAACTGGCCTTCTGTCCTGTTCCTGTGACCATGCTCCAGCTTGGCCTGTGGTTTCAGTTAACTGGGGCCTTATCTTACTCTCTCCTTCCTGATTCCCCATCTTCCTCAACCTTCGAATGGTCTATTCTTAAAAGATTTGAACCAGCCTTTGTCTCCATCATCTAGAGCAGGGTTCTCAACCTCAACACTATTGACATTTGGAGGCAGATACTCCTTTCTTGTGGGTGGCCGTCCTGTGCATGCTAGATGTTTGGTACTACCCATACATGCCAGAAGCTCCCTCAAGTTGTGACAAGTAAAAATGTCTCCAGATATTGCCAAATATCACCTGGGGTAGCGGGCAGAAATCACCACTGATAAGGGCTTATGGAGACAGAGCTTGTTCTATTAACTAGAAATCTTAAATGTTTGATTTAAGGTCCAAACACTGCCCTTTACAAAACTGGTAAAATAGTTGTGCCAACAAACAGTGTCCCATACTGAATATATTTGGGAAGTGTTTAGATCCTTTATTCTCGGCCTTCCCCAGGCCTTTATATATTCATGTACACAACGATTTTCTAAGTTGGAGCTACAGTGACAACCAAACTATTTGATCAGGAAAGAACTTTGGAATAATGTATAAGGAACACAAGTTTAAGAAATGAGGTCCTAATCAAATAATTTTGCAGCATTCCAAAAGGGCTAAAACTTGAAAGAAACAAGAAAGATTGAACTGATCCTTAAAGCAGTCTAGAATATGGAAATCATTTTTATTTAAATTTATGCTATTAATTTATAGCATGAACTGATGCCTGCCATCAGATATAGCATGCTACTGGGAAAGAGTAATAGAAATTCAGGAAAGAGATAAAATTGAAGTGGTCATTAAATCATCTATAATTTCAAAGCAAAGGAAATTTCACATCTGCTGAAGATGTTTTCTTTGAGGTAAAATGTGCATATGTGCTGATCGCTAGTATATTATTTTAACATCACACTGATAATTAAGCACAGATTAGGACTGAAAATTCATAGCTTCTCCAAGCACAAAGGAACTATCTCATTTGAACATTTTGTTTTATAAATGAAAATTCTCACAGTTGGGATTTCTGGGTGTCCCAGATGAACAGGCTCCAACTGGTAATGCCTAGTTACTTAAAATTTCATTTACCTGAAAATTCTTCTCCGCTGGACTTCCTGAAGGACCCCACAAACAGTCTCCCCCTACATGATACGTCAGGCTGAATTTGTATATTTCGGGTCAACAGTCCAACCTCAGCAGCCAAACGAATGTGTCGGCCATCCTCTGTGACATGTACACTTCCTGGGGCAATAGGAGTTGGGGAAAAAAAAAACTTTAAAAACCTATTTCAAAAATCACTAGCTGGGGACCCAGCAAACCTGAGAAATGAAAACATCCTTTCCCCTCGGAAGTTCTACCAACATTAAGGTCTGCTTTTCCTCGGGCATTCTCCACAAAGGTCAGCTGAGAAATAAAATAACCCATTCACTTGTCTCTCTTTGGGATCAGAGTCAGAGTGTTTGAGCAAGAATTCATTTCTTCTTAATAACTGTGGGTACTGGGACAGGTCACTGGTTCAGGGAAGTCAGGGCAGATCTGTCCAATTAGTGGGGTCCCCAACCTCCTGCCTTAAATCGGTCAGCGTGAGACTTCAATGTTGGGTTGTACATTGTCCGTGGACCTCTTTCATGAGAGTGAGGAGTCCCAGATCAACTGAGGCAGTGACAGAGCAAAAGCAGCTGTGTGTAAAAGGAAAGCGAGAAGCAGCACCAGGCAGCAGCAGCGCCCTCTCATGGTGGATCTTCCTCTCATCACGGCCTGAACAGCTTCCATAGCAGTGGGAACTAAACATCTTGCTAGTTTGTTTCACTGTCTACCATTTGCATTTCACCTTGCATTTTACTGAAATCATTGCTGAAGATTTCTTTTCTCTTTGCCACTTATCAAAAAAGAAATCCTCCTGGGAACATTGATTTAGACAGAGCTTTAGACATTCCTGGTGAAACTGTGGATTTGCCTCTCACGTATCAGAGACAAAAAGACATTCTCCATCCCCTTTATTTCCACAGTTTATTACTGATTAGCTATATCTCCTGGATTAGATTTATTTATTAGACTGAATCAGGAAGGTTATTGTGATTTATTATTTATGTGTAGTACATTCTAACTGTGTATTGTGTATAAAAATATTTGGTACCTTTTTTATTTTAAAAAAGGTCTGGGCTTTTTTCTTTCATTTTTTGCAGTAATAGTAATAGTAGTAGTTAATCCATAAAATGTACTTCATGTCAGGAAGGACACATTTCTAAGTATGGAAAATGAAATCATTATTTACAGTAACTACAATATTCTAAGGGATTATAATTCAATGTGTCAGGAAATAAACTGGAAACTCAGTGCCCATGAGTTTCATTCTGGCTTAGCCAGAAAACCACCCAGTGACCTTGAACAAGACTCAACCCTTCTGCTCTTAGACTTGCCATTATAAATAAAGAGCAAAATGTGTGTGCATGTGTATGTGTGTATGTGTATAACATCCAAGTATTCTTTAAAAATAAAGCAACAAAATTAATGAAGGAATAGAGATAAGACCATGTAGCATGAGTCTAGGGCAACAGGAAGGCATTGTTCTTCCCCTCTGAATGGCAATCAGATCTAAGGTCCCCAGCTAGGTTACCAAACATGGTCTTCCTGGCTCATTCACTTACCTTAACCAACAAACCAAAGCCTTACCAATGTGCCGGTGTTTGAGCTGTTCATAGATCCTCACATGGTGGCCCTTGACTTCTTTCACAGTGAGGACCTCTGCTTCATGAGGCTCATAAGAAGAGGAGCTAAGGACAATTTTGTCATGGGGGCGCCAATCCACTGCATCTTCTACTATAATTCTGTAACAGCATAAAAATGGCATTGGATATACTAACAGTGCAGCACAAATCATCTATTAACTCCAGAGCAAGAAAAGGAAATCCACTGCGACCAACATATCCCACCAGAGAAACTGAAATAGAAATAAGACATGACAGTGGAAAAAGGCTTTTGCAAAGTTTAATTTAGCTAATGGAGTCAGTTTTCTGGCTTGAAAATGTATATGTTACGGAGACAGTGAAGATATTCCATGACCCCTGAAATACAACAAAGGAATAAGGAACAATAAAAGTTCCAGAGGTTAGTACACATGTCTACATCAGCAACCTTCCTTCTGGATTAGGGAACGGATTCAATAATAACAGCATTTCAGAAGAGAACTTTTCTCTAATTTTCTAAAGAAATATAATGCCATTTTTCGACAACTTTGAACATTTTGGACAACTTTTCATCATGTGTTACAAATCCTACCTTCATGATGAGACAGATGCAAGTGTGAATCGTGGAGGTGTCACTTACTAGCTGTGTGACCTTGAGAAGTCACTTCACTCCTCAGCTTCATATCCTCATCTGAAAAGTGCTATATTTGTTCTTTCTGTCTTCTCTTTCATCACATTATGAAACAATGAGGATTGTGTTCATTTTTGGTGTTTTTCAAGACACGCATTGAATACAGTTTCTGTTCAGTCTTTCAATGCCACCTAGCATTCCCTCTGAATATGACTGTTTTATTTTCTTCATAGTCATTACCAACTTCAACACCATGAATTTAATTGCCTGCTTCATTAGCTAATGCCCAAAGTTTAGCAAGCTTTGATAAAGAGTCTCCTCTATAGTGAATGTTCATTCAGACAACAGTGTCCATGTGCAGGGCATTCAATCATGCAACCTTTATTGACTGAGCAAATCTTATGCACCAGACAATATAGTAGATGCTAGAGACATACGATAAATAAGACGTATGTTATTTGTATTAAAATACATAACTTAAATTCTGCCTAGCACATATATTTAAAGAGTCTACTGTATGGGTGTGTATTACACAGTATTCCGTGTAATACTATGGGAGTACATATTAATAATACAGATGTTTAATATATAGTATTAAGCCCCCAAAAGGAAACATAAATTAAACCTAATCATTTGTAAGCCAATGGCATGAGTCTAATAAATGAAATATTATAATTAATTCATATCTACGTACCTAAGGTTGGAGAAAGAGTTATAGAGGACAAAAAACTACTATCAATTGATGCAACTTTAATGAAGGAATTTAGAGTCTTAGCTCTGTTCCCTGATTTGCTATGACCTCCTAGAAAACTCCCAGTTACAGAATATTCAAGCAACACAAGCTTTGAAAGGCAAGGAAACTAAGTTCCAAATAGATTTAAATAACTAAATGTAAGACTAGATAAATATATGGAGCCAGTGATTGAATTAGGACAAAGGAAGACTACCGATGAAGTCCAGCATTTTTTCCACTAAATAATCTCATTTTGCCTGTCTCATTTTTAGTTCTTCAGGTGCTAAATGGTATTAGAAAAAGAGTATTCCCACATTTCATGATCTATGAAATTACAAGAAGTCTATGATCCATACAATGGAATACTGTATAGCCATTTTGAAAGTATCTTGTTGAAAAGCACTGAATTACAAGAAATTTTGTTCATGATGTATTGATTTCAAAAAGCGGGACATAAAATAATATGCTCCATTTTTTAATAAAAATAATACATGCACAGAAAATAGGAAAGATGCATGTTAAAATGTTAGCCTACCTATGGATGGTAGGATTATTAGTGATTTTCACTTAAATCTCAATTTTCTAACTTATCAGGTAGTATATTGTAGTTAGGGGAAAAAAAAGTCAATCTGCTGTATAATTGAAATTAATCCTTTACTTCATAGTTAGTATTTCTCAGTAGTCCCCAAGCTTTTTGGCACCAGGGACCAGTTTTGTGAAGACAATTTTTCCACAAGGGAGATGGATTCGGGATGAAACTGTTCTACCTCAGATCAAGCATTAGATTCTCATAAGGAGCACGCAACCTAGATCCCTCACATACACAGTTCACAATAGGGTTTGCATTTTTATGAGAATCTAATGACCCCTGATCAGGCAGGAGGTGGAGCCCAGGCAGTAACGCTCCCTTGCCCACCACTCACTTCCTGCTGTGCGTCCTGGTTCCCGATAGGCTAAGGACCTGTACTGGTCTGTGGCCCTTCCTGCTGTGCGTCCTGGTTCCCGATAGGCTAAGGACCTGTACTGGTCTGTGGCCCTTCCTGCTGTGTGTCCTGGTTCCCGATAGGCTAAGGACCTGTACTGGTCTGCGGCCCTTCCTGCTGTGCGTCCTGGTTCCCGATAGGCTAAGGACCTGTACTGGTCTGTGGCCCTGGGGGTTGGGGACCCCTGACCTAGATAATCTTATTATTATTATGTATATTGTTGAATAAAGCTCTTCAAATAATAGGTCACTATAATATTCTGAAAAGCTTCATGTGAAAGTGAGATTAAAATTCATCCACATGAGATTTTTTAGGGCAGTATTCTGTGTAATACTATGGGAGTACATACACATGATCACACATTTGTAAAAATCCATAGAATTGTTTAACATTGAACACTAATGCAAATTTGAAACTCATAAAGCCTCATTTTCTAACTTCCTTATATAAGCCATCTGCTCCAGCCAGATGAATCCGTTCACTGTCCCCTACTTTGCTCTTCAGGTCTCTCATTCTTGAAAATTGACACAAGTCACTGTGGTCACTATGCCTTCAAGAAGTCTTCAATGGGAGTCTCTTTCCACTGAATGCCCAAAGCCTCCCCACTTTCTGTACCACCATCAATTTGACATAACACATGCTGTTTATTGCCTTGTGACTGATTTTGTACTCTTGTCTTCTGTGATCATTCAACTTTTATATTGTTCATTGATATTTAATAAAAATAAGACTATATAAGGCCAGGTAGAGTGCCTCTTGCCTTATAATTCCAGTACTTTGGGAGGCTGAGGCAGGAAGATCACTTGAACCCAGGAGTTCGAGACCAGCCTGGGCAACTAGAGTGATCCCATCTCTACAAAAGTGAAAAGAAAAAAAAAAATTAGCCTAGCATGATGTCACGCACCTGTGGTCCCAGCTACTTGGGAGGCTGAGGTGGGAGGATGGCTTCGGCCCCTGAGGTTGAAATTGGAGTGAGCTATGATCATGCCACTGTACTCCAGCAGCCTAGGCAACAGAATGAGACCCTGCCTAAAAAGAAAGAGAGAGAGAGAGAAAGGAAGAAGGAAGGAAAGAAGGAAGGAAGGAAGGAAGGAAGGAAGGAAGGAAGGAAGGAAGGAAGGAAGAGAAAACAAAGCAAACCAAAAAAAACCCACTATCTAAACCCCATAGCACCTAACAATGTTCTAGGAATTATTAAAATTATTAGTTCAAACTTTACATTAAAAACATGAATGAACTTAGTCTGACCTTTTCTGTTTTGGCTTCCCAAACCTTATGAGTTCATTAAAATGTATCTTTCCTCTATACTCCTGAAGTCTTTCAGGTTCTATACATCATGAGAACCATACACAGATGTCAAAGGAGCATTGCCCCTTCCACTTCTATGTCCATACAGCAACAGTGGTAACTTCAGAGGAAATTGGGGTCTCAGTATCAATAGCCTAGTTGGTTCTGCTAGTCAAATGTCAGTTTCCCTTAAATTCCAACATCCACTTTTCCTAGTTCCAGTCTTCAAACATTATGGTTACCCTTCAATCATACGAAGAAATCTTAGCTTAATGACTGGCTCAAAATCCCAGCTGTATTCTATGCCTCTGATTAGTATGACTCCTAGAGCTTCAGGGAAGAGGGGAGACTTGCTTGTTGTTATGAGCAAAACATACCTCAAATAATAAATAAACAAAAAATTAAAAGACTTTTTTTCAACATAATTGTACCTAAATGGAAACCATATGAGAAGAGAGAAGAAATTATGAATAATCACTGTGAAAGTCTTTTTAAAGATAACTCTAAGAAAATATAAACAAAATATCAGTACAGTTTCTTTATTTTGGCATAACTTTTGACCTAGTTCAGAGAAAAATAATATTTACTAGTCAAAAATATAATACTTTATTTACAGAGAATTTTAAAATGCTTCAAAATTTGATTTAAAAGTTTTTACAAAAATGTGTAAGACATTCACGTGTAAACACCTACGACTTAAATGAATTTGTTAACACTTGTAAGATCTTAATGATAATAACTGCATTTGACCACAGGCTCAGAGTGTACAGATCACAAAACATGCCCCGTCTCACCTGCACCCCCAGGAATAGGGATGGCCACAGATTTCTGAACTCTACTAACATTTAGTCTTTTTCATTTTGTAACTTCAGTTTAAAATTTTTCTATCAGTGCCATTAAAATGTAATGAGGATTCTCAGACTGTATTAGTCTAAGCTTGATAGTGAAGAAATCGAATTCTATAATGATGCTGGTAAAGATGGTGAGTGACAACAATTATAGCTATAGTCAATAGCAATTATTTGTCTACCTGACTTCCTCTCTGCTTCATTCCAGGAAATCCCTCACACCTCATCTGAGAACTGCTCCCATCCACTATACTGAAATCTGTGAGAGCTGCAGGTTAAAGTCCCACAAACCCTTCAACAAAGGCTGGGCATAGGATCCAACCTGCATTCATTCACCAAAATCCTTCCCCTGGAATTTTGAATGAAACTGAGAGGAATTAGTAGTAACCTCCTCACTGGTGGTAAAACTAGGAAAAGCCAAACAGATCTGAGTTCACTTGCACCATATAGAATGAAGAAAACTATTCTCCAGTAGAAAAAAAAAAAAAAGAGGTTGAAATAAAGAAGTAAAAAAGTAGAGGAGGAGAGGAAGGGCTTGATACAGTCTTCAAAATGGCTTAAGAAGGGTTACTTTTACTTGTACTTTCCACTTAAAGAGTCCCGATTGCCACAATAGCTACCCTGTCTTAAGGCTTACACTGTGCCAGAAACTGGGCTTAACACTTTATATGCATTAACTCCCTCAATCCTTATAACTATTCTATTAGCTAGGTATTGTTACTCACGTAATTAAAGAAAATAAAACTGAGGCTCAGAGAGAGTAATTTACTCAAAGTTACAACTTTAGCTAACTACCTAACTAGAATTAGTCTGCCTGCCCTCAAAGTTCAAACTCCTTTTCATTGCAGAATATATTTCCAACATACCTTCCAAACATATGCCTTTCACCAGCATCATAATAGTAGTGAATTTGGGAATAGGACCCAGTAGTTTATTGGACCTCTAACATATGAAAAAAAATCACCATCTTTTAGAGGTTACATATGTGATCCTGAACTCTTGCCAATGAATGCATAAGGCCACCAACTCTATATTCTAACACTTGAACTAAGTTGTTATAATAATAGTTTGAGGAATGAGCAAAATAAATTATAGTAGTATTTGAAATTAAATTCAAGATTCTCTCATTTGTTAGATAATATGCCATTGAACCAAGAAGCTCAATAAGTTCTGATTTCTAGAAAATACACATCAAGTCAATGTAGCATGCATTTATTGGAGCCCTTCTTTATGTTCTGCTGTGCACTAGACACTAATATACCAAATCAACAATAACAAAAATATATCTCTCCCCTATAGAAGCCACTTGGAGGAACAGGACACACAAATGTTAAACATCTTAGTGCTATGTTTTTCTTAAAATTACAAATCATAAAATCATATCTTACGTTCAGATGATGTGAAAATTTGTAGAGCCGGGGATACCTAAAGTCCTGTGTCTGATGTAATGGAATCTTTAAGGATAAGTAGGAAGTTACAGAGTCAAGGTGGAGATGCAAGAATACTGCATCTGATACTCTTATTTCATTTATTAGGTACTTAAGGAGCCAATACAAAAGTTATTGTAGAGAGCCATGGCTGAAGTGCTGAAATGAGAATGTAGCAGATGGGAAAGAAAAAAGAAATATTCCAAATAAAATATATACAAAGAACACATCGTTAATTTAACATAGGAGATAAAGGAATAGATATAATCAATTATGACATTCAAATTTAAAGGTTTAGGGCCTGGAGAAAAGGATGAGGTAACAAATGACTTGATTTCTTCTTCAGTTCACAGTTTCTTCCTTGTAAATAACAGACTATGTTAATAAATCACTTCAGACACCTCATACCTGTCAAAATTACCAAAACAGTGAAAGATAACAAAGGTTAGTGAGGACGGAAAGAGAAGAGAACCCTTGCATACTGTTAGTAGAAATGTAAATTAGTACAACCGTTATAGAAAACAGTTTGGAGAGTCCTCAATAATTAAAAATAGAATATGATCCAGCAATCCATCTTCTAGATATATATTCCAAGGATATGAAATCAGTATGTCTGAGATATTTGCACTCCCGTGTTCACAGCAACACTATTTGCAAGAGCCAAAATATAGAGTCAATCTAGGTACCCATCAACAAATGAATGGATAAAGAAAATGCAGTATACACATACACTCTGGAATACTATTCAGCCTTTAAAAAGAAGAAAATCTGGTCATTAGCATCAACATAGATGAACCTGGAAGACATTATGTTAAGTGAAATGATCCAGGCCCAAGAAGACAAATACCACATGATCTCACTTGCATGCAGAATCGAAAAGAGTGGAACTCATTGACCAGAGAGTAGAACGCAGGTTACCAGAGGCTGCTGGTTTGGCTGGTGGTGGGGGGAAGCAAAGGTTGAAGAAATGTTGATAAAAGAATACAAAATCTCAAACAGGAAGACTAAGTTCAAGAGATCTATTGTGCAACATAGTGACTACAGATATTAATATATTGTATTCTTTAAAAATGCTGAGTGTGGATGCGAAGTATCCTTACCACAAAAAAGATAACTATATGAGATAATACATATGTTAATTACATAGATTTAGCCAATCCACAATGCAATACATGTATCAAAACATCATGTTGCACACCATAAATACATAAAATTTTTACTTGTCAGTTAAAAAATAAAACGAAATAAGTCAATCACTTGAGAAAGAAAGGATAACAGGACAAAGAGACTGGATGTCTTATATATTTTCTTGAAAATTTAATGAGATAAGAAATAAGAAAAAATAAGAATTTGGGGGAAGTTTCCTCACAATCTAGCTCTTCTCCCTGTTTTCCCCTTCTCAGTAAATGGCAGAACTCCTTACCTAGTTGCTTACGTCAAAAATTTTAGAGTGATCTTTGACTCTTCTCTTTCTCTTTTCCTCAATATTCAGTCCATCAGGAGTCATGTCACTTCTGTCTTCAACATATATTTAGCCACATCTTTACTCCTCCATCACTGCCATCCTAATCTAAGTCATCACCATGTGTTACCCAAAAAGTTGCCATAGCAATGTCTTAACAGTTAGTGTCTCTATTTCCACTCTTATCTCTTCCTCATCACCACCACCAATAGTCAATTCTCCACACATCATAAATCAGATTAAAGTGTAAGTCAGGCTCTGTCCATGCCTTGTTTAAAATCTTCCAATGGCCAAGATAAAACCTAACCTTTATCATAAGATTGGTTGACAAAGTAACCATTTAATTTCAAAGATCACATGGCTACCCTTCAAAGACTCACAGTAAAAGATATGCATAACACTTGTAATGGGTAAAAGCAATTTTTTGTGTCTAAATCTAACTTGTCTTGATTTATTTACAATCCAAATAAAACCTCAACAGTTTTGTTCATCAGTCTTCACAAGTCAACTCAAGCAAGCAACAACAGAGAGTAATTTAGAGATAAATTGATAAAACACAGAACAAAAGAAAGTAATTTTTCTTCAAAATATCTTGCTAAGCTTACTTTGATTGATTGTGTAAGATACAAGCTTATAAAGTTAACATGAAACTTTTCCTCTGAAGTTTTCACACTACCATTATTCATATATATATATATATATTCAGGCATCAAATTCTGTTGGTGAAAATTCATGAAACAGTTCATCTGAAATATGCTTATATCACAATATATTAGAAAGACTTATTGAATTGACTTTTAAGATTGTAGAGCCATGTTTAAAAAGATGGCCTAAATAAGGTCTGTAGCTCAGTTAATACCGTACCAATATCAACTTGCCAGATTTGCTAATGTTCTATAGTTAGGTAATATGCTATCATCAGGGAACACTGAACGAAGGGTATATGTAAACTACTATTTTTGCAACTTATTTTGAGTCTGAAGTTATTTTTAACATTTTTAAAAAGGTTTTAAAAAGAAAGAATTCCATAAAATGAATATACTACATTAATTGCACATCATTTGTATAAACTCATTAAATTATTCCTCCTCAGGACTGATATTAAGAAATTTTGTTTTTAATATTTGTAATATGTAGAACACATGCAATGGAATCAGACAAATCAGGGTAAAAAATCCAGCCTCAGGAATTTCTAGCTTTATGAACTTGGAACATTTACTTAACTTCTCCAGCCTCAGTTTTCATATCCATAAAATGCAGATAATAATACCTAACTTGTAGCATTGAAAGATTTAAATGAGATAATGTATGTAAAATGCTTAGTAGAGGCCTGACATATAACAAGCTTACATGATAAGAACCAAATAAATGGTAGCTAGTTAATGACTATGGATGGTTTTAATTAATAAAATTGAGTTCCTTTCAAAATAGCCTGTAGCTCAGACTCTGAATGAGGTTTTTAACACATTCTTATAAGAAAAATCCATTCATATGGTTCCTGACAAATTCCAGCTTGCTAACCTTTTAATTATAATTAAAGTTTCTTATTGATCCTTGTTAGAAATGCTTACTTCACAAATCCTTTTGAATATCAGAAAAGCACTTTAAATTCAACATGACCTAATCTGAATTCATAATCTTTTCTCTAAACTTAGTCCTCCTCAAGTGAATGACACCACTATCCAGCTACACAAACCAGAAACCAAGAATGCACTTCATATTCAATGTGTCTTATAGAGTTTATCTCCTGCCTCTAAATCTGCCCACTTCATTGCTCCTGCAGCCCCTGACTACAATTACACTGTCTCTTGCTGGGTGTCTCTGGATCTACTTTCGACATCTCCTGCTGTCTACATTCTGCCTGCAATATTTTAGATGTACAAGTATGATAATAAGTGCTACCTCCTATCCATACTACCCCCTTAAAAACCTACAACAGCTTTACAATGCTCTTAGGGTAAAAACTAAAATTCTTGATATTGCCAATGTATGTGGCCTGACACTTAATCAACTCCTTGGAACCCTGTCATGATCAGCCCCTACTCTCCACATCAACCATCATGGTATTCTTTCAGACCCTCATGTTCTCCATTCTCCCTCCCACCACAGAATCACCTCTCCACCCCCTGCTTCTCAATCACCTGTGTTGACTCCTCAATATCTAAACGTCAGAATGCCCCCAATCTCAATCCCATGCTCCAAATCTCTCTTCTACCCATGTCTTCTTCAATAATGACATCACCTACTTCCAAGATGGCTGCTTCCAAGCCCTAAATTATGCATCTGATTTTCTTCTTGGCATCTACTCTTGGTGTCTCCAACTTCGCATGCCCCTGCTGCCTTCCATCCTGACAAACCTATTCCCCTCTCAGTCTTCCCATCTCAGTGCATGCTTCCACCATTCATCAGTGTGCTCCATCAAAACACCCGCAGCACTCTTTCCTTGCCTCCACATGCAGTCATCAGCAGGACCAGTTGTTCTCTCCATCTCCACTGCCTCTTCCAGAGTCCCAAATACATGATTTCTGGCCTCAACTGGCCTCCTAACTGATATCCCAGCTCTACTCTTATCTCCACAATCCATCGTCCACACAGCCAGAGAAGTTTTTTAAACAAAAATCAGATTCCGCCATCCTCCTGCATAAAACCCTTCAGTGATTTCCCCTTTGACCTCTCATACCTGAACAAGGTCCTGTATGACTTTGCACTTGCCATATCAGACAATGCTGCCCTCTGCTCACTCTGCCCTAGCTATAGTGACCTTCTTCCTGTTTCCCCCCTACCCCCCAGCCTAGGCCAGCTGGTTCCCTCCCATCCTTCAGGTATCAGCTCAAATTTCTCTTCCTCAAAGAGACTTTCCCTGTCCATTCAATCTAAAATGGTACCCTTCACATTTTCTGCCCCAGCTATTTTTGATCATACCACCATATTGACTTCCTTACCAGCATATTTTATAATCTCAACCACTTCATTTATATTTCTGTATTTGTTTGAGTATGGTCTTTCTCTCAACTAAGATCTGAGCTCCCAGAAGGCAGCAATCTCTTCTAATTTGCAATCTCTTCTATATGTCTAGTGCTTACAGTCTGACCTGGCACATAGTGAATATTCCTCAGATATTTGCTTAATAACTGAATGCTGTTTGCTCTGGCTAGAACACCGTTTCCACATATAACCCACTTTGCTTAATGAATGTCCATGCTTCTTTCAGATCCCACCTCTGAAATTATGCTTCAGGGAAGCCTTCTCCAACTTCCCATAAATGCCTCAAGTTGACATATTGGTGTTTTCAGAATCCTATATAACCCGCCCCTTCACAGAATCTATCATATATGTAATTTTACATTTACTATTTAATTAACGTTTGAGTTTTTACTTCATATTATATCTCCAGATCATAGCTCAATGTTTGACAAACATAAGCATTTGTGAAAATCATGTCAAATAAATAATTTTAAATAACTATGAACATAATACCTACTCTACAAAGAAATTCTGTACAGAGAAAAGCACACCAAAGCATACCTATCAAGATATAAGATAGCTACCTATCATTTCACCAGCAGGGATCCCTGCTGTGCTGTATGTCCTTCCAGGCATTTCCCTATTATGTATATGCATATATATTTTTATTTCTTTATCTACAAAACTAGGCTAGTATGTAATATTAATTCCCATGTGAATGTGAACCTCTGCTCTATTTTGTCAACTTGGAATTCACTATTTTCCATCTTTGCCAAATTAAAATTTAAAAATAGTATTCCATTACTGTTTTAATTAATATTCAATTCTAGTAAAGAAGACCATTTTTTCTATACGTTTATTAGCAAGATGTATTTTTTTTGTGGCTTACATATTCAAACCCTTTCACAAATATGTTCCTGGTGTATTCATATTTTTATTTTCATTCTTGACATAGAAAAATATTAGTCCTTCATCTGTACTATTGTATGCTGCAAATATTTTCCTTTTTCAATTTTATTATTATTATACTTTAAGTTTTAGGGTACATGTGCACAGGGAGGGATAGCATTAGGAGATATACCTAATGCTAAATGACGAGTTAATGGGTGCAAACATTTTCTAGTTGATCATTTGTCATCACATTTTGTAACTGACATGCAGAAATATTGACCTTGTTATATTGTCAAATCTATTATTTATTGCTATGGCTATTGTTTTGCTTGTTATGATCAGAGCAGTCTTTACTAGTTTAAATTACATGTTTACTTAAATTTTCTTCAAATAATTTTATGGTTTTAATTTTTTTACATTTTGCCTTCTAATCCACATATAATTTAGAGTAAAACATAAAGTGGGAATCTAATTTTATATTTTTCCAAAGGATTTACTAATTATTCCAGCCTGTCTTCAACTAAATTCAAATGCTAATTTATTCAAATTCTAAAAATAATGCATGACTGTGTTTATTTCTTGGTATTCTTTTTAGTTTTGGTGCCAATAACAGATTACTCATATTAGAGGCATACATTTAAAAAAATAACTGCTAATGTTTGGCTATTTTCTTTTTTTTTGGCCTTTTATTATATTTAGTTATATTTGATTTATCATATTTTGGTGTCCCTCAATATGTTCCTCTTATTCTTTTTATTTTATTTTATTACACTTTAAGTTTTAGGGTACATGTGCACAACATGCAGGTTTGTTACATATGTATACATGTGCCATGTTGGTGTGCTGCACCCATTAACTCGTCATTTAGCATTAGGTATATCTCCTAATGCTATCTCTCCCCTCTCCCCCGAACCCACAACAGTCCCCAGTGTGTGCTGTTCCCCTTCCCGTGTCCATGTGTTCTCATTGTTCAGTTCCCACCTACGAGTGAGAACATGCGGTGTTCGGTTTTTTGTCCTTGCGATAGTTTGCTGAGAATGATGGTTTCCAGTTTCATCCATGTCCCTACAAAGGACATGAACTCATCATTTTTATGGCTGCATAGTATTCCATGGTGTATATGTGCCACATTTTCTTAATCCAGACTATCGTTGTTGGACATTTAGGTTGGTTCCAAGTCTTTGCTATTGTGAATAGTGCCACAATAAAAATACGTGTGCATGTGTCTTTATAGCAGCATGATTTATAATCCTTTGGTTATATACCCAGTAATTGGATGGCTGGGTCAAATGGTATTTCTAGTTCTAGATCCCTGAGGAATCACCACACTGACTTCCACAATGGTTGAACTAGTTTACAGTCCCACCAACAGTGTAAAAGTGTTCCTATTTCTCCACATCCTCTCCAGCACCTGTTGTTTCCTCACTTTTTAATGATTGCCATTCTAACTGGTGTGAGACGGTATCTCATTGTGGTTTTGATTTGCGTTTCTCTGATGGCCAGTGATGGTGAGCATTTTTTCATGTGTCTTTTGGCTGCATAAATGTCTTCTTTTGAGAAGCGTCTGTTGATATCCTTCACCCACTTTTTGATGGGGTTGTTTGTTTTTTTCTTGTAAATTTGTTTGAGTTCATTGTAGATTCTGGATATTAGCCCTTTTTCAGATGAGTAATGTTTGGCTATTTTCAAGTGTTTATTGTTCCAAAGAATTTAATGAGTCCGATTCTGATGCATATATTAGACCTGTGATTCAAGTTGTATTTGATTTGACATCTTTAAAATAGTGAACCATCAAATTTTTGTTATGCATCACCATTTATTCTAAACTCTTTTTATGCCATTGAATAGTGTTTTATAGTTTTGTTTTTATAGGTTCTGTAATTTTTCCTAAATTTACTTCTAGATATTTGCAGTTGAAATTTTAAATAAGCTTGTACATTATAATTTAAAAGTTTACTACTTGTATATTAAAAAGATGTTGATGTGCATTTATTGAAGGCAACTGAGAGTTTTTCAGATAATTCTCTAGTTTTATAGGATGAACTATACATTTTATAAACCACATAAAAAGATAGTTTGGATTATTTTCAATAATTGGATCTAATGTATTTTTCTTGCCTGAATATATTGGCTAAAACTTTAATAATAATATTTAATGATTGTTGTAACAAACAATAATATTTAACGTCAGTTTTTCTCCTAAAATACAAAACTGTTTGAGAGGAATCCTTTAGTGTTTATTTTGTATTATTATTTAAACCAGTTCTTCTCAACTAATGGTTATACCATCCAAATAAATAGCATTAATTTAAAAGAAGTATCCTTGTAGTCTTCATTTACTGTTTATTCCAAGAATGTTTGCTGAATTTTATTAAACGTATTTCCTTTTTTTGCCAAATTGGTCATGTTCTTAATCTTCACATCTGGTATTAAGGTAAATTATATGAATGGATTATTTCATTTCAAATTATCTTTGTTCACTTGAATGAAACACATTCAAACATAGCTTGCTTTGTTTGTTGCTTTTTTATTTATGATTTTTACATTCTATTTGGATGTTTTCTCAGTTTTCTTTTTTGAGTTATTTTTAGTAGCTATAAACAAGTGTAAAGATTATTTTATGCCTGTTCCCTTAAATTAACTGAGAACAGATTATATAACATAGGAATTATTTGATATTCAACTGATTGGAAGAACATGGTATAAATTTATGTGAGCCAAATGTATTTTTGGAGATAAATCTTTGATAAATTTATATATTTCACTATTCCTTGTTCTTTATGTTTTATTCTTCTCTAGCCAATTATGATAATTCTAAATTACCATTAAAAATTCCTTTTTATAAAGTATTTTTCTCAAAAATGTTAAAGTTGCACTACATAGATTAATATTTTTTACATCATAACTCTAACCTATTCTGTACTTATATTTGAACTGTCATTTCTCATTTTATATATGGGGGTTTTCTTGGTATGATTAAAGTTATTAGAGATTAAACCACTACCTCTTTTTAAAAATTTAATCTTACTAATTTTCTACTTTCTATTTCACCAATTTCTGCCTTTTTCTTGCATTGATTGAGTTCATTAGACTTATGGGTTATTTTGTTTCTAATTTCTCATATTGACAGTTATTCTTCTTTGTTTAGAAGAATTCTTTGTTTAGAATAACTGTCAATAAGAAAAGTTTGTTTGCTTATTCAATCATGAAAGTATTTAATGTGATGACATGTTTTATAATATCTCGTACGCTATACTCTCATTATTGTTATTTCCCAGCTATTCTGTTGGTAAAGTTTTGATATTTTCTTGGATATAAAAGTTATTTAGAAAATAATTTATTATACTTTTTTCTTGTAAGAAATTAAGACTGTTGGTTTATACTTTATTTTAATCTCCATGTTTATTATATTGTGATCACATATTATTATTAAAATTTATTAAGGTTGTAATTATGGATATATATTTTTTAGGGTAAAGGAGTAGTTTGATATATAAATTAAATTGCTTTTATTATATTATTCATGTTCTTCATGTTTTCTTTACCTTTTTTAACCTAATTAAAAGATTTGGAACTGAAAGAGATAAACACATGTCTTAGATTGTGATTTTTGTTTCTGTCAATTTCACCTTACGTTTCCTAGAGATTTGCTTTATATTTCTATATTGTATTATCTGCTGTAAAACTTTTCTGACTGTTAGTGTCTCGCTATGATTGAAGGCTTTACTAATGTAAAGTATAATTATTTAACCAATTTGAAACATTTATTTTGATTTTTACCTGTTTTGTTAATAATTTTGAGGCTCCGTTATTTTGTTTCAGATGTCAATGATTTATTCTTATCCAATATTTAACTTTAAATTTCTCCTAGTTGGTTTTAAGTTTTCCTCTGGTAAAAAAGTTATAATTACATTTTGACTTTTAACCCAATTTTTGTATATAGCATTATTTTTAACAAATATTTTGGTTTTGTAATTGGCAAATTTATACTTACTTTCTTATTTCTGTTTTTTTTAAATATACCTTTTTTGTTGCTTTTATTCTTTCACCATTTCATTTTCTTCTTTTTTTTTTTCTATTTTACTATTTATTTTATGGTTTCTTTCATTTTTTCCCCACTGGTGATTTGGAAAGTATATATACCATTCAAAATTCTAATAAAACAAATTAACTCATATTTACCTCCTATGGCTATAGTTCCAGATTTTTATCTGATAATTTTGAATGGTGAAGATTCGTTTATGTGTCATATTTGCTAAGCTATTATACACAGTTACTCAATCAAACACTAATCTAGATGTTACTGTGAAGGTATTTTGTCAATGTGGTTAACACAGTTGAGTTTAAGGAGATTAGGCCACCCAATAATGTGGGTGGGCCTCATCGATCAGCTGGAAGACCTTAAAAGCAAAACTGAGATTTCTCTGGGGAAGAAGAAATTCTGCCTTAAGACTGCAAACCAGTTCTTCTGTACTTTACAACGTGCTGGCCTGCTTACAGATTTCAAACTCTCCAGCTCCCATAATTGTGTAAATCTATTCCTTGAAATACATCTCTTTATATATAAATGTATGTATATCAATATTTACTATAGCTATTGTATAATTTATATACATAGGTAGGATACACACATACACACACACACACGCACATAACCTACTGATTATGTATTTTTTGTATAAAGAGAACTCTAACTAATACATTAACTTTTCAAATGTTATGTCATTTCTTTTACAAGAACAATTATTCGAATTTGTTTTAGGTCGGGCACAGTGGCTCATGCCTGTAATCCCAGGCCTTTCGGAGGCCAAGACGTGTGGATCACCTGAGGTCAGGAGTTCAATACCAGCCTGACTGACATGGTGAAACATCTCTACTAAAAATACAAAAATTAGCTGGGCGTGGTGGTGTGTGCCTGTAATCCCAGCTACTTGGGAGACTGAGGCAGGAAAATCACTTGAACCCAAGAGGTAAAGATTGCAATGAGCCAAGACTGTGCCATTGCAATCCATCCTGGCCAATAGACTGAGACCGTGTCAAAAAAAAAAAAAAAAAAGGAATTTGTTTTGTTTTAATAACCATAGTTACACTATAATATTTAAATTATTTCAGTGCTTCTTAGTTATTTATATTATTCTCAAATTTTATTTCCGTTCCCAATTTTTAAATTTAGTTTAATCTCTTTATTTGAACACTGAATTTTCTTCCATTTTCCACATGAGCGTCTTAGCAGTGTGTCCAATTCTTTGGTCACAATATTTTTTTCCTTAAACATTTATAGATGTGGCATCACGATCTTCCCACATGTGATGGTGTAGAGGTGAATGCTAAGGCTAGAAAGCTTGATGTTCCTGTCCTTTACCTTTTGTTCACTCTATTTTTCTTATACTATGAAGATAATGTAATAAAGCAATCACCATCCTTGATATTAATCTTTTCTAATAAAATGTAACTATTCCCATATTTTCTATGTGTATTTCAGTTATAGTTTTTATTATTCTTTCTGTTGTAGTTATTCTGAGTTCTTACTAAAAAGACATATGACCCATAGATAGCTTTTAATTTTCTGATCTCTATTTCTAGTACTTTATCTTTTGTTATTTTTATTTCGTAGTCTTATCCTCTGTGTTCGGATAGGTCTCCATCAGTTTGTTCTTCATTTTACCTATTCAGTTTGAGGAAGCAATGATTCTGTTCTTCACTGCCTCCAATGCATTATTAAATTTCACAATATACTTCATATGTTTCATCTCCCTCTTATTTTATTTCTGTCTATATCTTAATGAGGTACCTTTTCAGCTTAGACATAGTATTCTTACCTCATACTTCATCTCTTATCTCATGGAATTCATATATTTTAAGATTTTATGGACAGCAATAATTACATATTATCTAAAATTTTCTCCTGAAATAAACTATGTTCCTCTACTACCTTTTGCATGTTTTGTTCTCCTTCTATTATGTTATAGAGATATTTTTTAAATTCCCTATAATCGCTTATTTTTCTACTTGCTCATCCTTTAATTATAATGTTTAACCTAAAAATCAGTTTCATATTGTAACAAAATCTCAAGCAGAAGCAACCTAAACAACCACCAAGAAAAAGCTCTAAGTTACTCTCATTCCTTACCTCTCATTTCCTGAGGCAATATCAGCTCCAAGATGTGTCCAGGAGTTCTTAGGATAAGCACTGTAAAGCTGAACTTTCCCATAAACCCCTGAAAATAAAAGGAGTAACAGTTGGACAGAAAAATCCTTCAGAGGAATGAAAGCCAGGTAAGTAAAAGTCATTCCAGAGGCTGTTGTGCAAAACATGTGATATAGAATCTCTATATGAAGGTTCCATATTATCAAAAGCATTATTTAAATGCTCTATTTTACAATACTAAGATATATCTCACATGGCTATGAAACTTATTCTCTCAAATGCTATAGAAAAAAGAATGCTACACCACATCACAATAATCTAAAAGGTGGGAAAATAGACCACTCTAATGACTAAAGTTGAAGAGGTACTCCTTTCCACTTTTATGTGACTCCAAACCATTTGCAATTCTTTTGTAAGTTAACCAGTTTTGATATTTTTTGTTATACACTAGGTTCTCCAAAAGCATGGTTAATTCTATTTCCTTAGGATAGAGTTTTGGAGCTATTAGCTTTATGTTTAGTGGCTGGACTTAATATTTTGTCTTATAAATACCAAGGGAGAGATTTCTAAGTCCTTTGTTTCAAAATGCAATTTATTTCAGACTAACAAATTAAAGTCTTAGCAGAAATGTGCTTGATACAGCCCAGTTTTATTTTTTCATGTCTTTCTTCCTATATATTTTATTGCCATTTTCAATCATAATTCCTCATATTCTAGTGGTTTAAAGTGTTTTGACCACGAACCTCACCAGTAAAAGAAAAAACATGTGATTGTGTACTCTAAGCACATATATATTTATTTTATTTAGATAACTCAGATATTTATATTTAGATAAAAAATATACACATACATGAATATACTAATATATATTGGAATAGAAGTTCTAATATTTTATTCCTGCACCCAAATGTATTGTCTGCATATCCCTGGATTGATGCACTGTATTTTATTGCAAGTCACTAATCTAAAAATTTAAAAATTTTACAATTTTCTTCAGAAAACATAGAAATAAAAGAAGCAGGAAACCACTAAGGTACATATAATATGCCTTTGGTGTTCATCTGATAAGGACCAAGAAAAAATCCCAGTTAATTAGAACTTAACCAACTGTTTATATCAACATCCACATTTTTTCCATATATCAACTATGAAAATGTCAGAAGATAAGAAAACTAAATCAGGATAAATGGATATAAAAAGAACCCCATTTTCAGGACGTGTCCTGAAACCGATCTTTCATAATAGCATTTATATATTTCATAAGACATCATCATCTAAAACCAAATCCATCTTTTTTCACTATGGGCTAAGTAAGCTAGGCTGAGAAGGATCCTGAAGTAATTTAAAGAGATTTCCAACCAAAGCATTTATAACAAAAAGCAGTTCATGTCCTTAAATTTGAATTATCCAGAAAATTCAATTGACCAGAAAAGCAGATTTCTTGGTCATTTCCAATCATCAAAGGTTTACTGTAAAATGACACCATTTCTTAGTTGTTTCAAGAAGATTACAAATGATTTAATACGATTAAAATTTGTCATCTACTTATGATACTACAAAAATTTGAGCATGCAGTAAAAGAAATACTTCATTCTTTATTTCAATTTAGTATCAAAGAAAATTTCAAAGACACTAGTTCGACCGTACAGCCAGGATCGGGGATCAGAGCAGGTATCTGTGGATAGTCCTAACAGAAAGTTTGTTCCAGTGTTATCACGCTACAGAAAAGAGTGGATACCACAGGCAAAAGGAGATCAAACATTCTTATAATAATCCATCTAGTTTGTCAACTTGGAAAAATTAAAACATTCTTGAACCTCTTGTTATTAGAAAGATAAAATAAATAGCATGCATGGAAAAAGTCTTTGGAAACTATAAAGTGCTATCAAAGTATTATATGACAATAGTTATATATTATGGAACTAAGTTAAGAAACTTCATACTATCTTAACATTATTGTCTCCACTCTATTGAGTACTGAGATCCAGAGAGGGAGCCATTGACTGCTAATGAATATTAAATTTATATCTCATAGTGTTCAGAAACCTCAGAAATGATGGTCCTTGCTCTTTTTCCACAAGGAAAAATGGCTTACTTGAAAACCTCCAACATAGCAATGCATCTAAGGGAGAATCCAAGAAAATTAACAACCAATTTTCTTTAAAAATGTTCATATTTTTTCTTTTAGCTAATTTTTTCTCACTTATATAATAGTTGAAATAAGTTCACTATATTTTATTATTCTTTTAGATATTGTATTGTCACATAGCTTAAATATAACATATTCTTTTAGCTATTGTATTGTCATACAGCTTAAATATAATAACATATTTTTAAATATAATAACATATTTAAGCTGTGTGACAATACAATATCTAAAAGAGTAATAAAGTATAGTGAACTTATTTTAACTATTATATAAGTGAGGGAAAAATAACTAAAAAAATGAACATTCTTGAAGAAAATTGCTTCATGCCAAGAGTTATCCCTCCTTACTTATAAAATTAATAATGCCCATATAGAAAAAGTGAGAAAATACTTTAAATCTGATGAACATTCTCCTATCCCTCAAAACTGAGTTAGTTGGGGATACATACATATGGTTATACAAGGCCAGTCCCCGTTTCTGTACTTTTACATACACCAATTTAAAACAGGATTTGGTATTGTGGCAATAGCAAATAAAGAAATTGTCAACAGTGAACGTTTCTTATTAATATATAGATCTATCAGTTGTATAAATGTATCAATAATTAAGTAGTATTTATAGTTGATAATATTGACTCAGTCGAAACTTTAGTGTCTGACTAATCTGGATCTTAATCCAAATGCTGACACTATAAAGCTGTGTGGTTTTCTGCATGTCATTCATCATCTCTGAGTCTTAGTTTTGACATCTCTAAAATGGACACTGCTCACAAGAGAGCTGGTAAGTGAAATAATAAATATAAATTGCCTAAAAGGGTGTTTGGAATTTAACATATGTTCTATGAATAGTATTTCTCTATCAGACACAAGCACACAATACACACACATGCATTTTATTTTTAACAAAAACTATATTATACTCTTACCAATTGTTCCTGGGTCAATATGAATTCCATTCATACGGTCACAAAAGACTCCCTCTGAGGCTCTAAGGAGAATCAGAAGCTTTTGTTCCTTTTCTAAGGGATTTTCTAAAGTACCTGTTTACAAAGAAAAGTATATCATTCAAATCAATTTGAAATTAAAAGAAAGAGAGGGAGAAATTGTGGTATAATTTCAATAATGCAATGTAGATACTGTGAAGTAGACTATATGGAGGAGTCAATGGTTATGCAGATGAAATAAGAGTAGGAAAAAAAAGATTCAGTAAACTTCTTTGAAGGAGGCTCATGTATTATTCACCAGATATTCACTCTTCTTTCTTTATTAGGGCAGTGTAAACTTTCCTGACCTACTAATATTTATCCTGGTCGTATGACTTGCTTTGGCCACTGAAATTTGTGTGAAAGTGGTAGGAATATTAGTTTTCAGTTGATGCTTTAAGGGACTTGGCAAGTTGTTTTGTTTTGTTTTATTTCACTTTTTACCAGATCTCTTTCAATGTTGTTCTCTACCATGAACAGAGAATTCCTTAAATAGCCTGTGGTATCTGAATGAAGAGATATACAGAGCAAACCTGAATAGAACACACACGCTGGAGCCAAGTTCAACCAAGTCTAACACAAATATTTCTTGATGTAAACCACTGAGATTTGGGGATTATTTGTTACACACCATTATTACGGCAAAATCTGCCTGATACACTGTCTATGGCTAGATAACCTTCAAATCTCTTTATATGCATTTTAGCATTTACTCCTCAAAACAAACCTGAGAAGTCAGTATAATTATTACCCCAGTTTTAAATATTTGCACATAAAGAGGCTTACAGGTTAAGGGACTTGTCTAAATTGATCCAACTATTAAGTAACAGAATCTATTTGAACAAAGATCTGTTTATGCTAAGTGTTTATTTAACAAATAAGAGGTTATTTTCTAAAACTAAATTCTTTTAGCAGCATAAAGACTCATAAAGACATAAGGCTATGATACTCAGACAGCAGTTGGAATTGTTTCTGACCTAATTTTATTGATGTTAACAGTGGAGTTTGGTATGAAAATTCATACTTCTATGGTATGAGAATTGTTCAGGGAATTTGTCAAATTAGTGTTAGTGAGTATGGATCTAAGGAAGGTTAGTTTCAATGGAAAATATGTCTTAGAGTACAAAAATATTAAAGTTATTAAAGTCAGTTGTTTGAGAAATAACTGGTGGGAAGGTAATCCCAAAATTATATTCCAAATCAGACAGGTTAATAAAAACCACCGGCTATCAAATGCGACTTCCCAGTTTATACATTCCCGAAAAGATAACCAAAAATGACATTGCTAAATGCAATGTGAAATAACTAGTAAACTTACAATTGCCTGGTTTTCATCTTGGTTGCTGGTCTTTTGAGCAACATAAAATCATCCCCCCTAGCTGACACTTCCTATATACCTGGATAGCCAAAAGGCACAAGGTAAGTCTAAAGCTTGCTATGTACCTATTTTTATAGTTCAGCCTTCACAGCCATTACTCTAGTATTCTGCTGAAAGCAAGCAAGATTCAGACAGGTAAGTAAATCTGCCTAGAGGCATATAGTAGGTCAATGGGTGAGCAAGCCTACGTATTTCCAATCATATGCAAAGGTGTGTTGCTCCTCTGTGTAGGTAATGCCACTCCTCAGCTGAGAGCCTGATGCATCATCTTAGTGAAAATAAAGATGTGCTAGAGCAGAAAGAAGGGAAGCAGGGGAGGATGAAAATGTTTAGTAAATGTGTATGGCATAGCTGTTATCTTGCCATTACAAGTCTGTCCAGTAAGCTGTTTTCCAACTGTGATTTCATTTATTTCACGGAGGGTAGTTTAGAGTCTTTGGGAAAAAAAAAAAAAAAATAGCCTAGCACTAAAGAGATACCAGACAGAAAAAAGTAGGATAGTTTTTGCCCTAGAGAAATATATGCGGAATCCCACAAAAAGAGTTCAGCGTTCCTCTAAAATTAGAGATTAAATCAATTATGCAACCCAACACTGCAGCACATGTGGAGCTTTCGCAGAAAGTCTGGGCAAAATTAGTTAGCCTGCCGTGATCTTTTGCTATCTGCCGATGGCCAGAATTTGGCTTCCTTTTTGTAACTGAGAGAAAACGAAAGATGAAGAATAGGGACTAAGTAGAAAGAAGGCAAAGGTGACCTAAGAGAAGGAAGTACATGCTATTGTAACATTAAAATGAAATGCTTCTTGAATGTGTAAAAGCTGATAAATGGAAAGCTTTAAAGGCTGAGATCCTCATTTTCTTCTCAAATCTAGCAATCAAAGAAAGGTGAGGTGCTCTCTCCAGCATGGACTTTGCCCCTAAATGAGGGTAGCCACCTCTGAGACAGAAGATGCTCAGGATATGCAGCTCACCCTTGGTTTACCTTTGTAAAGCTTCTCTAAACTATAGTAAGAGGCATATTAAACCTGGGCAAATTTATGTATTCACAACGGGAGGGAAAATAATTGTCACTGTGCTGCAAAGACATTCCAGATATTTTCACATGCACAATTTAATTCTCACAATTTTATGATGAATACAGTTGAGGTTCTGATGAGGAAACTGAGGCAAAGAGAGGTTAAGTAGCTTGTCAGGAATCACACAGCTGTTAAATGGTGAAGTTGGGCCTTAGACTTAATAAGTACCATCCTAGGACATGTGGGTATGGAGGAATAGAAAAGAAGTAAAGGGAAGCAGACATTACTTAGTATGATGGTGGGCAGTGAAGGGGAAACAATGTGTTCCAGATACTAAAATCACCTGGAGAGATGGAAGAAAATGAGTTCTGGCATATGAAAGATAATCATTATAATTATTTGGGGAATATGGTACAAATGGGTTCCAGGAACTTCAAAAGGTAAGAATAAGAAAAAAAGACATTTCATTATTGTATTAACTAAAGCTCTTTGATGGAATCAAGTATAATCCTAGTTTGCACTTAAGCCCACTCTATCAACATGACTCACCAGACCTTGTACCAAGCCAACCCATAAGAAATTATTTACCCTTCCTTCAACTCACTCTCCTCTGTGCTCATGAGATTTCCCAGCGTTTATGTTTTACCCTCATCTTAACTAACTCTGATTCATCCCTCAAAACTTGGCTCCACCGTAATTTATTCCTAAAAGCCTTCTATGATCTTGAATTAGATGCCCCCTTTTGTGTGTAAAATCTTCTGTACCCCTTGCTAAAGTAATTCTACTTCAAGAAACTTGTCCTAAAGAACTAGTAGGGGACAAGGACAAAGAATAATGCTCAAAGTTCTCCACTGCAGTGTTATTTATTTATAATTGGCAACATTTAAAAACACCTTGAAATAGCAAACAATTAGAAATATTTTTTCCCATTTTAAACTCCTTCCTTTCTTCCCAGACTTTCTGACATACTTAATAGCTGAAACGTACAAGTCCCCAAGCAACCATATACTCCCTTGACTCTGCCCCCCTCTGCCTTCATTCCTGTTTTTGTCACGGCCAACTCTTACATACTTTCAAACCCAGTTCAGATGCCACCTCTTCTGGAAATGCCCTTGTCAACTAAGTCTGGGTTAAGTGACCTTCTAAGGGCTATCACAGAATGCCATGTTTTGCCACAATACTTCTAAAACTATACTGTAAGGGCCATTTACCTGATTGCCTCCTTCTCTCAGTGAGCACAAGAAGAAACTATGTACTGCCAGCAGAGTTTATTTGAAGATATTTTATTCCATAAATGTTTAATTTGGTAATTTTTACCAACCCTCCTGGAGAAAACAATTGGAATAAAGAGAAATACCCCATAGTAATAAAAGATTAATTTCACCAGTAAATTACAACTTTTAAGCATTCATGTACCTACCATTAGCTTAAAAATATATACTGCAAAAATCAACAGAACTACAAGGACAAATGGATATACCTATAATACTTGTAGTAAAGCCAACACAACTGTTGCTAAAAAAAAATACAATAATGATACAGCAGTTTTGAATAATGCAATTTGCATATTTGACATAACAGGCATAGATGGAAAACTAGACCCACAAAGAATGCACATTCTTTTAAAGCTTGCACAAGACATTTTAAAAAATTGATCATATGATGATGATAAAGCAGTTTAACAAATTTTAAAAAATTGGAATTATACAGCATTTGTTTTCTGACCATAGTTCCATCAAAATTTACAATTCATAATAAAAAAAATTTCAAAAGTGAGCTATATTAAAGATCTTTCCAATTATCAAAGAATACCATTAAGAAAGTAAAAAAGCAGCCAGACGTGGTGGCTCATGCCTGTAATCCCAGCACTTTGGGAGGCCAAGGCAGGCGGATCACAAAGTCAAGAGATCTAGACCATTCTGGCCAACATGGTGAAACCTTGTCTCTACTAAAAACACAAAAATTAGCTGGGCATGGTGCCACACACCTGTAGTACCAGCTACTCAAGAGGCTGAGGCAGGAGAATAGCTTGAATCCCAGTCGCGGAGGTTGCAGTGAGCTGAGATCGCGCCACACTGCACTCCAGCCTGGTGACAGAGCGAGACTCCATCTCAAAGAAAAAAAAGAAAAAAGAAAGTAAAAAAGCAAGCCACAGAATGGGAAAAGACATTTGTACTACATATAACCAACACAAGATACATTCCAAAATATATAAATGACTTTGATAAATCAATATAAAACAGGTACATTCGTCATTAAAAAAGTGTAAGAGAACAGCTATTTCACAAAACAAGATACTCTCAAATAAATAATAAATACATTCTACTATGCTCAATCATATCATAAAAAAGAAATAAAAATTAAAACAAGAATGAGATCTCACTACATATCCAGTAGACTGGATTTATAATGTTTAATTAAGCATATATTTTTCATTTTATAAAATTTGTTGTATATGTGTGTCATTTTCCACAATTAATAAAAATATATTAAATGACTATGTTCCAAGAATACTCTTCAATGAGTTTTGTTGATCAAAAGAGGAGAAACTGGCCAAAATTTTAGTCACATCTTCTGAATATACTATTTTCCAGGTGCTATTCACTGAATCCAAAGCAACAAATTGTATTTTTATATAATTTGTATTTTTATCTGAGTTAATCTTAAAACTCTATAAATATCATGACTGCACATGAAAGATAAAGAAATTATCCCCAAAATAAATTTTGTACATTTTTCCCTTGTCCTCAGAAGTGGGTTAAATGGTGATGACTTTGGAAGTTGAGCTTCCACCCAAAGCACAACTATTTTTCTCATGCCCTGCAATAGCGATTTTTCTCCAGACCAGAGCCTCTAGAACCTTCTTACTATCATATAAACCCAACCTGGTAAATAGCACTGAACCAAGTAAATTGCAGCACATATTTTTTTCTGAATTAGCTTTTAATTCCCAGTGTATATTTGACTCGCTTATTCCTAAAACATTCCTCCCCAGTAGAATCGATTCCATCTGAAAATAAATGTAGGGTAGAATGGGGCTTGCGGTCCAGTAAGATAAAAATTGGTTATAAAAATCAGTAGGCATTATCAAATTATAATGTCCAACCCCTCATACAGTGATTTTATTCAGGCTAACAAATTTTTATTTTTAATGAGGCCTCTCAATTTATCAATTAATGGAATATTAAAATAAACATGAAAATATGTTATTCATTCACTACTTGCAAAATGTACAAAAATTCTTAAAACTTCCTCCATAAGGTCGAGCAAATTACCTCATTTCTTTAAGCCTTAGTTTCCTCAATGATAAAAAGGCACAATAATAGCATCCATTTTTTGTGAGGTTAAATGATTTAGTCCATGCTAATAGTACATGGCACAGTGTCTGTATATGATACATGTTTTTAAAAAATGTTGGCTCTTAGCAATATTAATAATAGTAGTAAAAAAACAGTAATAGTAACCATGGAGGTATCACACTTATTTAAAATTAACCTTTAAATTTGAAAACTTAAAAAAATAAGGCAAGCTCTTCCTAGCAAGTAATGTCTAATTCCTAAAGTACTAGCTAGACACTAGACATTTCAAAGCAAAAATATTAAGTGACTACTTATTTCAATGTCCAGCCCAAGGAACTTCAGAAAACACAAAGTTTACCTTAAACTGAAACATTCCTGTAAGTTTTCTGACTAAAAAAAAAATCATTCATTCATTCATTTATTCACTAGTTTTCCTAAAATTATTTTGTTTGTATGCAAAATTAAATAGTTTATAGTAAGTTTATTATATGATTATTTTAATAACTAAATAAATCCCTAAGAAATATTATATTACTGTTATATGGATTCATGAATCAAAAGTACAGTTTAAGAAAGACTGATTTAAAAATTATTAAAATAGGAAAGATGATTACTGCAAATGCCTTTAGTAGAGACTAACTGATGTCCCAATAGGACAGAAGAATCTTTATTTGTATTAGTGTTTGGCTTAAAAAATATATTAAAACTACACACACACATATAGATTTAAGGATAATGTGATGTTGTGAGAGAACTAATATCCATCAGAAAATAAACAGATCTTTCTATTCTTAATATCATTTTGAAATAAGTGTTATTTAACTGTTGGCTCCCAGCTTTATTAGGGACTCTCCAAGCACAGAAATGAGTTTTAGTGTTTCCTGTACCTCTAGGGGGCAAAGCTTTTACACTTTTGCTCCTATGGTTAAATAAGTAACAGCTTCAAAAGTCACATCCCTTTTATGTCACCTTTTTATTTTATCAAACAACTGTTAATTTGATTAGGGAACTGTGCATCTAAATAAACTGAACAAACCATCTATTTTGCAAGTATCTATGTACACTTATATTATACACATTGCATATGTGGGTATTTGTGTCATTTTCTAATCATAGTTAAATTTGAAGGAGGACATACTTTTTTAACTTTATATATTTTTTTAAATGAACATCACATACAAGATTCTTTCTGGCTGCTCAATGGGTCTGACTACTGGGTATTGTGGCTTTAAGCTGAAGGATATTTTTTAATCTACGCTTTTCTCAGGTTTGTCTCCTTCTTATTACTTAATCATCCAATGAGCGTTACAGAACTGTCAGTTTGAAAGGCAATAAACTGTGTATGGATTTTTCTTCTTCTTTAGGATTGAGAAAGTCCCAATCATGGAAACAACGAAAGAAACTTCCATACACCTAGTACTTCATTTCCTGACAATCAAAGGCATGTGCTAATGATGACCTTAGGCTCCTGGCTACAAATGTGAGACAGAGCTGACAAATACCCATCACTGACCCTGAAAAACAATATGTGACAAGTTTTAGGATAAAAGCCCGAGTGCCTAGGATAATTACTGAGCAACTAGACAGTGCATCACGTGACCTGGTTGTGACAGGCCAAAGAAACAATGAACTGCTGTGCCCCCAGGGATACCAATGGTTGGGGCATATCTTGTTGACTAGGGATCGAGGAGGGTTCTATTAAACTTTAAATATCCATTAGGATATGTGTTTCAAAAATGTATTTTTACAATACAAATAAATTTTATAAAATTATATAAATTTATTATTTTATATTATTTAAATAATATATTTATTTTATATTATTTTAATAATTAATACAAATGTATTATTATTGGTAACTCCTATCTGAAGTCCTCCTAAAAATATTAAAAGAAGATTTTTCATTTGCAGTTTTAAAAGTACAAGATTAAAACAGTCTTTATTGAGTTGAATGTTTGGGTCAATAACAAGTTAACAGCACTGATATCTAGAACAACAAGGAACATATTTGTTAAAGCATGAGAACAATGTCTCACATAAGAGGAGACATTGATGAAAGGGATGGGCTCAGACAGCTATTCATGGGCAAAGCTTTTATATGTTTAAAAAAACATTTCAATCAAACAACAAACAAATGTTTATTGAACAAGCTTTGAGTTGGGGACATCTTTAAGTCAGTTTTCCTGTTCTAACAGATTGTAAAAATGAAAATACCTTGAATCCTACAACACACCAACTTTTTCAATTTGTTTTTGTAACTCCTTTTTTCCTTTCACATAGGGGATAAATACATTGTAGTCATTTAAACATTAACACCATAATTTCTTCCTCACAGATGTAGACATTTAAGTGTAAGGAGATTGAATGTTTTCCAAGAAAAAGGCAGTGAGCTGAAAGACAAACCTAAATATGCCCATTCATTTATGTATACATTATTAGTCATAACAGCATATTATCAGAATTCTACAATGCAGTAGGTACTAGGGTTATAAAATGTTCTGATTAAGTCTATCATATAATGGAGATAGGACACTAATTAAACATGCTATTCATATCATTACCGAATGCAGTAATGGCAACATGAATGAGTAGCACGGACCAGAAGGAAAGGTACACTGAAATCTACTGCATGGAGACAGGAGAGCATCATATTAGGTTGGTGCAAAAGTAATTGTGGTTTTTGCCATTAAATAGTCCTGTTTTTTGTCAGCTCTGAGACCTTGAAACAAATCAGTTATCTCTCTGGATTTCAGTTTCCTTACCAATAAAACGAGACAGACGTTTCAAACAATCACAGAGACTTGCAACATCACAGTTATGAATCTTCTATTGGGGAATTTTCCAGAAACTGTACAATGAGTTACTAAACTAAAATCACAATTCATGTCTCTGGAATTTCCATATTTATGAAGCTAATTTCTGTCTTGTTAAAGCAATACTCAAGAGACTATCAATAAGTAGCAATTCTCAGCATAATTTGGACTCATTTAGAAAGCAACACTGTATATCTCAAAATCTAGCCCATGAAACTCATGATGTTCACTATAAACTCACTACTATTCACTATTCTTTAGCTACAGGGGCTGCCTTTCTGCCTCACGACTACCACACAAAGCACATTTCTCCCTCGGGACCTTTGCACTAGCTCTCCCTCAGCCTGAAATGCTCTTGTTCAAATCTTCGCAGGTCTAGCTTTTTCTTGTCTCTATAGTCTGATGTCACATTGACTTGTTAGAAAGGTCTTTACTAACTATCTAATATATGGTTGCCAGCATCCAACCTGGACCTCTCATTAATTACTTTTCCTATTTAATTTCTTTCAGAGAATGTACTACCATCTAAACTTATCTTCCTCATTTATTTTACTATTTAATTGTCTGTTTCCCCCAATAAAATAATGCAAGCAGGAATTGTTCACTACTGAATGTCTTGTTCACTGTGGAATATTCAAATGCCAGAAAGAATGCCTAGCACTGAGTTGGCATTCAACGAAAGAGGGAGGTGGGAGGAGGTAAAGGAGGAAGGGACAAATCTACAAAGGAAACTTTGGAAAATCACCATATCAGAGGAATTATTTTCTCTTTAGTATCGGTTTATTCATTTCATTTCACCATCCAAAAGAAAATCAGTTATTCATGAAAGCAATCCTATAAAGGTTTGATGCCATGACTCAATATGAACAACTATTCATTTTCAACCATGAAATTCAATATGTTCAATGACACCTCAGGCTATATACTAAAACCAAAAAATGAAGTTGTTAAAGAATAGATAAATGGTATTGAGCTTATGAAAAGTTATTGCTCCTGAAGCAGTAAGTGTTGCATTTTTATTTGTTTTACATGAAAAGTAATAATTTGTGTCAAAACTGTATCAGCCATTATAAAAAACAAAAAGCTGGAATAAGATGGTCAATTTTCTTTTCTATTTTCTTTGCCATTTCCACTGTATCTCATATTACTGACCACTTCCTCTTGTAAATTGCCTCTTTTGTTTCAAGATATTATTTTCGTGTCATTTCATTTTCTTTCCACCTATATAACTGTTTCTTTTTCATTCTTATTCCTGAACTCAGCTACCCCTACCACCCTTCAAAGACTTGCGCTCCTCAAAATTTCTATCCACAAAATCTGTTTGGCCAATTTTATCGCACCTTTAATTTCACATTTGAGCTGATGATCCTCAAATATGTACATTTAGCGCAGACCTCTCTCATTAGTTTCTTTATTCATAAATCTACTTGCCCTCTAGATATTATCACTTACATCTTTCATTGAAATCTAACTTTGAAATTCATGAGTCTGGGTACTTAACAAACCACTGTATAAAGTTTACTGTATACTCAACATTGTTCAAGCATTTTAATAAACATTAACTCATTTACTTTTTTAAAAACTCTATTAAATACGTACTATTATTATTTCTACTTTGGAGATAAGAGTACTGAGACACAGCTAGTTCATATAACTTGCCGAGGGCCATTCAACTAATGAGTGATGGAAAGGGCACTCATTCCCGGCATCCCCATTGGCCCAGATCTCCCAACCCGAAACCTTGGATGTATCCCAAATAACTCTTCCTTGCCTCAGATCAAAATTCTCACTAGGTTCTAGCGATTTTTAGCTCCTCAATGCTTCTCTAATTAATTATTTACTCTTTAACTCCCGTACCTTACTTCACTCCATTACAATTTCTTTCCTGAAACATCTCAGTAGGCTTCTCACTTTTCACTGTGTCCCTTTTAAGTGCATTCTCCACACTTCCAGCACTAATTTTTCTAAGAATAAATATAATCATGTCACTTCGTTGCTTAAAACTATCCAGTGACTACCCACTGCCTTCATAGGAAAATCCAAACTCCTTGGCATAGTATATCAGGTCAAGGTGCTTCATTTACTACCACCATTTCATACAAAGCCTACAATCCAGACATACCCATCCCCTACAGTTTCCTAAAAGTATAATGCTCATCTAAAATATGTACCTGTTCACATCTCTTCCTTTATCTTTAAGCTCCCTCTAGGTTGGAAGACATGATACTTCCAATCATGTTTTTACTCATTTGTCACACTATTTTATTGAGACACCTCTTGGAAGTTCAGGTTCATGATTTCTGTTTCTATATGCCCAGTATCCCCCATGGTACTTGGTACATGGCAGACACTGAGTAAACCCATGATAAATGAAAGAATGGACACACATGTTAAATTCTTTAAGCTTATCTTAAGTGTTTTATCAGACTAATGAGACAAGCACTGAACGAAGAATGAAATTGAGTTTGGCATTTGTGATGCAGCTATGGCCCTCTAAGCAAAGCTTTGATCTTGAGCTTCCTTTCTAATTCTAGCATTCTATGATTCAACTCTATTAAAAGTCCATTGATACCTTTGCCAGCACCAGTTGCCTTATAAGCAGGACCACCAGCTGGGCATGGTGGCTCATGCCTATAATCCCAGCACTTTGGGAGGCCAAGGTGGGCGGATCATGAGGTCAGGAGTTCAAGACCAGCCTGGCCAACATGGTGAAACCCTGTTTCTAATAAAAATACAAAAATTAGCCAGGCATGGTGGTGAGCAGCTGTAATCCCAGCTACTTGGGAGGCTGAGGCAGGAGAATTACTTAAAACTGGAAGGCAGAGGTTGCAATCAGCTGAGATGGCACCACTGCACTCCAGCCTGGGCAATAAGAGCAAAACTCCATCTCAAGAAAAAAAAAAAAAAAAAAAGCAGGATCACCAAAAAATATAATTCCACAATGTTGGGACTTGGATCAAATGGCATCAGATAGCAGGCATACTCTGGCAGCACTCTGTGCCAATGTCCAAATCTATTAAGTTTGTTTACTAACTAGTCTTATTATCTGTTTCATGTTGGGATTTCTTTAGGGTGTGGTAAAATTGGACAGATGGGTTGAAAGTCTTCCTTCAGGCATAATACACATAGGATTGGGCAGATGGGTTCCAATAACCAACCTTTAGGCCTGGAACACATGGATGAAGCAAAGAGAAAAAGAATACACCACTATCCAGTGATGGGTAGAAAATAGAATTGGGAATGGAGAAATTTTTAAATGAGACCTGAAATATATAAAGTAAAACTGGAAAGTGGCACAGTGTCACTTACCTTCAAAGGTACAATTTTTTTAGGCAGCAAGCTATATATTATAGTAATGAGTGACCCTAGAAATCTAAATATAACTTACCGAAAAAAGAGATCAATCTTAGCAATACAAGATATCAACTGGAAATAAGTTTTGTAGTAACAAGAACAGGGCTCAATTGTATTTAATATCTCTCAATTAATTGGGTGAGGATTTTACAGAATATTAAACAAATGGGCAAATGGTAGTAATCTGTGAGGAAAAGACCAGACTTCAAGAGAATATCTGCAGTGTAGAAAGATGAGCTGAAATAATTAAATGAAGAGATAGGTAAAAAGTATTGCCCTTAGATTCCCTCAAAACCCAAGGGAAAGCAAAATCAGCCCAATACAACTGTACAATGTAGGGATATGTATTTGTGGCAGCACAAATATAAAGAGCAGGAATTAGAGCTGATAGTGTAGTTGGCAGGAGTAATGGCATGACTTGGCTGGAAAAAGAAGTCAGTTTAATATTTGACTGTATTAACAGAAGAATCATATCTGTTCTGATAGCTGGAGGCTGACTGTGCTGGAGAGCTTCTGTTGACACCTCCATTTCCAAACTCTGTGCTTCTCCACCCTACCCAGTGCCCCAGGATGTGGCTGACCTATGTGTACTGCATCAGGGAGTTCTCCTTTACTCTGACTTCCAGTCGGATGTGGCCAAATGGTAGCACAAGCAGAAGACCGCAGGGAAACAAAAGAATGAGGTAAGAGTGTTTATTTCTATAGTTCCTTCCATGTACTGGTTGAATCCCAGCCATACAAAGGCCATGCCTCTGGGATGGTCTGACAACCATCTCTAAACCTCCCTCTTTATCTCTGGGTTCCTGTAACATTCTTTTCTCAATCCTTTATGGCAAGAGGTAGTAAGGATAACTGGCTTTATTAGCCCTAGGGTATACCTCATCCCATTTGGATCTTTGTAAATCATTCCTTTATTTAAATCCCTTCAAACTGTCTAATGCATATGACATATATTTTCTGTGGGCACCCTGGCTGATAAACATTTATTGAACACCTACTACATACCAAGCACTTCCTATGAGTTGTTATGTTTAATATCCCTCTGAAGAAGGGTCTACTGTTATCCCACATATGTTGCAGATGAAGAAATGAAGGTGCCCAGAGGTTGACTTGCTTAAGGTCAAACAGCCAACAGGTGGCCAAGGTGGATGTGGTCCCCCCACCATCTGACTTAGAGCCCATTCTGTTAACTGCTATACTCATCTCACTCTGTTCAGAATAGTCAGATCCCACCCGGGAATAGTTCTTTCTCCCTGGCTTTCAGAGGAATTAAACAAAACAAAGTTGTATTTAGAGGCAATGCCAGCAAGAAAGAGGGAATCTCATAACTATGGGAAATGGGGTGTACAAATTTGTAAAATTTTTCTGAAAAGCAATTTGGCAGCATGTATTAAAAATCTTAAAAAATGTTCTTATCCTTAGGCCCATTAATTTCATGTTTAAAAGCCCATCCTAAGGAAATGAAGACATGAATAATGATTTCATTATTGAATGTTCATTGCAGAGTGAGTTACAAGGACAAAAATCTGAAATAACTTAGATGCTTAACAATAGAAACATGGCTAAATTATTATATATACATGTATATCTATATATTCCCATATATTATATAATGTTGAAATTATTGAAGTTGGGCCTTTGAAATATAATGAGCTGTGGAAATTCTTACATTGTTTATATAGGATCAAAAAAATCAAAGTATGTACCCTACATTTTGAAATACATGTGTGCATGTGTGTGTATGTGTAAGAAAAAAATGACTTTGAGATAAAACACCAAAATATTAATTGTGGTTATATTTGCACTTGGAAATATTTGCACTTGGAAACTTTGAGTGATCACTTCATTTCCATCACATAATTCTCTTTGTTTTTCTGTATTTGCAGTTTTGTACCATAGACTAAAAAGAAGTAGTTAAAACAGCAATAACTATGAACCATGGTTATAAACTGTATGACCTAAAACAGAAAAGACTCAAGAAGATGTGAATGAAGGGCTATAGAATTAAAAGGAGTAAGATACTTGTCCTGAATGGCTCAAGGGGAAGAGCCTGAACCTATAGAAATTGGAGGAAGATAGATTTTAGCTTAATAGAACAAGAAGAATTCTAATAGGATTTTAAACAATGGGAACAGTTTGCCTTGAAAGGTTTTGATTTTTTTGTCACTGGAAGTATTCAAGAAAAGGATTGACCATATTTTTTCAGAAATCTTTTTACAGTAACTTAACCTTTGTTCAGGTAATTAGACCTAGAATTTTCTCCCAACAGAGATTCTACAACTTTCATGCTACCTAACAAGGATATCTAAATATTTCCTTACCACCAGAGATATATTTCTTTGGAATACGATATGATTTTTTTCTGGGCATTCTCTTCCAATCTTCTTCATAGGGCAAAGTAAAACGCCTTACTAAAGTTCTAAAGTAGTTCCTTTGGAGACAGGGTACATGTCTTTTCAGCATTTATACCTATTACTTACAACAGTTCTAAGTATATAGTCTACCCATAACATTTCAGGTCTTTTTATTTAAGTAAGCCAAATCTGGTTAATACACTACCCTAGATCCATTCCACTCTGCCTGTCCTGTGGCCTCAACAACATGATGCACTTCCCAGCAAGAGGAGCCTCATCTCCTAGCACCTACTGATTCTCTGGTCCTTCCACTAGCTACCCAGGGAGCCACAAAAATAACAACGTCAGAGGAGTTAATGGCGTGGAATGGGCCAGGTGAGATGCTTGCCTTCTCCTCACTACCTCCCCCATATTGTCCCAAGATATGGTGGTTCTAATAAGGCTTCTCTCAAGATATGCCACATAACCAAGCAAACCAAGCATGCTTCTTTGAGAAGCTGTGGCTACCTTGTATTTGCTTTCCCTCCCTTCCCTCCTCACTTTTCTTTTCCCTTCACTCTCACGTCTTTGGGATTATTTGTCCCAGTAAAGTGCTAGCACATAGCTTTGCTTTCAAGTCTATTTTCCCAGGAAATTATGTTAAGACAACAATTGAAATTTTATTGTGAGTTAGTTGATCAGATGATATCAAATCCATCCTATGATATCTTCTGAAAGAGTGAGTTAAAGGCATATTCTGATACAAAGAAAACCTAAAGGAAGAATTGATCTGTAGCCTGGAGGAGGTAAAAAAATCACCCCGGAATGAGCAGCAGCAGGCGGACCAGAAACAGCCTGATAGTACATGGGCATGAAAGAATGACCAATACAAGCCACCTCTGACCACGTGTAAAGCTTGCCGAAGAGTAACTTTACTAGTGCACTCACTACTACCTCAACCCTCCCTAAACTCTGTTAAGCAACCTGCTTGATGATACCATCTGTTTCCCAGAGCCCCTTCTCACAGAGAATAATTCCCAACATGCTCGCAATCCTTGTGCCTTTACTCACCAACTTTCAGCTCCCCGCCTGCAATGACCATGCATGCCACACTCAGAACATTGCTTCTGTCCACAGGGAAGTCTAAGGTCCCCATCACATACAGCCCTTTGAAGAATGGAAGGTCTGCATCCACAAGGACAGTTCTGTCTGTGGAAGAAAAAGAAATTGCTCAGATGTGTCACAAAAACAAGAATTACGTGTTTATTCTGGGGTTCTCCCAGCAGTTTGGGAGCTGTGTACAGTGTTATCTAAACCAGGACAGGTATAGCAACTGGAAGAACAAATAGTCTGCCAAAAGCTAGGACTTACTGAACAGGAAAATAAGTTCTGATTGATAAATGCTGCCATTGCTTGACACACCACGTTCATGGACAAAATGCACTGCTTATGCACCAAATAGCTGCCCCAAGTCTACTGCAGTGGAAACACACAGATCAAATGAGCTCCCTACCCTTTGTCCTGTCTCTTCACCTTTGGCTCTAATTTCAGGGATGTACAGAACAGGATGTACAGAACATTGGCCTCTGAAGGCAGACTATTTGGATGTGAATACCAATTCTGCTACTTACTAGCTGTCTAGGCAGATAACTTGATCTCTCTGTGCCTCGGTTATCTCATCTGTGGAATGGGAATAATACTAAAAACAACTGTTTTGTTCACAGGACTTTTTGTGAGGGTTAACTCATTTAAATGAGTTAATAGATTGAAAATGGTTATACAATATTAGTAAGCTATCTCTAATTCCCTAAGTCCCATTGTGTAAGGTAAAGTACATGGTGCATGCTTAATAAACGCTTGATGTTATTATTTTTACTGTTGTCCCTTAGCTTCCCATGCTTATAGCACTTACTGGACAATTTAAAATCATTATATTTTATTTCCCCTTTCATAAAAGCAGTCTTCATATAACTTCAGAAGAAATAATCATAGCTTTTGCCTGAGATTTACTATAGAGTAATATATAAACACAACACTTTCATTTAAAACAATAAGTATTTCATGTATGCCAAAGCATTAAGTGTTACTTTCTGAAATTTAGCAGTAATTCAACACTAATTAATGACATCAAATAAAGATTTTTGCTTAAATTTCTAGTACCATAATCACCAACACATGTAAAGATTTATAAGGAATTTTTTTGTTAGTATAATCTCATCTCTCATTCTAGGAAACAATGCGCTTGCTCTTCTTAAGGACATGCCCAAGCAAATTAACTTGTCATGAGTTGTCTTTCCTAGCCCCTCCCTGCTTCCTGCATTATAAGAATGGCCATGCCCTCCTGTGGCAGAGACTATAGGGTTGTAAATCAACCATTTCTCTTGTTTTCCTAAGTTCACAGTTAGACTACAGTTTCTACCCTCTTTGCAGGTTGATGAAGCCATGTGACTGAGTTGTAGCCAATAAAATGTGGGAAGAATTAAAGTATGACATCTCTAGGCCTCGTCCATAAATTCTGTATGCCTTTTCCCTCCCCTTTTCTCTCAGTTAGACATAGAGCAGTGGTTCTCAAAGTATGGTCCTATCCCATGGGGATGCAAAGCAAGCATTAGTTCTGCTAGCAAGCTATTCTCTCTCCTCACTGGCTCCACCACTCTCCCTAGGGAAACAACCTCTCTCTTTTACACTTCAGTGACACCCTGTACATACATCTATCAGAGTACTGAGACACATTATCCAAATTATATACATACACTATTGTACATGAGGAAGTAACTGTCACTGGGCTGGTCCTCAGTGTGATTATGACATCCTCTCCCACTCTGACTTCCTTAAGTGAAGAGATCATTCTTTTTCTTTTTAAATCCCTAGTGTTTTTGCAATACTGAAGATAAAGACACTAAATAAATGTCGTCCAGATCTGTTGAGTTTAATCCCCTACATACCTTAAATTCAAGAGCTCATTGATGACTGGTACAAAATGAATGATCAAGCTAAACGGACAAAAATAAATATATATCTTAATCTCATCTCTAGCACTTTTCAAAATATTCAAATAAGAGTGAAGTACCTAGAGAATGTTCTAGGTTTAGCATACATTTTATGGGTTCATGACTTTAAGAATTATTTGAAGCAAAATCTGTAAAAACAAGAGGGTTTTGCCTCTAATTTATTTACTTATTTATTTTATTTTCCTCTTTTATTTTAAATTCAGGGATACATGAGCAGGATATGCAGGTTTGTTAACACAGGTAAACTTGTGCCATGGTGGCCTGCTGCACAGATCATCCCATCACTAAGGTATTAAACCCAGCATCAATTGGCTATTCTTCCTGATCCTCTTCCTCCTCCCACCCCCTGCCCTCTGACAGGCCCCAGTGTGTGTTGTTCCCTGCCTTGTGTCCATGTGTTCTCATCACTTAGCTCCCACTTACAAGCAAGAACATGTGGTATTTCGTTTTCTGTTCCTGTGTTAGGTTGCTAAGGATAATGGCCTCCAGCTCCATCCATATCCCTGCAAAGGACATTATCTCATTCCTTTTTATGGCTGCATAGTATTCCATTGCATCTATGTACCACATTTTCTGTATCCAGTCTATCACTGATGGACATTTAAGTTGATTCCATGTCTTTGCTATTGTGAATAGTGCTGCAATGAACATATGTGTGCATGTGTCTTTAAAACAGAATGGTTTCTATTCCTTTGGTTATATACCCAGTAATGGGATTGCTAGGTCGAATGGTATTTCTGCCTCTAGGTCTTTGAGGAATCGCCACACTGTCTTCCACAATGATTGAACTAATTTACACTCTTACCAATAGTGTAAAAGCATTCCTTTTGCTCCACAACCTTACCAGCATCTGTTGCTTTTCGACTTTTTTTTTTTTTTTTTTTTTTTTTGAGACAGAGTCTCGCTCCGTCGCGCAGGCTGGAGTGCAGTGGCACGATCTCGGCTCACTGCAAGCTCTGCCTCCTGGGTTCACGCCATTCTCCTGCCTCCAGCCTCCCAAGTAGCTGGGACTACAGGCGTCCGCCACCGTGCCTTTTTTGACTTTTTAATAATAGCCATTCTGACTGGTATGAGATGATACCTCATTATGGTTTTGATTTGCATTTCTCTAATGATCAGTGATGTTAAGCTTTTTTTCATATGTCTGTTGGCTGCATGTATGTCTTCTTTTGAGAGGTATCTGTTCGTGTTCTTTGCCCACTTTTTAATGGGGTTGTTTTTTTCCTGTAAATTTAAGATCCTTATAGATGCTGGATATTAGACGTTTGTCAGATGCATAGATTGCAAAATTTTTCTCTCATTCTGTAGCTGGATTACCCTAATGATAGTTTCTTTTGCTGTGCAGAAGCTTTTTAGTTTAATTATATCCCATTTGTCAATTTTTGCTTTTGTTGCAACAGCTTTTGGCATCTTCATCACGAAATCTTCACCTGTGCCTATGTCCTGAATGGTATTGCCTAGGTTTTCTTCCAGGGTTTTTATGGTTGTGGGCTTTACATTTAAGTCTTTATTCCATCTTGAGTTGATTTTTGTATATGGCTTAAGGAAGGGGTCTAGTTTCAGTTTTTTGGCATATGGCTAGCCAATTCTCCCAGCATCATTTATTAAACAGAAAATTCTTTCCCCACTGCTTGTTTTTTGAGGTTTGTCAAAGATGAGATGGTTGTAGTCGTGCAGTCTTATTTATGCCTTCTCTTTCTGTTCCATTGGTCTATGTGTCTGTTCTTGTACCAGTACCATGCTGTTTGGTTATGCTGTTTGGTTACTGTAGCCCTGCAGTATAAAGTTGGGTCACATGATGCCTTTAGCTTTTCTCTTTTTGCTTAGGATTGCCTTGGCTATTCGGGCTCTTGTTTGGTTTTATATGAATTTTGAAATAGTTTTTACTAATTCTGTGAAGAATCTTAATGATAGTTTAAGGGGAATAGCAATGAATCTATAAATTGCTTTAGATAGTATGGCCATTTTCATGATATTGATTCTTCCTATCCATGAGCATGGAATATTTTTCCATTTGTTTGTGTCATCTCTGATTTCTTTGAGCAGTGGTTTGTAGTTCTCCTTGAGGAGGTCTTTCACTTCCCTTGTTAGCTGTATTCACAGGTATTTTATTCTTCTTGTGGCAATTGTGAATGGGAGTTCATTTGCGAGTTGGCTCTTGGCTTGTCTATTGTTAGTGTATAGAAATGCTAGAGATTTTTGCACATTGATTTTGTATCCTGAGACTTTGCTGAAGTTGCTTATCAGCTTAAGAAGCTTTTGGGCTGAAACAATAGGGTTTTCAAGCTGTAGGATCATGTCGTCTGCAAACAAAGATAGTTTGACTTCCTCTCCTCCTATTTAAATATGCTTTATTTCCATCTCTTGCCTAATTGCCCTGGCCAGAACTTCCAATACTATGTTGAATGGGAGTGGTGACAAAGGGCATCCTTGTCTTGTGACAGTTTTCAAGAGGAGTGCTTCTGGCTTTTGCCCATTCAATAGAATATTGGCTATGAGTTTGTCATATATGGCTTTTATTATTTTGAGGTATATTTCTTCAATACTTAATTTATTGAGAGTTTTTAATTTGCATGTATGTTGAATTTATCAAAGGGCTTTTCTGCATCTATTGAGATAATCATGTGGTTTTGGTCTTTAGTTCTGTTTGTGTAGTGAATCACATTTACTGATTTGCATATATTAAACCAATCTTGCATTCCAGGGACGAAGCCTACTTGATCATGCTGGATAAGCTTTTTGATGTGCTGCTGGATTCAGTTTGCCAGTATTTTGTTGAGAATTTTTGCATTTGTATTCATCAATAATATTGGCCCGAATTTTTCTTTTTGTCAGGTTTTGGTGTCAGGATGATGCTGACCTCATAAAATGAGATAGGGAGGAGTCCTTCCTTTTTAATTCTTGGAATAGTTTCAGTAGGAATAGTACCAGCTCTTCCTTGTAACTCGTAGAATTCAGCTGTGAATCCACCTGGTCCTGGGCTTTCTTTGGTTGGTAGGCTATTTATTACTGCCCCATTTTCAGAACTCATTATTAATCTATTCAGGGATTCAATTTCTTCCTGGTTCAGTCTTGGGAGGGTGCATGTGTCCAGGAATTTATCCATTTCTCCTAAATTTTCTACTTTATGTGCAAGAGGTGTTTATAATATTCCCTGAGGGTTGTTTGTGTTTCTCTGGGGTCAGTGGTAATATCCCCCTTTTTGTTTCTGATTGTGTTTATTTCAATCTTCCTTCTTTTCTTCTTTATTAATCTAGCTAGCAGTCTATTTAGTTAGTTGTTTGTTTGTTTGTTTTTCAAAAAAATTCTAGATTTGTTGATTTTTTGAAGGCTTTCCATGTCTCTATGTCCTTCAGTTCAGCTCAGACCTTGGTTATTTCTTGTCTTCTGCTAGCTTTGAGGTTTGTTTGCTCTAGCTTCTCTAGTTCTTTTAGTTGTAATGTTAGATTGTTAACTTGAGATCTTTCTAGCTTTTAGATGTGGGCATTTTTAGTGCTATAAATTTCTGTCTTAATGCTGCTTTAGCTGTGTCCCAGATATTCTGGTATGGTTTATCTTTGTTCTCATGAGTTTCAAATAACTCTTTGATTTCTGCCTTAATTTCATTATTTACTCAAGAGTCATTTAGGAGGAGAAGGTTATTCATTTCCATGGTGTTGTGTGGTTTTGAATAGATTTCTTTTTTTGGGGGGGGGGGGACAGAGTCTCATCACTCTGTCGCCCAGGCTGGAGTGCAGGGGTGCGATATCAGCTCACTGCAGCCTCCTGGATTCAAATAGATTCCCTTGCCTCAGACTCCTGAGTAGCTGGGATTACAGGTGTCTTCCACCATACCTGGATAACATTTGTATTTTTAGTAAAGACAGGGTTTCACCATGTTGCCCAGGATGGTCTTGAACTCCTGACCTCAGGCAATCCACCCACTTCAGCCTCCCAAAGTGCTGGGATGACAGCTGTGAGTCACTGTGCCTGGCCTTGAATAGATTTATTAATCTTAAGTTCTAATTTGATTGTTCTGTGGTATGAGAGACTGTTATTATTTCAGTTCTTCTGCATTTGCTGAGAGTGATTTACTTCCAATTATATGATCAATCTTTAAGTGCTGTGTGGTGATAAGAAGAATGTATATTCCTTTGTTTTTGGGTGGAGTGGTCTGTAGATACCTATCAGGCCCACTTTATCCAGAGTTGAGTTCTGGTCCTGAATATTTGTGTTAATTTTCTGTCTAAATTATCTGTCTAATATTGTCAGTGGGGTGTTAAAGTCTCACACTATTATTGTGTGGGAGTCTAAGTCTCTTAGAAGGTCTCTAAGAACTTGCTTTATGAATCTGGGTGCTACAGCATTGGGTGCATATATATTTAGGATAGTTAGCTCTTCCTGTTGAATTGAACCCTTTACCATTATGTAATGCCCTTCTCTGTCTTATTTGATTTTTGTTGGTTTAAAGTCCATTTTGTCAGAAACTAGGACTGTAACCCCTGCTTTTTTTCTGTTTTCCATTTGCTTGGTAAATTTTTCTTCATTCCTTTATTTTTAACCTATGTGTGTCTTTGCATGTGAGATAGGACTCTTGAAGACAGCACACTGGTGGGTCTTGGTTCTTTATCCAGCTTTAAAAGACTCTGTGTCTTTTAATTGGGGCATTTAGCCCATTTATATTTAATGTTAGTATTGATATTGTGTGTATTTGATCCTGTCATCATGATGCTAGCTAGTTATTTTGCAGACCTGTTTATGTGGTTGCTCCATAGTGTCACTGGTCTGTGTATTTCAGTGTGTTTTTGTACTGACTGGTAACAGCTTTTTGTTTTCATATTTAGGGCTTCCTTCAGTTCTTGTAAGGCAGATCTGGTGGTACCAAATTCCCTCAGCATTTGCTTATCTGAAATGGATCTTATTTCACTTTAAATTATGAAGCTTAGTTTGTCCAGATAAGAAATTCTAGGTTGGGGGCCAGGTGCAGTGGCTCATGCCTGTAATTTCAGCACTTTGGGAGGCCAAGGCAAGTGGATCACTTGAGGCTAGAAGTTCAAGACCAGCCTGGCCAACATGGCAAAACCCCATCTCTACTAAAAATACAAAAATTAGCCAGGCATGGTGTTGCATACCCGCAGTCCTGGCTATTTGGGAGGCTGAGGCACAAGAATTGCTTGAACCCAGGAGACAGAGTTGCAGTGAACCAAGATCACACCACTGTACTCCAGCCTGAGTGACAGAGCAAGACTCCATCTCAAAAAAAAATAAGACAGAAAGAAAAAGAAATTCTGTGTTGGAATGTCTTTTCTTTAAGAATGTTGAATATTTACCCCCAATCTCTTTTGGTTTACAGTGTTTCCATTAAGAGGTCTGCTGTTTGTCTGATGGGCTTCCTTTTGTAGGTCACCTGGCCTTTCTCTGGCTGCCTTTAACATTTTTGCCTTCATTTTGACCTTGGAGAATTTGATGATTATGTGTCTAGGGAATGATCTTCTCATGGAGTATCTTACTGGGGTTCTCTGCATTTCCTGAATTTGAATGTTGGCTTGCATAGCTAGATTGGGGAAGTTTTCCTGGATGATATCCTAAAATATGTTTTCCAAATTGGTTTCATTCTCCCTGTCTCAAAGCAAGAGTTTTATACAAATTGGATTATATCTGTTCCAACCTACAGCACACTCAACCAATATTCAGCTATTAAACTTGATTGTACAAAACAATAAAATTGGTTGAACTAATGCTTTCTCTCATCCACAGAGTACTCACACATACACATAAAAGTATGATAGTAGGTGCTTTTAGACGTATTTCTCAGCTAAAATATGACAAGTACATGAACTTTAAATTATACCCCTTTTAGAAGAAATTTTCCCTTTTAATTGCCCTACCAACCCCAAATGTAACAACAAATTTCCCATGAATCACAGACAGACTATTATAACCACTTGAAAACAGGAACACAGCTGATGTTCTCACTTTTATTTTCTCAGGACCTAGAAGAATAATATTTAACCCATAATAGATGGTAAAAAATAACACCACACACACACACACACACATAAGCACACGTGTGTGCACACACATAAATTCCAATAGTTATCGAAGGAAAAGTATAGAATGAAGACAATAATAGAAACATTAGTCTTATTTCTCCTGGTGCCACACTTTTCACTTTGAAATTCCCTGGATTCATCTCTCCATTTTTTTTTCTTTCTTTCTTTCCTTTCCCATAATGTGACAAATCTTGATGGGTGGTAGGAATTTAAACATGAGTGAGTCATGTTTCCCACCATCAGATGAAGACAGGTATATATACAAATAAATAATGTGATATACTTGAAATGATGACATACTTTTTAATTACATGGAGGTTGACTCTGTTTTTATTCCCAGCTGCTTCAAACTGGAGTCTATCAATGTGTCTATTATAAGAAAATTTTGCTAAAATAAAATAAGCACATGCCATATAGAGATTTTTATAAAGGCATTCTCCTTGTATCACAATAATAAAGATTTCAGCTAGTTATATGAGCAAAAGAATTCACCCTAATGTACCCTCCAGAGCAGATCATCTGCAGGTCTAAACTGACCAATCCTCAGCTACAATGACACTTGCAGAGGATTTCTCTCTTTTCCAGGAGTGGAAAGCTGGCATCTATGTGCCACATTCTCTAGAATTAACATCCTTTCCATAAAATTACTCAAGATATTTCAGAGCAATCACTCAGAAATAGTTATTTATACAACTTACTTAATAATATAAGTGATGGACCACCTCTAATTTAAGTGTGTTCCAGTGCTTTCCACCGTGTCCTGCCTTGGCTACAGATATTCCACCCTATTCTGTCAGTGACCAATCTATCCTACTTGAGAGAATGAGCACTGGCATATGGAGGGAACCATCTGGAATTTCTGTTGCTCAATGGGTGGCTGATGGGGGAGCTGATCTGGAAAGAGGCTCCAAAAAGAATTAATGAGTTCCAGATGTAATTAAAGACTGCTTTTCCCCCCAAAGGGGCTCAGGACTAGCCATGGGGTGGTGCTTCTTGGTTCCGAATTACACCCTTTAACCACTTGTTCATCTGTCAAGCACTAAACACCACCATCTTTATCCTAGTGTGTTTTGCCAAGCAGTGTTTTGGCTTTTTGGTCTTTTTTTCCTGAAAGTGTTCTACTTTTACAATTAGAACACTAAAGCTTTAAAAATAATATCTGGAAAGTTAACAATAAGGAGAAACCCCTGAATTTTTCCCTGCACCAAATGCAACAACAACAACAACAAAAAAGACTCAGTGTTTTATTAGAAATGCATTAACTAGCCTCAAGACCAGAAAACCTGAGCCAGACTGAAAGACAGATGTCTCTGAAAGAGGGCTGGGGCTTCTTTTGTATCAAGAACAATTTGACTACCACAGTTACAAAGCATTCCATATAAGTTCAACACTAGATTTAAACTCACTTTTTTTCCCAGCAAAGTAGGGAATCAAGGTCACTATTGTGTAGCATTCCAAGGGTCTGACACTTGTCTAAATCCTGTAGAAATGAGATCAAGGGCAAAGGGCACAGATCCTGGGAATAATGATGGGGTCACATGAACAGGCATAATTTAGGGCAGGCAGACCCACTGCTTGTATGGTATGCACTGTATCAGGCCCCATAACTTAGGTGGTAAGACAGTTTCCACTACAACCCTGCTATTGTCAGGAAAGCAGCCTATACTGACTTTGGACACAGCTCAGACTTCTGAGGGAGAGCAATGGCATGCCAGGCAGAGCAGGACATACAAGGACTATTTGTGGGCTTGTTATTTTCCTGTACCTTCCATAATTAATGGTTTTTTTTCTACATTCAGCCTTGGCCCCTATATTTTCTATTAAATATGTGAGCCAAAGGAAAAGTAAATTTTAAAGCCATTTGAATCACTATTAAATGATCTAATCTTTCTTTGTAGAAAGAAAATATTTTTAGCTCCAAAGTGACTACTTTAAATATACATTTTACACAATGATTGGTGATATTTTCTTTCTTTTGTGGTCTTGTTTAACTCTGGAGGCATCTAACAATTTATCTAAATAGTCTGTCATAACTTATAAAGATGAATGATACATCCAAGAAAAGTATTCCTAAAATAGAATGGAAACTCTTATACATAAATAGTTCACAGAGATGAAAGACGAACATGATTGAAAATTAGTGTCAAGTAGACTAATTTACTGAGATGATGGTATTCAGTTCTCTAGAGTTCATTCTTTTGTAGAAAAAGCTGAACAGAGACGTGCTAGAAGATAAGGATGCAGTCTTTCTATAACTAAACTCTTTTCAAAGAGTTGCTAGCTTTATAGTCTGCCTTTTTCATCAAATCCACACAGGTGGTTTCTTTGTTCTACTCTGCCTATCATTTTTTTTCAAACAGGTCTTAAAAATAGGCAGAAGAGGTAGTTTCAAAGTGCCCAGAGGCACACGATTCAAGACTAAAAGCCAGTTTCCTGACTCCTTGAAGAAAAACCATCTGCTGGCCTGATTTTGTGTGTGTGTGTGTGTGTGTGTGTGTGTGTGTGTGTGTGTGTGTGTGTGTGTGTGTGTGTGCATGAGAGAGAGACAGGATGGAAGGGGAGGAGAGAAAAATAGCTCTTCTCACTCTCACCTCATGAGAAGAGTCCCATTTAAACTTTGGACAATAAATCCCCATCCCACTCCCCACATTCTTTCTGTGTCTTTTTCAATCACACACAGACATGCATAATTCCCACAGTAGAATAAACATTTTAAATTATGATATTTTAATTGATCAATAAAATGTTTAACACACAATGTTTATTTCTTCCTCTAGTCTATACCATCTGTTCTTCAGAAATATTTTGAATCTATTTAATAGGAAGGTTTTTAAGTAAAATTACCAACTGTATCAGATCAGTCCTCTGCATCCCAAATTCTGAAAGGAAAATACCAGAAGGTGCTGCTGTTTTCATAAAAATAGAAAAGAATCTGTGCCTTCTCTCATCCCAGGCTTTATTATTATTGTTTTAAATCTAGAGACGGTGCTATGCTACTGTTCTCTTCATTAGACTTCAAAGAAATCAGAGTGGTCGACATGGCATTGCTATTTAAACCAAGGTCTATAGTTGTCACCTTGCTCAGATGGCTCAAGGCAAAAACAACAACAACAATCAAACAAACAAAAAACCTAGACCTTGCAATCCCCAGAAGACCTAAAAAGGAACAATATGCATTTTGATAAATTTTAGGTCTGATGTTAAACTACAGTTTGGCTTTATCCACATAATTCTATTACCTCTATATGTTGTTAATGAATTCTAACTAACATGAGGTTTGGGGATAAAATCCCTCTCCAATCCAGTAGCGAATAATGCTTAATATGTGAAAAGGCATAAACTGGCAACTCTCGGGTGATCCAATTATTAAATTTTTACATGTTACAGTTGGTGTTAAAGCCAAACTAGGCACCAAACTTATTTTCCTATGTGGATTTTTGTTTTGATTTGTTTCCTTAAGAATAACAATATGATCAACTTTTAGTAAATAAATATATTTTGTACTTTTACCCTGAATAGAAAAATATGAATATCTATGAAATAAGTGATTCACTCCTGAATGGTGCTGTTTAGGCAAAGGTCCAGATATCAAATATTGTATCAAATAAGTTTATTTCTCCCCATCAGGTCTTTTTTGAAAATATATCTTCTCTTTTTGTCTCTGCTTGACACTAGACAGGGCAATATATCCAAAAAACTATGAGATTCTTTAATTTTCCTCAATGTTATTGACTTTTTTTCTTAAGTTCTCAATTGTTTCTTCTGCAGGAAAAGAAACCCAAAAGATTATTAAAATTTTAAAAATAAGATGCTTGTATCCTATTTGTTTGTTAAATATACATATATTATATCAATTATAATTGATGTTTAAGAGAGAGTTTAAAATGTAGTATCTGAGTAACAAATATTTAGTAAATAATCTCTACTTTCTATTTTAATATGTTGTACCAAAATTTATATTTTCTGAGCAAACCAATCTATGTGTTGTGCTCCTAAATTAATAAAGTGCTTATATTTTATAAAGTACAAAATAACTTCTGTAGAAGTTGTCATTGTTCTCAATATTTTTATATTTTCCATATTTTTTGGAAAGCCCCAAAAAATTAAGTCCCTTAAAAGTCTTCTTGTAAATTCCAGTAAATTACATGTATTCAAAGCAAGGAGTTCTTGCTTGGGGTTTCCAAAATATGTTATTTTCCACTTGAATTCAAATATTGTCCCAGAGATCATGAAGGTTCCTAGAATGTTTATTCACAATTCTAAGTATTCTAACAATAATATCTGGATTCTACAACCTCTATCAAAAGTCCCAATACTCTAAAATATCTTTGCATGGTAAACAGACTGAAATCCTTGTCCTTAGAGTTAATTCCTCTTTTTAATCCAAGGGGACTAGAAGACCCCAGGAGAAAAATGATATATAAAGAAAAGGTATTATCACTGACCAATACATTTGTTCATTCATCCATTCATTCACTTAGCAAATACTACCAAGTGCTTTGTCAGACACTGTGATATATGCCAAAGAAACAAACATAAATAAAACAAGGCTCCTCCTTCACATAGAGAAGAAAATTTTTTTTTTTTTTTTTTTTTTTTGAGACAGAGTTTCACTCTTGTCACCCAGGCTGGAGTGCAATGGCGCGATCTTGGCTCACTGTAATCTCTGCCACCTGGGTTCAAGCAATTCTCTTGCCTCAGCTTCCCTAGTAGCTGGGATTACAGGTGCCCACCACCACGCCTGGCTAAATTTTGGTATTATTAGTAGAGACGGGGTTTCACCATGTTGGTCAGGCTGGTCTCAAACTCCTGACCTCAGGTGATCCGCCCACCTCAGCCTCCCAAAGTGCTGGGATTACAGGTGTGAGCCACCAGGTAATTAAATTGATGGGATGAGTTTTGGAAGAATAAAGAAGTATATCTGAAGTCCTTTTAGTATTTGCTTCTGATACCCACCAAAATGATCATGGCAAAGCCCAGGCAACATTTCAAAGTAAAAAAGACTATGTCTGTTTCTTCTTTCTTTCGAGTGCCCATCCATCTCTGAGAAACTACTGACCTCATTTGCTCATAACTACCAAATGGCCAGAATCCCACTGATGCCCACCCACCAACAGCCCACACATATGAAGGGTCTCAGTAGTTCTATAGTTCCAGTAATTTCTCAGCTATGTCCCAAGTCCCTCCAGGCTCAACTCACTTATACATGACTAAGTAGAGAAATACTACTTCATGGGGGTAACAGGAGAAATTAAGCGAAATGCCACATAAAAAATTATTACAGTGGCTGGCACATAAAAGGCATTCAATTATCAGCTATTGTTTTCATATGCCCAACATGTAGCTTGGAGTACTTGCTCTATACCTGTCACTTCACTATTGTGTGAACCAAAGAAATACAATTCCTGGCCTCATGAAATCTAAAGTTTTGTGGAGGAAATAAGACATTAATACACAATTGCAAAATTTACTTCATAAGCACAAACTCTGCAAATTGGTAAAAAGAAAAATACATAATACTGTGAGAGTAACAGCGACGGATCAAGGGTAAAACAGCTGAGACCTAAAGAGTGAGCAGCAGTTAACTAGGTGTAGAGTTGCTCCAGAGAAAGGAGGCAGGACAGATGAAAAGTCAGAAGCAGGAAAGAGCTCCATACCTCCAAAAGAATGAAAGATGAGAAATGCAAATCAAAATCACAATGAGACACCATCTCACACCAGTCAGAATGGCTATTATTAAAAAGTCAAAAAATAATAGATGCTGGTGAGGCTGTGAAGAAAAGGAATGCTTATACACTGTTAGTGGGAATCCAAATTAGTTCAGCCACTGTGGAAAAAAAGTTTGGTGATTTCTCAAAGAACTAAAAATAGAACTACCATTGAAACCAGCAATCACATTACTGGGTATATATCCAAAGGAAAATAAATCATTCTACCAAAAGACACATGCACTTGTAGGTTTATCACAGCACTGCTCTCAGTAGCAAAGACATGGAATCAACCTACCTGCCCATCAATGGTGGATTGGATAAAGAAACTGTGGTACATATACGCCATGGAACACTACACAGCCATAAAAAATAATAAAATCATGTTCTTTGCAGCAACATGGGTGCTGCTGGAGGCCATTATCTTAAACAAATTAACACAGGAACAGAAAACTAAATACTACATGTTCTCACTTATAAGTGGAGGTAAGCATTGGGTACACATGGACATAGAGATGAAAACAACAGACACTGGAGACTGCTAGAGAGGGAAAGAAGGGACGAAGGCAAGGGCTGAAAAGCTATCTGTTGGGTGCTATGCTCACTACCTGAGTGAAAGGATTCACTCATATCCCAAACCTCAGCGTTATGTAATACTTACATGTAACCAACCTGCACATATACCATCTGAATCTAAATGAAAAGTTGAAATTATATTTTTTTAAAAAGACTGAAAAGCAACAGGAATGCCCACATTGCTGAATCTGGAGGAGAGAGGTAAGAGGCAGGGCTAGAAAGGTGGGCAAGAGAACAGATCAGGAAGGCTATGTAAAAACCATGAGATTTTTGTCTTGATAATGAAAGTAAGCCACTAAGGGGAAATTAAAGAGGGAAATTACACAGCCAACTCATATTTTTAAGAGTGCTCTGGCTGCAGCGGGGGCGAATGGAGTAGATGAGGGTAAGCATAGCAGGAGAAGAATAATTAAGAGGCATTCTATGGCTGCATGGTATTCCATGGTGTATATGTGCCACATTTTCTTAATCCAGTCTATCATTGTTGGACATTTGGCTTGGTTCCAAGTCTTTACTATTGTGAATAGTGCCACAATAAACATATGTGTGCATGTGTCTTTATAGAAGCATGATTTATAATCTTTTGGGTATATATACCCAGTAATGGGATTGCTGGGTCAAATGGTATTTCTAGTTCTAGATCCCTGAGGAATCACCACACTGACGGGAGGGGGGAGGGATAGGATTAGGAGATATACCTAATGTTAAATGACGAGTTAATGGGTGCAGCATACCAACATGGCACATGTATACATATGTAACTAACCTGCACGTTGTGCACATGTACCCTAAAACTTAAAGTATAATAAAAAAAAAAAAGAGGCATTCTAGTGGTTCACCCAAGAGGCCATAATGCATATATCAGGGTGGTGAGAGAGGAGATTAAAAAACACACATCTGAGTAACATTCAAGAAGCAGAATAGCCAGGATTGGACAAAGTGTCAAGAACAACCCTGAGCAATTGGGAGTGGAAGATGGTGCCAGGTACTGGAATGGGAAAGCTGGAAGAAGAGTAAGTTGGCCACTGGCAATGGCAGGCTTGGCAGGGAGAGAGCAGGAATAGAGGATTCTCTCTGAGTTATTTTAGTTTAAGATAACTGTACATCATCCCAGTGCAGATTTCAAGTGGACAATTAGACATATAGGTCTGATCCTTGGGAAAAGAAAAAACATTTTTATGAGTTCAAGCACCATCAATAGCTTCACAACCAGAAAATGTATGTTCTCCAAAAATCACCAAGACAGAATGAGAAGAATCATTATCTAAAAATAGATGAGGGTTTTTTTTTAAATTCAAGGGAGTTTTTAAAATCATATGGAGCACTCAAAAAATGTGTTTGGTAATAGGAGATGTCATCTAGAGAGGGAAAGACTGCAGACAAGAAAGAGAAAGGAAGGAGACAAGTATGGACTGAGATATCTGAAAAGGAATAACAGCATTAAGATGCAGAGAACATCAGGTGGGATTATCTTTGGGAGAAGGTAAAACATTTTGTTACAACAGGAGGAAAGAAAGAGAAGAAAGGGGTGCTGCAATTTATATATACTTGTCTCCTTTAAAGAGGAGCCTGAGGATACCTAAAATACCCTGCAAAAGACTATGAACTTGGGACACACTTTCAGTTCACCTCTAAATCATATCATGTAAACATTAGACTCCATCTGCTAATAACCAATAGAGATCAGGAATGATCTCTACTATAAAACTCTGTGTGTAAAAATATATCTATCTAGCCAGGCATGGTGACTCATGCCTGTAATCCAAGCACTTTGGGAAGCCGAGGCAGGTTGATCACCTGAGGTCAGGAGTTCGAGACTAGTCTGGCAAACATGGTGAAACCCCATCTCTACTTCTGTACTAAAAAAATGAAAAATATTAGCCAGGCATGGTGGCACATGCCTGTAATCCCAGCTACTTGGGAGGCTGAGGCAGAATTACTTGAACCCGGGAGGCAGAGGTTGCAGTGAGCCAAAATCATGCCACTACACTCCAGCCTGAGCAACAGAGCGAGACTCTGTCTCAAAAAATATATATATACATATATGTGTGTGTGTGTATATATATGTATGTGTGTGTATATATATGTGTGTGTATATATATGTGTATGTGTGTGTATATATATATCCATCTATATGAGCATTTGGCTTAATGTCTACTTAAAAAACTTTATTACCTTAACACCATCTGAACAGGATTCTTTTAAAAGTAACTAATGAGAATTAATAGGTAAGAATGAGTGACTGCTGTATAAATACATAAAATAGTTAATGAAATTAATGCACGTGCATCTAGACATCCATATATCAAGCTAAGCATGTATTTTACATATGGGGTCTTTGTAGCCATCCATTCATTCCCAAATAGAGACTAGTTCTATATTACAACATGGATGAAACTTGAGAACATTATGCAGGGTGAGAAACTTCACTGTATGATTCCTTTTACATGAAATGTCTAGAGTAGGAAAATCTGTAGAGATGGAAAGTAGATTAATGGTTGCCTGTGGCTGGGAAAGATTGCGGACTAGGGAGTTATAGCCTAAGGGGTATGGGGTTTCTTTGGGGGGTAATAAAATGTTCCAAAATTAATTACAGTAATTGCATGTCTCTGTAAAAACCAGGAATTGTACACTTTAAATGGACGAATTTTATGGTATGTGAATTATATCTCAATAAATCTCTTAAAAATTAAAGTACTTTTTGTACTAATATGGTAGAATGATATCTTTCTGTACTAATATGGAATAATTACATGGAATAATTATAGCTTTTAAAGCAAGGCACACATAGTGTACAATTTCTAATATTTATACAAAGGGAGTGAATAAAAATAAATGTAATGTGTTTTTTTTTAATTTTTGCATATGCAGCATAGAATATCTTTGGAAAGATACCAAAGGAAGGAACCAGTAACACTGCCATCTTCAGGAAATGAAACTGGCTGGCTGGAAGACATGGGTGAAGGGAAAATTTTCAATGAGCAATCTTTTTCTCTTTGAATTTTGAACAAAGTAAATACACTACTTTAAAAGCTTTTTAAAAATTGAAATTAAAATTAAAAGTAGAGACTAGTCATAATTTTATTTGAAATACAAATTAAAAAAGAATCTCTCACACACACATACACATTTGCATGTGTGTGTGTGTATGTGTGTGTGTCTTTTAGTCTTTGTCAGACATGTAATTTTTTTCTGCTGACAGGAATATAAGAAATATGAGAAAGAGAATAAGCTGTGCAGACTTCTTATTTGACCTGGCTTTGACTTCCTGTTTCTAATGTCCCTTAATTTACATTTTGATATGTAATGTTCCCTTCTCATTTTATCTTCATATTTGCAATTTTTACATTTGGATATTTATGGAATGCTTCACACTGTTGAATGTCTGTGGATCTAGGCAAAATTTGACTCTGCCATTGGAATTGGAGTTCAGTATGATGTTTCAATTTACTCTGACTTCAGTTTTTGCTTCCTAAGTTAATATTAAGACAAGATCAAACTCCATTATCTTGCATAGATTACTCTCTAGAAAGTTTTCCCTATTGTCACTTTGCTGGTCCATAATCACTGGAGACAACTTCCTGAAATATGGATTTATGGGAAGGCGAACAAAGAATTATAAACACAAAGAAAATCAGAAAACTATGAAAGAGATATACTGAATAATCAATAATCAATTCAATATCCCAAAAACTAATACTCAAAGATACAAAATAAAGCAAATGGAAAATTTAGCTTAAGCATATTCCCAAACACACTTTAGAAACACAGAATATTTCAGAAGCATACAAAAATAGTTTCTTGTATTTTTTTTCTTTTTATTATTATTATTACTATTATTATTATTATTATTATTATATTTTAGGCTCTATGGTACATGTGCGCAACGTGCAGGTAAGTTACATATGTATACATGTGCCATGCTGGTGCGCTGCACCCACTAACTCATCATCTAGCATTAGGTATATCTCCCAGTGCTATCCCTCCCCCCTCCCCCCACCCCACAACAGTCCCCGAAGTGTGATGTTCCCCTTCCCGTGTCCATGTGTTCTCATTGTTCAATTCCCACCTATGAGTGAGAATATGCGGTGTTTGGTTTTTTGTTCTTGCGATAGTTTACTGAGAATGATGATTTCCAATTTCATCCATGTCCCTACAAAGGACATGAACTCATCATTTTTTATGGCTGCATAGTATTCCATGGTGTATATGTGCCATATTTTCTTAATCCAGTCTATCATTGTTGGACATGTGGGTTGGTTCCAAGTCATTGCTATTGTGAATAATGCTGCAATAAACATACGTGTGCATGTGTCTTTATAGCAACATGATTTATAGTCCTTTGGGTATATACCCAGTAATGGGATGGCTGGGTCGAATGGAATTTCTAGTTCTAGATCCCTGAGGAATCGCCACACTGACTTTCACAATGGTTGAACTAGTTTATAGTCCCACCAACAGTGTAAAAGTGTTCCTATTTCTCCACATCCTCTCCAGCACCTGTTGTTTCCTCACTTTTTAATGATTGCCATTCTAACTGGTGTGAGATGGTATCTCATTGTGGTTTTGATTTGCATTTCTCTGATGGCCAGTGATGGTGAGCATTTTTTCATGTGTTTTTTGGCTGCATAAATGTCTTCTTTTGAGAAGTGTCTGTTCATGTCCTTCGCCCACTTTTTGATGGGGTTGTTTTTTTCTTGTAAATTTGTTGGAGTTCATTGTAGATTCTGGATATTAGCCCTTTGTCAGATGAGTAGGTTGCGAAAATTTTCTCCCATTTTGTAGGTTGCCTGTTCACTCTGATGGTAGTTTCCTTTGCTGTGCAGAAGCTCTTGAGTTTAATTAGATCCCATTTGTCAATTTTGGCTTTTGTTACCATTGCTTTTGGTGTTTTAGACATGAAGTCCTTGCCCATGCCTATGTCCTGAATAGTATTGCCTAGGTTTTCTTCTAGGATTTTTATGGTTTTAGGTCTAACATTTAAGTCTTTAATCCATCTTGAATTGATTTTTGTATAAGGTGTAAGGAAGGGATCCAGTTTCAGCTTTCTCCATATGGCTAGCCAGTTTTCCCAGCACCATTTATTAAATAGGGAATCCTTTCCCCATTGCTTGCTTTTCTCAGGTTTGTCAAAGATCAGACAGTTGTAGATATGTGGCATTATTTCTGACGGCTCTGTTCTGTTCCATTGATCTATATCTCTGTTTTGGTACCAGTACCATGCTGTTTTGGTTACTGTAGCCTTGTAGTACAGTTTGAAGTCAGGTAGCGTGATGCCTCCAGCTTGTTCTTTTGGCTTAGGATTGACTTGGCGATGCGGGCTCTTTTTTGGTTCCATATGAACTTTAAAGTAGTTTTTTCCAATTCTGTGAAGAAAGTCATTGGTAACTTGATGGAGATGGCATTGAATCTGTAAATTACCTTGGGAAGGATGGCCATTTTCATGATATTGATTCTTCCTACCCATGAGCATGGAATGTTCTTCCATTTGTTTGTATCTTCTTTTATTTCCTTGAGCAGTGGTTTGTAGTTCTCCTTGAAGAGGTCCTTCACATCCCTTGTAAGTTGGATTCCTAGGTATTTTATTCTCTTTGAAGCAATTGTGAATGGGAGTTCACTCATGATTTGGCTCTCTGTTTGTCTGTTATTGATGTATAAGAATGCTTGTGATTTTTGTACATTGATTTTGTATCCTGAGACTTTGCTGAAGTTGCTTATCAGCTGAAGGAGATTTTGGGCTGAGACAATGGGGTTTTCTAGATATACTATCATGTCATCTGCAAACAGGGACAATTTGACTTCCTCTTTTCCTAATTGAATACCCTTGATTTCCTTCTCTTGCCTAATTGCCCTGGCCAGAACTTCCAACACTATGTTGAATAGAAGTGGTGAGAGAGGGCATCCCTGTCTTGTGCCAGTTTTCAAAGGGAATGCTTCCAGTTTTTGCCCATTCAGTATGATATTGGCTGTGGGTTTGTCATAGATAGCTCTTATTATTTTGAGATACGTCCCATCAATACCTAATTTATTGAGAGTTTTTAGCATGAAGGGTTGTTGAATTTTGTCAAAGGCTTTTTCTGCATCTATTGAGATAATCATGTGGTTTTTGTCTTTGGTTCTGTTTATATGCTGGATTACATTTATTGATTTGCGTATATTGAACCAGCCTTGCATCCCAGGGATGAAGCCCACTTGATCATGGTGGATAAGCTTTTTGATGTGCTGCTGGATTCTGTTTCCCAGTATTTTATTGAGGATTTTTGCATCAATGTTCATCAAGGATATTGGTCTAAAATTCTCTTTTTTTGTTGTGTCTCTGCCAGGCTTTGGTATCAGGATGATGCTGGCCTCATAAAATGAGTTAGGGAGGATTCCCTCTTTTTCTATTGATTGGAATAGTTTCAGAAGGAATGGTACCAGCTCCTCCTTGTACCTCTGGTAGAATTTGGCTGTGAACCCATCTGGTCCTGGACTTTTTTGGTTGGTAAGCTATTGATTATTGCCACAATTTCAGCTCCTGTTATTGGTCTATTCAGAGATTCAACTTCTTCCTGGTTTAGTCTTGGGAAGGTGTATGTGTTGAGGAATTTATCCATTTCTTCTAGATTTTCTAGTTTATTTGCGTACAGGTGTTTGTAATATTCTCTGATGGTAGTTTGTATTTCTGTGGGATTGGTGGTGATATCCCCTTTATCATTTTTTATTGCATCTATTTGATTCTTCTCTCTTTTTTTCTTTATTAATCTTGCTAGCGGTCTATCAATTTTGTTGATCCTTTCAAAAAACCAGCTCCTGGATTCATTAATTTTTTGATGGGTTTTTTGTATCTCTATTTCCTTCAGTTCTGCTCTGATTTTAGTTATTTCTTGCCTTCTGCTAGCTTTTGAATGTGTTTGCTCTTGCTTTTCTAGTTCTTTTAATTGTGATGTTAGGGTGTCAATTTTGGATCTTTCCGGCTTTCTCTTGTGGGCATTTAGTGCTATAAATTTCCCTCTACACACTGCTTTGAATGCATCCCAGAGATTCTGGTATGTTGTGTCTTGGTTCTCGTTGGTTTCAAAGAACATCTTTATTTCTGCCTTCATTTCGTTATGTACCCAGTAGTCATTCAGGAGCAGGTTGTTCAGTTTCCACGTAGTTGAGCGGTTTTGAGTGAGATTCTTAATCCTGAGTTCTAGCTTGATTGCACTGTGATCTGAGAGATAGTTTGTTATAATTTCTGTTCTTTTACATTTATTGAGGAGAGCTTTACTTCCAAGTATATGGTCAATTTTGGAATAGGTGTGGTGTGGTGCTGAAAAAAATGTATATTCTGTTGATTTGGGGTGGAGAGTTCTGTAGATGTCTATTAGGTCTGCTTGGTGCAGAGCTGAGTTCAATTCCTGGGTATCCTTGTTGACTTTCTGTCTCATTGATCTGTCTAATGTTGACAGTGGGGTGTTAAAGTCTCCCATTATTAATGTATGGGAGTCTAAGTCTCTTTGTAGGTCACTCAGGACTTGCTTTATGAATCTGGGTGCTCCTGTATTGGGTGCATATATATTTAGGATAGTTAGCTCTTCTTGTTGAATTAATCCCTTTACCATTATGTAATGGCCTTCTTTGTCTCTTTTGATCTTTGTTGGTTTAAAGTCTGTTTTATCAGAGACTAGGATTGCAACCCCTGCCTTTTTTTGTTTTCCATTTGCTTGGTAGATCTTCCTCCATCCTTTTATTTTGAGCCTATGTGTGTCTCTGCACATGAGATGGGTTTCCTGAATACAGCACACTGATGGGTCTTGAGTCTTTATCCAATTTGCCAGTCTGTGTCTTTTAATTGGAGCATTTAGTCCATTTACATTTAAAGTTAATATTGTTATGTGTGCATCTGATCCTGTCATTATGATGTTAGCTGGTTATTTTGCTCGTTAGTTGATGCAGTCTCTTCCTAGTCTCAATGGTCTTTACATTTCGGTATGATTTTGCAGTGGCTGGTACCCGTTGTGCCTTTCCATGTTTAGCGCTTCCTTCAGGAGCTCTTTTAGGGCAGGCCTGGTGGTGACAAAATCTCTCAGCATTTGCTTGTCTGTAAAGTATTTTATTTCTCCTTCACTTATGAAGCTTAGTTTGGCTGGATATGAAATTCTGGGTTGAAAATTCTTTTCTTTAAGAATGTTGAATATTGGCCCCCACTCTCTTCTGGCTTGTAGGGTTTCTGCCGAGAGATCCGCTGTTAATCTGATGGGCTTCCCTTTGATGGTAACCCGACCTTTCTTTCTGGCTGCCCTTAACATTTTTTCCTTCATTTCAACTTTGGTGAATCTGACAATTATGTGTCTTGGAGTTGCTCTTCTCGAGGAGTATCTTTGTGGCGTTCTCTGTATTTCCTGAATCTGAATGTTGGCCTGCCTTGCTAGATTGGGGAAGTTCTCCTGGATAATATCCTGCAGAGTGTTTTCCAACTTGGTTCCATTCTCCCTGTCACTTTCAGGTACACCAATCAGACGTAGATTTGGTCTTTTCACATAGTCCCACATTTCTTGGAGGCTTTGCTCGTTTCTTTTTATTCTTTTTTCTCTAAACTTCCCTCCTTGCTTCATTTCATTCATTTCATCTTCCAGGGCTGATACCCTTTCTTCCATTTGATCGCATCGGTTCCTGAGGCTTCTGCATTCTTCACGTAGTTCTCGAGCCTTGGTTTTCAGCTCCATCAGCTCCTTTAAGCACTTCTCTGTATTGGTCATTCTAGTTATACATTCTTCTAAATTTTTTTCAAAGTTTTCAACTTCTTTGCCTTTGGTTTGAATATCCTCCTGTAGCTTGGAGTAATGTGATCGTCTGAAGCCTTCTTCTCTCAGCTCGTCAAAGTCATTCTCCGTCCAGCTTTGTTCCGTTGCTGGTGAGGAACTGCGTTCCTTTGGAGGAGGAGAGGTACTCTGCTTTTTAGAGTTTCCAGTTTTTCTGCTCTGTTTTTTCCCCATCTTTGTGGTTTTATCTACTTTTGGTCTTTGATGATGGTGATGTACAGATGGGTTTTTGGTGTGGATGTCCTTTCTGTTAGTTTTCCTTCTAACAGACAGGACCCTCAGCTGCAGGTCTGTTGGAGTACCTGGCCGGCCATGTGAGGTGTCAGTCTGCCCCTGCTGGGGGGTGCCTCCCAGTTAGGCTGCTCGGGGGTCAGGGGTCAGGGACCCACTTGAGGAGGCAGTCAGCCCGTTCTCAGATCTCCAGTTGCGTGCTGGGAGAACCACTGCTCTCCTCAAAGCTGTCAGACAGAGACATTTAAGTCTGCAGAGGTTACTGCTTTCTTTTTGTTTGTCTGTGCCCTGCCCCCAGAGGTGGAGCCTACAAGAGGCAGGCAGGCCTCCTTGAGCTGTGGTGGGCTCCACCCAGTTCAAGCTTCCTGGCTGCTTTGTTTACCTAAGGGAGCCTGGGCAATGGCGGGCGCCCCTCCCCCAGCCTCGCTGCCGACTTGCTGTTTGATCTCAGACTGCTGTGCTAGCAATCAGCGAGACTCTGTGGGTGTAGGACCCTCTGAGCCAGGTGCAGGCTATACTCTCCTGGGGCACCGTTTCCTAAGCCCGTCGGAAAAGCACAGTATTCGGGTGGGAGTGGCCCAATTTTCCAGGTGCCGTCTGTCACCCCTGGAAAGGGAACTCCCTGACCCCTTGCGCTTCCCGAGTGAGGCAATGCCTGGCCCCTGCTTCAGCTGGCGCACGGTGCACTCACCCACTGACCTGCGCCCACTGTCTGGCACTCCCTAGTGAGATGAACACGGTACCTCAGATGGAAATGCAGAAATCACCCGTCTTCTGCGTCGCTCGCGCTGGGAGCTATAGACCGGAGCTGTTCCTATTCGGCCATCTTGGCTCCTCCCAGTTTCTTGTATTTCATTTTGATTCCTTTATATTTAATATAAGACTCTAGTTCATCTGGCATGGCATGACTTGGGAACACAATAGAATTTTTTTTAGCATGTGGGAAGACAACTATTCCAACATAATTTACTGAAATGTAGTATTTTCCCACTGTTTTGAAATGCCATCTTAATTACTAAGTACATTCTCTTATATCCATGGGTCTGTTTCTGGACTCTATTTTGTCTCATTCACTTTCCTCTCCTGCCTCTTCCTATGACAATATTATACCAGCTTTATCTAGACCAACCCTCCCCAAAATAATGTTTTTAAAATCCTTGCCAGTTGTATATTTGCTTTTCCTAAAAATATTAGAATCAGCTTCTCGCATTCTAATTTTTTTAAATCTAAATGCAATTTTAACTAGGCTTACTTGAATTTATGAATCCATGTGGGGGAGAATCTTTTCATCATTGTGTCTTCCTGTATTTGTATGGCATTCCACCTATTTAGCAAGGTTTTCAGGGGGTTTTTCTTCACATGACATATGAATTTTTTGTTTATATCTAGGTATTTTACCTTTTTCCATCAAAAGGGGAATCTTTTGTCTATTGCATTTTCTAATTGGTGATTGCTATTATACAGGTGATTGCTATTGTTCCTTGCATGCTACTGTTGTTGCCAGCCATTTTACTTAAATATCTTGTATTTTTTTCTAGAAAAGAAAAAAGTAGGCTTACCAGTAATTGTTTTCCTGCTTCTTTCAAGTGGCTGTGCTTTCTATCCTATTTTTTTCATGTACTATTGCATTGCTTGGTATCTCCAGTAATAGAAATAAGAGTAGGCATTCATGTTTTATTCTCGACACTAACAAGAATGAAATTAACCTTTCACACTTAATTATAATATTTCTTATGGACTTCTTGTAAACACCTTATATCCAGTTAAGAGAAATTCCCCTATTTCCATAATAATAAATTGTTGTTGAGTATTAACAGATAGAAATTTATCAAATGCTTTTAAAAAAATTGATTTGGGGTCTTGGAAAACACCCCACAAAATTCACTTGATACTACCATGTAAACACTTTTTCTTCTAATGGGAAGCAGATGAGTTTAACATACTGTAATTATTAACTCTTGCCCTTAACCAAGGGATACAACTACTCTATGCCACATTCAAGAGGAAGACAGCATATTTTCTACACCAAAAGAAAACAACAACAAAAAACATGAAATGCCTTCAAAAATCTTGTTTTAAATGTCTGCTTAGATTTCAGATTTCTTTACTTTAGATGCTTCTATAAAATAACAGAGAAATTTCACCCTCAGTATCCCAAGTTTTCCAAGACTTGTGATTGGGAACCATAATAAGCCTATTAATTTCTGTTTTGGTTCATCTTCTCCTTCTTCAACCCACTGATACCATCCTTCACTCTGCCCCACTGCCCTAGAAATAGTTTTCTCTGCTCACTCACCCTTAGCCGCCTAAAATATGTGACACTTCCCCATGGCCCTGATGTGCCCTGGAACCTTGGACAGTCTGAATATTTAAGAAGCCCTTACTCAGATAAAGAGACAGAGTAGTATAGGCAGAGGCTAGCACTGCACGTGACAAGGGGAAGAAAGACAATAAAACTTATTTAGTCATTCTTGGCTCTTTATATATGGAATATCGTGCCTCATTATTATAAAAAGAAAGTACAATCTTGGGGAAAGAGAGAGACTTCTAATTATGTCTTACTGAATTATGTTAGATTATTTTTCCTGATGTTCTAGAACTATCCTTGCATTCCTGGGATTAAACCCTATTTAACTATAATTTGTGATTCTTTGGAAGCACAGGTACATTGGATTTGGTAAGACTTCTCCTCAATATCAATGAGATTAGCCTTTAATTTTCTTCTTTGTGCGACCTTTATCTAATTATATAATCAATCCTATAGCCTTAAGAATGAATTAGGAAGATTTTTATTTTTCTCCAGGTTCTGAAAGAGTTTATAATATGGTGATTATGTGTTCCTTGAAGGTATGTTTTGCATTTTTAAAGAAGTAACCTGGGTGATCTCAGCTGTAGGTAGGCTAGGAATTCACTTTAAGATCAACTGACCTGAAAAAATTCTCCCACTTGTACAATGAGGCATAAATATTTTTGTTGTTGTATTGTTTATAAAAGTGAAAAAATTGGGGTGAAAATTTATGTTCATCAGTAAGATGTTAATTCAATAAATTATACCACATTCCTACTCTAGGTAACTACACTGTCATTTAAAAGGATGCAGGAGATTTGTCATTACTGATATGATAATATTTTGAATATAGACTTAACTTTTTTGAAAGTCACATATGAATACTTAGAACATATGTTTTTCATTGCTGAGTTAACGAACATCTTAGCATGGCATATAAGAGTTCTAGAGTCAAACTATTGGGTCCAAATATTGTCCCTCTACCAATCGGTTTTATGATCTGTATTTCTCAGCTTCCCGGCTACCTGATAAAGAGAGATGGTAATAGTGCTTCACAGGGTGTTGTGAGGATTCCAAAGTGAATTCATCCAAAATGCTAAGGATAGAAACTGATATGTAGTAAAATACTCAATTAATTAATATTTTTAAAGTTATTCATTATATAAATAAATACACATATTTAAAAAAATGCAATCCCAAATGAGAATAGCAGTTATCCAGGGGAGGGCAAAAAGAAAGGGCTAAATGGTTCTTGATATTTTGCTTTGTATATTTTTACATTATTTTGAACAGAAAAAAATTATGTATTATGTTTAAAATTTTTTAAAGAACAAAGTTACAGAAGCCTAATACTAATTGTAAAGATGTCAGATAGTCATATAGAATTAGATGTCTAAGACAAGAAAGGTATTGAACCTTCATTCAGGTACAAAGCAACATGGAGGCCAGCATGGAGAGAGCAGCAGAAATGAGACACACCTGGATTTACATCCCGCTCAGTCCCTTTCTAGCTGTGGGACCCAGGAAATATTACTTATCCTCTAAGCTAGGGTTTTTCAAAAACCTAGCTAGTAGGTCCACAGACACCCTATTACAGTTTCAGTACCATTTGCAGACTTGGTTCAAAATATAGATCACTAGCAATTTAGAAACATTTCCATTGATTTTTATGCATGCTAAAGTTTAAGAAACAAAATAAAGTTAAGAAACCAAAATAAAATACAATAAAAATTCTAAGCCTCCCAACCAACTGAATGGATCCTCCTCTCAGCCAAGGGGATTCCAAAGAAACCTGAAAAACTAGCTCAGGCCATGATGGGAAGGCGTGGTCATCAGACATACCTCATTATACATTCCTGCCTTTGGAATTTAGGTACAACTGACCAGCATTAACATTAAAACAGAGATATTAAAACTGACAGACTATTTTGGAGCAATAAGTTACTGAATTCCAACCTGACTCTAGTAGAGCATCACATGACAGATAGCAGGTCCTAAAAGTATCAAAGTATTTTACCCCAAAATATATTTGTCTGTCATATTTTGAAATGGCTATGCAAAGCTGTCTCTTATGGGGGAAATTTACATTCTTTAGAGAATCGCATTCCATCTCCAGGTCTTTTTTAGATCCTGAAGAGATTAGCTGAGAGTCTAGCACCTTTTAAATGTCTGAATAGGAAATGTTTGCCATCTATTACCTCTAAGGATAGTCACCTAAAGACTTCATCTTCATAATAAGAACCTTGGTATCCACAACCCCTTAACCCAGACACTCCTTTCTATTGATTCCAGGTTTTTAGATAACTTAACTCTTTCAACCAATTGCCAATCAGAAAATCTTTGAATCCACCTATGACCTGTAAGCCTGCTTCCCACTTCAAGTTGTCCCACCTTTCCAGAGCAAACCAATGTATACCTGACATGCATTCATTGATGTCTCATGTCTCCCTAAAACATAAAAAAACAAGCTATAACCCAACCACCTTGAGCACAAGTTCTCAGGACCTCCTGAGGCTGTGTCACAGGACATGGTCCTCATATTCAGCTCAAAATAAAACTCTTCAAATATTTTGCAGGGTTTAACATTTTTATCAACAGAACTACTCTCAATCTTGATTTCTTAGTGTGTCAAACATGGTGCCAATGTCACACCATATTTACAAAGCTTTAGTGAGGTAAAAGAAATATTTAATACTGTGCCTGGAACATTAAAAAACTGAACTCATGTTATTATAATAATGGGTACATTGTTGCTAGTACTACCACTGTTATCACCATACTCTATAATAACTGTTCCTATTTTTAAATGAAGGATCTGATATTTCCTCAACATGCCATAGCCTTCTATGGCCTTATATTTATATAACTTATTACTTTTTCTGGCTCAAAAAATAAATGTGAATATCTCTATTATTTCCTACATTATTTTTTTACTCGTAATATTTTATGGCCTTCTGATTTTAACTTCTGACCACTATTATTCAAGTAACCTGGGAACTTGAAAAAATAAGTGCAGTGCTTGGAACTAAAATTCTGGTATGGTCCTTATTAACGCAATATGATTTGGGCTTGACTGTGATGGGAGATTGTAGAAATAGGATAGGAAAAGAAAAGATATCGGAATAGTAGAGCTTATAACAATTGTGGTTAAAGTTTTCCTCTCTGGGTGAGGCTTGTACTAAGCATGGGGCGGCAAAAACTATGTTATTAATAAAATACTATATTTTCTAAGAACAAACCAGCCTTTCCCTTCTCTTTGTTACCTGAAAAACCTAGGCATAAAGCTACATGAATCTTTGGTCCTGATTCTCCATTTCCTTTGGGGGGAAAAAAAAGTCCACATTTCTCACACAGCTTTGGGGGAAAGACTCATAACCATACTTAATGTATAAAAGCTGTGATTTCCATGCAAACTGCTGCTTTCCCAGAAAAACGTAAAAGCCCCCTTTAGCAATTTAAAAATCCTTTAACCATTTCCTTCCTGTTCCACTTGAACGAGGGGCCAGCTTGCTCTGCCTTAAAGCCTTCCCTCAGTGGCTTTCAGTTGAATAAGTTAATTTTAGAAGTGTTAGAAACATTTTTAATTCATTCAGACTTGTAAGATATCATTAAATATCAGGTACATACACTAGGAGCCAAGAAGAGTTACTCTACAATTCTCTCAGTCACAAATAATTTCCTTACCATACTGGGATTTAGGCCTAGCACTGCAAACAGCAAAACTTGGGCTTCCTCACAGTAGCCAATGTCATAGCTCTAAGCCTGCACCAATGTTTACTCATTTACACTCTTTCTTTTATAGTTTCATCAAAAAAGAAAACAAACAAAAACAGGTGCATCCACACTATACAAATGAGAAAAGGTAACCTCTGAAACCATTTCACAGCAAACAGAAGATCCACAAGCTGCTCACTAGCTAAAACCACAGGAGGTGTGTCAGGCACCTTGATGCTGAGCCACAGGAGGCCTGCAGGCTGGGAAGGCAGTAAATCCCCAGAGAGCTCTAAACTCCTGATTGGCAAGCCACACCAGGCCCATCAGCTCCTCAGGTGCTGAGCCACAGGAGGCCCGTCAACTGCTCAGGTGGAAGGTGCGGGAGGAGGGAGGAAGCAAGCTGTGTGAAGGAGCTTGAATGAAAGGCCACCAGCTCACCAAGGGAGATAGGAAATGAGAGGTGCCTACTGGGAATACTAGAGTTCAGAGAACTTCATCAAGAAAAGGAACGAACCCACCCCCTCCTTGCATAGTGCATCTTCTTACCTGCAGGGAAGCACATCTCACAGAGAGTACATTTCTGGCCCAGGGATTCTAAATAAATAAATGCTAATGTAGAATGATTCCCAGATTGAGTTCTGCAGCAGACCACCAGGTCTTCCAGAGAAAATCAGCACCTCCTTGTCAGTTGCTAAGATTCTTAGGGAATGGCCACCCTCCATCCATCCTTTGTTTGCCAAGATTCTCAGTATGACAGTGACACAGTGACATCTCCCCCTTTAGTTTCCAAAAGTCCTGGAAATACTTTAGTAGGGACTGACTAGTCAGTGACTGCATCTCACTCTTTCATTTATTTACTCTGGCGTTTGTTGTGGCTATAAGCCAAATCCTCTGCTTTGCATTAGAGATATAAAAAGTCAAATAAGACATAACCTCTGTTCTCAAGGTGACATAAAAGTAAGTAATATTTACAGAATAAGAGTATATGACAGAAATATATCCAAGTTGTTGTAGGAACCCAGCGGAAGGAGAATCAAATCAAATGAGGATTCAGGGACACTTTCTAGAAGAGGTGCCACCAAGTTGAGTGTTAAAGGACAAAAAGAAATAAGCTGAAAGAGAGGTTTAGGGTGGGGAGGGAGAGAAAGGAAAAGAAAGAAGTGGAAAAAGTTACAGGTAGTAAGAAGAGCAAGGAAAAATAACTGCAAAACAAATAGTCGATTCCATCCAAGAAGAGTGAGTAGATAAGTGGAACTGGACAACAACGCACGCAGGAGAACAGCAGATGATGAGGCCAGATCACAAAGGGCTCTGCAGTCCAAACAAATACGTTTGAAATCAACTCTGAAAGCTTCAGGAAGTCCCCAAGTATCGTGCAACATCGATATCCAAGACCAAGGCTTCAGGAAAATTAAAGCCTGCTGATCTTGAAAATTGGGTTTCTCAGGTTTCTGTAAAGGTTAACCTATTTCCAACAAAATAAGAAAAAAATAAGATTATTTCAAATTCATAGTCTAGCCTTAGCTCTGGTTCCTGAAGTAAAATTTCTCACTTCATATTTTGCCACTTGGTTTTTAAATCTTTTGTAAAACCATATACATATATGATCATGTATAGCAGACATAGCACATATTTTACTAACATGTCTTTAAAAAAGGATGCTTGCCATAGTAAATAAACACTAATATGATATTAAAACTCAAGTAAATGCCAAATATTCCTTTTCTGGAAGGGTAAAATTTTAACCATATATTCCCAATATGATTTACTTTCTCATAAATGCATTAATAAATTGCTAATTACATACATGTACTGCAATACTAATGTAATAAATATTATCTACATAATACAACATACAAAAAGAAAATTTTCAAAGAATAGAATAAAAATAAGGAAAAATAAAGGTTTTGATGTTTTCTATTTGTTCTTCAGTAAGTCATCATTCAAACCTATGTTGGAAGCCCCCTACTTACTTAGACAGCTAAGACAGATCTACACCCCCTTGCTTCTGTGCTCTGTGCAATTGCATGTAGATGTCAGTACACCTTTCATTAAACCAAATCAACTTTGTAGCCAATAAGAAGCTGAGGCAGTAGAGCTGGATGGGAGAATACACCTGTTAAATCAAGTTTAGCCTGAAGCTGCCTGCTTACATATTTTAAGTCTGGCTTAAAGGCTTCTCTGTATGTAGTGAATTGTAACCTATGTTCTGCAGCAGACCACCAGGTCTTCCAGAGAAAATCAGCACCTCCTTGTCAGTTGCTAAGGTTCTTAGGGAATGGCCACCCTCCATCCATCCTTTGTTTGCCAGGATTCTCAGTATGACAGTAACACAGTGACATCTCCCCCTTTAGTTTCCAAAAGTCCTGGAAATACTTTAGTAGGGGCTGACTAGTCAGTGACTGCATCTCACTCTTTCATTTATTTACTCTAGCACTTGTTGTGGCTATAAGCCAAATCCTCTGCTTTGCATTAGAGATATAAAAAGTCAAATAAGACACAACCCTCTGTTCTCAAGGTGACATAAAAGTCATTACATCACAAAAATATGTAAACAGACTGTAACCTACTCTTGTGCCAATCACAGAGTTTCAGCCAGTCAAAGGTGACCAACTGATCAAACTGTGTGCAAATAAGGCAAATGCTAAGCTGTAACCAATCTGGCCATCTCTGTACCTCATTCCTATTTTCTGTATATCACTTTCCTTTTTTTGTCCATAAATCCTCTGCCACATGGCTGCACGAGCGCCTCTTTGAGCCTACTGTGGCTCAGGAGGCTGCCCAATTTGCAAATGGTTCTTTGCTCAATTAAACTCTGTTAAATTTAATTTGTCTAAGGCTTTTCTTTGAAAATACCCTTCCCTCCACTCCCTGGGGTCAATGTGAGGGTGAAGGAAAACACAAATTATGAACCAAGCTCTTGATCCTCTTTGTAGTACATGAAAAGCAACCTTGGGTGAAGGCAGGGATAGATACAGGACATTTTATCTGAGGAGCAAGAGAGAGTCATGGGGCTTCCAGGATAGCCTTGGCCCCAGAAGTTCTTTCCCATATTACCAGAACTCTGGGATCTTAGGGACAGATTTGTTTTTTGAGGGGCTGATTTTCTCATTTTTCTCTAGGAGCATTTAGAAGTCAGCAATTTGGGAACCACTCTACATAAGGTATGTGCCTCTATTTCCTTACTACAGGTGATCTTGCTAAATGTAAACCCTATTCACAAAATGTGTGTCATCATAGGATCTTGCCCACTTCTCTTTTCCACAGGATTTAGTAAGGGGAAAAAAAATGCTATTGTGTTGGAGATTGGAATTATCAATACCTCAACCTATGGGAGGAAACTCTGCTCTAGACACCCATCCCCCTAGATTTCTCAAGAAGAAGGAGCTGCCACACACTACTTCCTGCCCTATGATATACTGAGGGAAGAGGGAAGGGGACTGGTGTGTCAGTTTCAGAGTTTTGATTCAGTACTACAGCCGTGTCCCCAGAGCAAACACCCCAAGGCATTCAGCCTCACTATGCCAACAGCAATCATTCCTGCTGATCCAACACACATTCACCGATTATGAATGAATGAGAGCAGCTGGGATTTAATCAGCATTCTATTCAATCTACCATGCCTCCATCCATTCATTCACTCACTCGCTCACTCCTCTAACAAATAAACAAAGAACTTCTACTCTTCTGGAGCTTCCCTGGACACAGGAAGCACAAAGATGAGAAGGCCCCATTGGTGCCAATAATACTCTGGAAGACAGCAGAGAAGTGCCTGCCATTTGCACTGCTGACCACAGCCCAGCCAGCCTGGGCACAGTGCAGAACATTCACCACCTCCGTGCGTGGGCTTTACAGACACCATCTCTCCACACACTAGTGCTGCCTGAAAAATGCAGTCAGATGGATTGTCATTAAGCCTGACAAAAACCCAGCACCATCTAGGTAAGAGCAATGTTTTTTATCCAGACACTAAATTGCAATCAGGTGACATTATCATGTAAATAAACAGGCAAACAGATGGTTTCAAATGAGATCCAGGGCTTTCAGAGCATTGCCTATGTTACAAATGAAGAAAAGCAAGGACAAGCCATTAGACAGAGCGGGCCCTGGAGTGCACAGCAGCCCAACAAACAGAATCCTGGCCTGGATAATGCAGCCAAAACAAAAGGCAGCCACTTACTGCTTGCAATTGTTTGTTAATCAAATACCACTAATTTCCAAATCTGGGGAAATGCTCTGAGAAACATATATTCATACTTTTTCGGTAAAATACATTTTGCAACTGTGTCATCTGTGTATATCACCATGACCCTTACCAACACAGCTTTTGAAAGGCTCTGTTTTATTTCCTCCCACATGTTTAAATAGGAACAGTGTAATGAACTAGACAGACTCAAGGAATCCAGAGGCCTAGATTTTACTCTACTGTCTCTGTTATCTCTGAGCTCTTTCTTGGGCATGCCCTCTTGCGATCATTTCCCTCAACTGTAAAATGTGAAAACAAAAAATATGGCAGAGGCCATTAGCTGCTTCCCAATATTTATTCTATCCTCCCTTAGTAATAAGAACTCCAATTTTTAGCTGAATAGATTGTCACCTAGCCAAAAGACTACATTTCCCAGCTTCCTTTCTAGGTAGAAGTGGCCATGTGGCTAAGTTTACACCATTAAGATGTAAACAGAAGTGTCACGTGAGAAGTAAAAGAAGAATCCTTTCTCCTTTCCGCTGCCTGGAATGTGGCTGCAATGGCTGGTGCTCCAGCACATTGATGGACCATAGAGTGACTTTGGAAACAGAAAAAACACTGGAGGACAAAAATGTAGAAAGGGTCCAAGTCCCTGACACCATGGAACAGATTTTTACGTAAGAGAGATATAAACTGACATATCTATCAACCTCGTACTATAATAACAATTTTTAATAAAAATAATAATATTCAGGTTTTTTTAATTCACAGAAGACTTAATCTTCCTAATACCTAGATACCCAAACCCCTAATTCTTAATACCTGGACACCAAAACTCCCAGAATGGTTGTGAGTGTTAAATTAGGTGTGAGAACTCTTTGTACTCAAAATGTTTCCCTGAATCCTCAGCATGATAAGCTGCTCTGTGAATAAAAGTGTTATATGATCAAACATGCTGGAGAACAGCTCATACTATATCCCCCTCCGAAAGTTATACAACCCATATTGTCATATAAAAGGATTTGGAAAGACCAGAAACAAAAAAAAAGTATTTATCTGTGCTTAGTCCAAAATTTTTCAAATTTGTTTGACTTACTTTTTTTTCCATGTGATGCTTATAAGGAGCTAGTTTCGGAGGAGACACTTTGAGAAATCCTGGGTAAATTTCTTACTAGTAATAGTTAATATCTAAATTGTTGCTTTTAGCCTTCAAATATGAATTGTAATTGAATTTACTTCTATGCCAGTCCAGGTCCAGGTCCTACAGTATATGCTTTCATTACTCTCTGAATGTTTCCTATAGCACATTTGTTAGTTGTATTCATTTTTAACTACATGCAGTTACATTTCTATCTCACCAGCTAGGCAGTATGTTCCAGGTGGGTCTCAGAACTATTTTGCTCATCATTTTATCTCCAACATGAGTCAAACTGGCACATAATAAGTTATGCACCCAGTAAATAGTTGCTGAATAAAATGCATGATTTCTGAACTCTGTTTTCATATCACACATTATGCAAACAGCAGTGATGGAATAAATGTAAATCAATTTTGGCTTTGCGAGGGGTTTTAATTTCTTTTAGCTCTCTTGGATGGCATTTGGACCATTAGCTCCACCAGTGCCTATGTATATATTCTTAATGAACTGAACATTAGAATGTCCCTTCTAAGTATCATTATTTAGTAAACATAAGAAATCCTGAGTAACATTGACCTAAAAATAAAATAGGAGATTTTTAATTTACTTGCAGATAAAGAAAATATCAGAATTCTCACCAAGACCCATTATTGGGCTCAACTGGTATGGATATCCAAGATAGATAACTTACATAGCTGGAAGCTAAGATTGGCTCTTGGCTACAGCTTATCTCCATCTGGGGCTGCCAAGCAGTGCTACACAAATGACCTTTCCATATGATTTGGATTCCCATAGCCTAAGGGATGTGTTCCAAAAGGAAATACCCCAATGGCAAATGAGACTTCTAGGCAAAAGGATCTTCTAACGCAAGGGTTCTTGTGACCTAGCCTTCAAAATCCCAGAACATTATTCTATTAATACAGTCTGTCAGTCCATCTAGTCACAAAGGCCAGCGCAGATTCCAGGGGAGGGCAGGAAGCTCCATGTCTCCATAGAAAGAGCAGCAAGCATTCATAGGAAAGAACAAAATTTATGGTAGCCCTTTCTGGAGAATTTCTGCAATAATGACATTGAAATTATGATACCTATTAGAACCAGTGCTAGGTACTGTTACTCAACCTTCTAACAGAGGAGCATATTATTATATCACATTTTATTTTAATATTTTGATAACTATATCAATATAACTGATTTCTTTTATAATCCTACTTTATGTATCAAAAAAATTATTTACAGAACGGGTCTAGGCTTTACCAGACTGCCAAAGGGATCTAGGACATATAAAATGTTAAGAACCCTTGAGCTGCTTAATAGTGTGGTAACCTAAGGGTCAGCAATGAGCCAGCTATGCCATTCCTGCCCCTGCTGGCCTGCCTGTACCTAGAAAGACCTTGTCACTTCAGCAAAGTTCTTATCTCTAAACCTCTGCACATGAGGATACTCCAAAAGCTCCCTCAAGGGAGTATAATCAACTCAAGAAATGGCAACTGTACCTAAACCAATGATTGGGAAATCATGAATTATTTAATTTTACATTCCAAAAATATCTGCATGGAAAACAGACCATAAAGAGAAAAAAAGTAATTCAATGAGAACATGTGAAAAAATCCCTGCTCTGCATTAAAAACTCCCATGGGCAGCTGCTCCTTGCTTGGCTTGTACTTCCCAACCCCAACCAGGGGGGTAAAATACATATGCAATCACTCAGTTTCCCTTCTTTTGTAAGAAAGGCCTTGGTAACACTCCTCAAAGAATATTAATTCCATGAGACAAAGTTCTTGGGGCAATAAAACTAGGTAAAATATGTTTATGCATTTTAATCAGGGGAAATTTTTATTAACCCTCAGCAAACTTGTTGCAGTGCAAATCATAGAATATGGGGTTGGTACAAACTGTAATGGTGATTTCTTAGTAGGGTGACCCACTCATTCTGGTTTGCCTCAGACTTTCCAGGTTTTATCACTGAAAGTCCTATGTCCCAGGAAACCCTCAGTCCTGGATAAACCAGGGTAGCAGGTCACTCTCTTTACCAATCATTTTAAAGACATTAGTTCCTGATATCAATGTCCCCAAATAAATATTAAAACCTATGGATGCCACTGTCAGTATTCCAGAACTGAAAGGAATTAACCAATTAGCTCTGATAGAGTAATGTTGACTGTTTTAAATAACATGGACTTCAATTCTTACCTCCAAATTGAACTCATTCTAAGAGTTATACATAATCTCCTAAATTTTAAAACAAAATATATTTTGTATTGTGTTGTGTTTTTGTAATACTCTACTTTTAGGAAATGACAGGGATTCAGTGATTTCATTTTTTGTTTGTTTTTGTTTTTTTGTTTTTTTTGAGACGGAGTCTCGCTCTGTCACCCAGGCTGGAGTGCTCCACCTCCTGGGTTCAAGTGATTCTCATGCCTCAGCCTCCCAAGTAGCTGGGATTACAGGCACACACCACCACACCAGGCTAACTTTTGTATTTTTAGTAGAGACAGGGTTTCACCATGTTGGCCAGGCTGGTCTCAAACTCCAGACCTCAAGTGGTCCGCCTGCCTCGGACTCCCAAAGTGCTGGGATTACAGGCATGAGCCACTCCACCTGTCTGACAGTAATTTCTTAAATGACATAACCTATTCTATTTTCCAAATCAAGCTGATTGAGCTATACCCATTAACCAGTTTGGTGGGACTGAACCTATTACCTGAGCCTATTAATTTAGAACACTTGGCAGTATTGTAACCAGAAAGTGACCAGCGACAACCTGGCTGCCACCTTAAAAGTCTGCTCATGGGCAGTAATGGCTTTTAATTTTAACAAAGATATGGGTATCCTTGAAGACACTGATACAACCCAGATGTGTGAAACTATAAAACAAGCAAGAGATGTTACATTAGATTTTGCATTTAATTAGTGGGAGCCTGCACAGAGGATATAGTTTATTCTCAAGCAATTTCCAAATTACCATCTTCCTTGTCCTCCTTGGAAAATTTACTGTTAACCACCTCCATCATCTTGGTATTGCTCCTTTCTTGCCTTGCCTTCTGCTGTCCTGGTTCTGATTTCATGACTACTCATTCTATGATATCTCTTCCTGCAACTTAAATTAGCATTGCCCTAAGATGCTGACTTCTACCCAATCCTTATATCTCTCTGCAATAGCTCTCATATGAGTCCTAACCCCCATTCAATACTCAAGGCTTCCTTAGTCAATTCTTCTGAGAATGACCAAATTGCAATCCAGATTCTCAATTGGCCTTCCTTTCAATCTTCTGGTCCACATTTCCTGTTACCATCTAAGCATCTGCACATGAACCTGAGCATATGTCTATAATGGAATTTATTATCCTCCCTGCTAAACCTACTCCTTTACATGCATCCTCTATTTCTATTGATGGTACCCCAGGCATTCACCTGTGTGCAAAAGTTCTGGTCATCTTCTCAGCTCCATTTTTCTTTATTTTTTTACAATCGATAAATTGCTAAGCCCTATCAATTCTGCTTTCCCATCAAGTTTATGATACTTATTATATTTTTCCATAGCAGCCATAATTGCATTTACTGCTACTATGTAGCTTGTAATTTGTATTGTTAAGGCCAAAGTATGCTTGAAATCCTGGGGAAAGTAATGCATAGCTTCTTTAAGAAATAGTTGTAAACTGCTGCTGAAAGTTTGTACAGGTTAAGTAAGAGAAAGAAGTTGCTATAGTAGCAAAACAAAAAAAATTACACCTATTGCAACTAAAGGAAAGCATCATAGGTGTTTTACAGGAATACCTGCTAGAATCATCTCAGGCTACAACAGAAGGTGCCCAATACGGTCACACCTCTGGGAGACTGAGTTGGAGTATCTGAAATCATAAAAGTAGTTATTCTCTAGGTGGGAGCACGTACCAAAATAAAATCCGAGTCTCTTATATACTTCATGCTTGCCAATTACCCCCACCCCATGATCTTTACATTCTGGGGACGTGTGCCCCTCCTAGAAAATTACTATGATCCATGATGCTAATGCTAATGGACCATGACAATGAGTGTGTTTCTCAGGTGAATGAAAACAAGAAAAGGTTTGTAAAAACCCTCTATTAGAGTAAAACTCGAATTAGTTCCAGCAAGTTAGCAAGCCATAAAGAGTGTCAAGGCCTACACGACTTTGGATCCCAAGAGTAGATCCTAAGTGAGTCCTAATTAGCCCAGAAACAAATGCCATGATTGATTCAAGCAGAGATGGACAAATTAAGATTAGAAAAAGAATCTCAACCTATTTCAATATATTTATATTTTTATGTTTATTTTGTCACAGGGAAAATGCACTGTTATTTTAATCGAAATTTCATTTTTATGAAGAAAAGCATATGCAGTTGGGGGAAAAATTCTTTTTAATTCCAACTCCTAATTGTCCACCCTGGCAAAAGCACTGTGTCACAGGTCTTGGTCAGAAAGTTTAGGGGACTGCTGCTACTCATTTGGGAGCATCCATTTGAATCGCGGTCATTGCAACTAGAAGGAACTCCCTAGCCTCCAAGTGTTTTTTCGCAAAATTCAATCCTATTTTAGGAACAAAACAAATAAAGCAATAGTAGTCCCTCTAATAAATTTTAGAGGTCAACTTAAAACACTGGGTTGAAGCATGGGGACTAAAATTTCACTCAGCTTTGGTACAAAACATCATATAAGTTTGGGCAATAATCTTAACATATGTCATAGCATTTTACAATTTATAAAACACTTACATTATTATTTAGATTATTATTAGTTGGATTAGAAAGCCACTACATTTCCTACCAATTCAACAATTCTACGTGTCTATAATTTACATATATATTAATATTTATAAGTAAATCCACCTCAAAAGAAAACAAATAAATTACTGGTAATCAGTTCATCAAGGGACTCCATATAGCAAAGCACTTTATACTTAGACTGCTTTAAATTGTAAGTTTCTATAGTATATTTTTAAATGATCTGATATATGAAAAGTTTATTTACATTCATCATTTCAAAGATAAACTGCTTGGGGATGTTGGTGAGAACACCTGCTCTGTGGAGTCTGAAATCCTGGTTCTTCCTTCTAGTGGTGAGGACATGACTTTGACATCCTTAAAGCAAGGTTCACTAAGGTCTATGATTCTCTCTAAGAAATTGCCTAAAAGGAAGGAGAAATAGACAGTTTCCAAAGATCCTTTCATCTTTGACTTCAGGTTTTCTTTTTATTTATTTTTATTTGAAAATAACATTGATTAAAGTTTTTAGGTCAAAAGTAGCTTAAAGAACAGCTTTTCCATTCACTTTCTAAACAAGGTCAAAGTAAAGTCCAACTGTTGTCTCCCTGGATCTTTAATGTCTGCCCTGAAAGAAAATGCTCAAAATATGTTTCCTTCATGTCTTTCCTCATCCCACCATATCCCTCTCTTCTAAGAAGAGGCTCTGGTCACACATGTAAAGATTTGACCACAAGTTGCAGTTCAACAACTATCGTCCATTCCCACTGCAAAGTGAGCAATTCCAAATTGGGGGCCCAATTATGTTTGGAGAATTGACAAATAACACTTTCAGACAGAGAAGAGGTGGTGTAATTAACACTAAGCATTATAGGTAAAAATAAAATAAAATAAAGAAACTAAAACCCTTTGAATCGTCTGTCTCCTGGTGTTCTGTAATTTCTTACTCATGCAAGCCAACAGAGTCTAAATAAAGTCTGTCCAGACAGGGAAGACAGCACAAATTTAGCAGGCTCTAAAGCACTTTTTGAATTAAGTCAGGTACATCTGCTTTTAATTACATACATGCATATATACTTACACACATAAACACATACACAGAGGTAGATTAAAGACAGCTGCAAATTCTTAGCTATTCCTCCCATTGAGAGGTGGAACCTAATTCTCCTCTCCTAAATCTAGGTTGACCTCAGGACCTTGCTTGACCAAGAAGTTTATGGCCATGATATTCTGAGCTTGCCAGAGCCAGCTCAGAAGGCAGGTGGCTTCCACACAGGTCTCTTGGACCACTTACTTTTGGAACATCTTTTCTTAGGCTATTCTTTCTTGGAATCCAGCCATCATGCTGTGAGGAAGCACAAGCAGCCCCATAACAAACCCATGAGGAGAGGAACTGAGGCCTCTTAGTTGATTATCCTAAGCTCCCAGCCAATAACCAGCATCAAGGCCCAGCCATATCAATGACCCACCTTAAAGGCATCTAAAGGCAGCCAAGGTGAGCCTTTCAATGACAACAGTCCAGCCACTATCTAACTATAATGCATGGAAGAACCCAAATTAGAACACCTCGGCCTCGTCTTTCCCCATAAAATTGTAAGCAAAATAAAATGTGTGTTTTATGCTGTTAGGTTTCTGGGTGGTTTGCCAGGTAATGATACAGTTTCAGAACACCCACTCCACTTGTCACCATTCTGATGCCACACATTACAAAAAGGACCCCAGTAGCTGAAGCCCAAATTTCTTCCCCTCCCACTTGCTAATCCAGAATAAGTGGGGAGGTGGGCTTTAGTACTTTTATGTCCCATCCAAAAGGTACAAGACCAAAATTTGAGAACTACACAAGCTATAGAAACATCACCAGTATTTGTTTGGTTTCTAATTGGTGTTGTAGACCTACATCTCTGCTATAATTCAGTATGAAATACTGAATTACATGTAATCTCAGATAAGAAAAAGGTGAATGAAGTCAATAGTTTTATAATCACAAGATTTTATAGAAGTTCCTCCCCTCAAAAATTACTTTCTGATTTATGATCATCTTGCTTCATATCACCAACCTATTATGATGTTTTGCAATTTAACAAGGAGGTGCATTACATATTGCCATCTTTGAACATCACATGACTTCGATAAGCTTCTCTGGCATTTAAGGTACTGAATACTAAAAATCAGAACAAACAGAAGAGCTATTATAAAAGAAAAACAGTACTCTTCCATTCATGTCTTCAAATAAGGACAGTTCAAAGTAATATACAAAATGTAACAGTGAATTCTACCACACACATAAACACACAAAGATGCTGGAGGCTACATGATATCATATTTGCACCCTTCAAAACAGAATCCTGAGAAAGCACTGGAGGCATCTTACACAAATCCACTCGGGTCAGTTTAGAACAAGGCATAGAGAAGAAACTAGAGGGATCTTTTGCCATTTGACCAGCTATTCTTTATGAAGGTTTGAGATTTGCACAGTAAGGCAGAACTTGTTCCTACTACTTAAGAAGTCAAGAATGCATTCAGGCCAATTTTTCCAATATTTAGAAAGCAAAGACAGTCAGATACACTTACTTGTTGAAGCAAAGTTATCATGAACTTAAACTGCGAGAGCAAATTCTTAATGATTACCTCAGCTTACTCCATATAACACCACAGAGAAGAATTTACAGCTCTTTCAAAATCCAATGTCCATAAAGATAGAATGCCTTGAAGGAAAATGGTACCATATTTAAGATAGTGATATCTTTTATTAGTACAGTAAAGTCCTATTTTTATGGAATAGGATGGGTCTGAGGTCATTCCATAAAATTGATTTCCCAGAAAATGGAAATAGGCAATTTACCCTAAGAATTTTATTGAAAAATTATGCTATTCTATTTGAATAATGATGGGAATGTTCTACACGTTTCCTTTATTAATGAATTAAAATACACAAAACACCATAAAATTATATTAGAGGTTCAAAAGTATCACTTAAATCTTTTTTACCAGTCACTTTCATTTTGTAAAATCAGCAGTTCCATTAAAATCGTATTATGTAAAAATGGGTTTTTACTGTAATAATAGTTATTACCTATTTAGCTCCCAAGGATGTTGTGAAAATTAAATAATAAGCCATTGGAAAGCAAATACAAAGCGTTGCTAATACCAGAGGCCAAGAGGGGCAGCCAGATGGAAAAATGAAGGAAAAGAGCACCTGATACATTACAAATCACAGCTTTCATCTGTAATTCCATTACCGCCAAAACTCTATGCGTTGGTCATGTGCACTGATGTTATCTCATTTCATCTTTCTTAACATGATGATATATTAATTATAGCCCTAATGTTATAAATAAGGGTCAGAAAGGTTTACAGCTTGTCCAATGTCACACCGTTGTAAATGTCAGAAGCCAAATATGAACCCCAGGTTTATCCTAGTCGATAGCTCATCCTATATCCTGAAGGATCCCCAATATACCCTTGTGTCTCATAACTGCCCCTCTAATTCTTATCTCATCTTTCAAAATTCACTTCAAATGCCTCTTCTTCCATGAAGCCACCTTTACCCCAGAGTTACTATGATTCTAAACACATTCAGTATTTATTATGGCTATTTGTTGTATTATTGTGCATGATGTGTTTTATTAACCCAGCAAAATCCCCTGGCTGTTTGAGGTCACAGTTGTATGGAACTTGACTTTGGGTTCCCAGATCATGAGCACCTGGAACTGTGCCTTGAACACAGTGTATGTTTGGTAAATATTTGCTAAACTGAACTAGAAAGGGGTGTTCATTTGAATTACAACTACATTTGCTACCAGATGCAAAGCAAATGCTTTTACTAATGGTTCATTGCATTAGAATGGTTCTAATGCAATGGTTCATTGCATTGCATACCTCTTTGGGAAGTATCTCCAGTTTTTCCAAGCATGTGTGATAAGATTAAATACCTCAAGCATTGTATCTGACATACAGGAGATACTCAACAAATAGTACTTTTTTATTTTATTTTTGTTTTTTCAAGTTAAGGAAAGAATGAGGATGGTAAGAAAAGAACGTGGAGGGGCATGAATTCAGTATAATATATAGTCTAATTTGGAGATATCAGAGCAGGTATGGATGGTAAGTTTTTTTGAAAAAAGAAAGATACAATGAAGAGTTAGAACTCTTGATTTAAATTCTCTGATTTCCTGCCAAGCTTCTTTACTTACTGGCTGGGTAAAACTTGAGCAAGTTACCCTCTCTGCAACCCAGATTTTTCATCTGTAAAAACAGGGATAATAACAGAATCCACTTATAGAGTGGTTGTGAGAATTATATGAAAAAAAATCCTTGTAAAATACTTAATATAGTGCATGTCACACACCAAGCACTCAAGTTATAGTTGCTACTATCACCATCATTACTATCATCATAAAAATCATTTCATAATTCTTAGGAATCTATTCAAAGGAGAAGACATTTTTTTCCACAGACTATAAAATCCTATAGTGGTATGTGTCAATGCTGTCAGACCCAAAGATTTATTTCTGCTATTGAATTATGGATGGGAGCAATGAGTTCACGCACTTCATCCAAATGATGCTTACTGAACGTCTACTTTGCGCCAGTCAGGTGGACAAATTTATTTGATTTAAAGAAGGCTAGGAATGAAAGAAACAAGGGGAGCCAGGAAAAGGTGAAGAGTTCAGAGAGAGACAAAACCACAAGCAGAAAACAAAGGTAGGTTCAATCCAGAGACCCATCAGAGGTCAAAATATCAGCCTGTCAAAAATCACAAGGGAAGAGTAAGGCCGAGCAGCTCCTGTGTAAGGCCCCAATCCAAATGGCACAATGAATTCAATTGCTCATCAATCACAGATCATTTGTCGGACATAGAAGAGGGGTTATTAGACAACAGGAGAGGGACAATGAGCAAGGATTTTATTTTTTATATATTACACATCTGTTTTTCACTCACCTGTCTTTTCATGTGAAAGCCAGAAATAATGAAAAATAACTGTGTATGTTTTAAAAATCTTAACTTTTCTGATTATCACAATAACACTGAAAGGCCAACTGGAAAGTCTTTTCTACATCCAATGCCTGTGCCCGTGCCCCACCTCCTTTTCCCCACCCAGCACTGATTTGTGCTATTTAAGAGCAGCTTCATGGAGAATTCAGGCCCATCCTATGATCTTATGAGCTGACCATAGACAAAGGAATGAAGAATAGTGGAGAAAGCCAGGGATCCCGGGACCCAGGGCACACAGTGGACACAGTCAACTGCAGTGCCAAGCAAGATGGCCAAGATCACTCCTTGCTCTGCATAAAAACCCCAAAGGATACTAAAAGCTTGGCAACCTTCAAAAGCTTCTCTTGCTTCCTGCATGGGGTGGGGGAAGCAGCTTGCTTAGTGGGAAAAACCATAGCCCAGGGCGAATCCGCTGGCTAGATTCATCAAAGAGATGGCTGAAACAGAACAGATTTTTCCTTTTCATATAGGAATGACTCACGAGCTTGTTTATTCAAAAAGTTACATCCTCCATCGAAGAGAGGTGGTTTATTGGGAAGCGGGATGATAATAATAATCGACTTTTGTACTGGTCAGCCCACTCACACCTGTCCCTCGTGTCTCTGGGCACAGTCACACAAACACACCACCAATGATAAGAAGGTAGCCAGTATATCTTCTTTCATTCTTCCTTCGTTCTGCCACACAAATAAAGCAAACGATACAATGACCCTCTTTATTTTACTCGTAGTCATTTTAGAAAGGGAATGTGCGTTATGGGTTCAAGATGAGGACTGGAAGAAAGACTGCTTGGGTTCAAATTTTGACTCTGCAAATTGCAAACCATGGGACCCTGAACAAGTGACTTAATTGTCCTGGGCCTCTGCTTCTCTGTCTGTAAAAGTGGGGATAATAATATTACTTATTTCATAAGGTTATTGTGAGGATTAAATTAGTTGGTACATGGAAAACAGTTCCTGGCACATTGTTAGTTCTCAGTAAATGTTTGACATTATCATTATTATTACTTCACAGATGGTTAAATGTTCTTCCATTACGGATCTTCTTTTATTCACTATTATCTTAAGAGGTTCGAATTAAACCATAAATGTAACTAGGTCTTTGGGGAAAAATATAATTGTCCTGTGAAAAACATTTTCTTCTCGGGCTAGGGAGATATTCTGGAACTTTTGAAAACTCTCTTTTAAATAAGAAGAATTTTGTAAGTATGGCTGTGTGTTTCTGTATATCTAAGGAATCATCTTTTTTATAACATGTGTATACTGGAAGATAGGTCTAGACAAACAGATGAATAGATACACAGATAGGTATTTTTCTATTTTATTAACCTACTTCTAGGCAATTTTGAAAACTCATAGCAACCGAAGAGCTTGTCATTTTTCCTCAGTCCTGTATTTCAAAATTCCCAAAGGCAAACCATCAGAATGCATTAATAAATTGTTGTCTTCCACACCTTCTGTGTCTTTCAAACTTAAGGATACTAGAACCTGTAAATCCATTCTCTGACACATGAAGAAAATCAACCAGTTAGTGGATTATTTTAACTCCTTTCAGCATGACAATTACTTATTCCACTTTTAATGAAGATACACTAGGTTAATTTTGGGGGGATTTCACTGGTCTATGAAATTGTTCTCCTACATTAACCCCCTCCAAAAAGAGGAAGAATGAAACAACATTAAGTGCCTACTTATTTCCAAACTCTTTACTGTGTTGTACTATATAAATGAAACATAATCAGATCTGGCCAGGTTCAGCCTGTCTGTGATTCATCTCTTGGGTTGTTTTACTCACTGGGTAAAATGAGAACGTCATCCCCAGGGCCTGGAATGGTATTGTTGTATCCTCCCCAGCCTTCTTCAACACCTTGCCATGTTTCAGGGAGGGACCATTTTAAAGCTGATTCAGGTGCAGAGGTAGAAGCTAGAAAATAACAAAAAATTTTTAAAATATAATCCATTGTGATAACTTCCAAATTCTATCCTTATTTTAGGGTGCTAGTGGTATTTTCACCTCCCAAAGAAGCTGCCTATTAATATTTTATAAGTTTCTGTACAAATATTTATCGGCTAAAAAGCAAGTAATTATTCAATCCTTAGATTACCTTCACTTCTGAAAAAAATCCCACTTTTGTTATTATACATCTGTTTTGCCTTATAATAAATATGGCATGCTTATCATGAAATATTTAGAAAATGCAAATAAAGAAAGGTAATAATTGCCTATAATCTCACTACCTTGCAATAACTACCTTTTATTTCTGTTTCCTTCCAGAATTTCTCAGAATTTTTACATAATTGAGATTATATCAAATCCTGTTCTTATTTTTTACACCCAGTTCTACTTTTGCTTAGCTTAGCCTATTTTCCTATGCATTTTATAATATTATTTAAATGCCTTGTAAACATAATTTTAGTGGCTACATATTATATTTTAAAAATCCATAATTTACTTAATTCCTAATGTCTGACATTTAGACTCTTTCTATTCTCTGTTTAATTGTAAACAATGCAGTGTAAACTGTCTCTATGCAAATCTCTCAATAATCCTGATTATCTTCTTCAAATACATTCCTCAATGGAATGACTGAGTCAAAGGTTATGTTCTTCCCACAGCTCTCCCTAACATTAAAGGCGGGGTAATAATCTAAAAACTTCTCAGGGTGGTAACTTACAGACAGATCATACCTTCCAACCAGTTTCTATTGATTCTGCCTTTGATCATCAAATGGCATTTTATTTTCAACCATTCTGCTAGTATCTCATCGCATAATTGAAATGTAAATCTAATAATTTCCAATGGGGACTGCCCAACATCACATCACGCACAACACCATGCTGAACCATATCTACTTGTTCTTTCCTGGGATGTGATTACTGGTACAGAGTCAGAAGGGCAGAGAGATTGTCTCAAAAGGGTAGAATGAAAAGGCCTCCTCTTTTGAGGGGAGGGAGGGAATCATGTCCATGATTTGCTAATTTTACAACATAAATAGTGAGCACCTTCTCTATTAGAACTGCCCTTAAAAAGCAGGGATACAAAAAGAAATAACATGTCACCCTTGCCTCCAAGGAGCTGATAGTGTTATATCAGTATTAGGAGGATAAAAACTCTACACAGGCACTGAGGGGAGTTCTTTTAAATGGTACCTGATCACGAAAGGAAGCAAGATTTTGCCAGGAGAAGCTTCCCAAGGGAAGTAGTAACTCAGCTGCATTTTAAAGGCTTAGAAGTTATTCAGGTGAAGGGGAGGTTGTGATGAGTGTATGACAAGAGGGTTGCACTGCAGACAGAAGGATGAGCATGAGCCGAGGCAAAAAATGGGAAGTGAAGCGGAGGAATGATAAGAAATTTGGTGTTGCTGAACCACAGAGATAGAAGAGATAAGTGACAAGGTTGGTAAAATAAACAGAGGCCAGAGTATGAAGGATAACAAAGGTGGAGGGGCCAGAGACTTCCAGCACATTAAGATAGAAGTGGATGAATACAGTTTGTGCCATAGGGCATTCAGGGTATCTCTGTGGTCTCCAGATGGAGCTATATAGCAAGCAGTGGAAAAATATGAATTGGAAAGATGGGAAGAGCTCTGAGCCCAAAGATGAATTTGGCATCATCGGCCTAGAAGCTGTATTTGAAACTCTGAGGGTGGTTGTAATAGCTCCAGAGGATTTCAAAGTGACAAGGGAAAATACCTGATGTCAGAAACACGAGGAACACTTAAGTTATTTTTTCTACCAGACCCAGTTCCTCAGTAGTCATGGTTTAATCAGAGCCCCAGGATAACCTAAAAGTATATAGATTGTGGTCAAGCAGAAACCATAGGCAATGTAATTAGTACAAAATATATCACACACCTTGGGAATAAGGCAATGTCTTGGAATAAGGGTCACTCAGTAAGAGGCTTTATAAATATTTCATAAACTCCAATACTGTAATACCTTTCTAAGTTTTCTCCCAATGTTGCCTTCTTCCCAATATTAGACCCAAAATACTCAGTTGGGGGTAGAGTAAGGGGTATTTGTCAGGGTGACCCCTAGCTTGCCCCACAAAGTCCAGATAAAATGTCTCTGATGCCTCATTTCCAGTGATATTTCAAACAAGCAATGATTGTTCTCTAAAACCTCATGCCAAGCTTCAGGGATCTTTAGTTATTCCAATTTTATATCACGGATGATGGAAACAAATATTCTGTACTTTTTTCACCTTTACTCTTGCTTATAAGAGGGCTGACACAGTCTTTAGTTGGACAAATTAGGCCTTAAGGTAGCTATTCTAATGAAGGAATGTTATTATGCACAAACTTAATTATTCTATACCATCCTGCTTCAGATAAGAACACTAAGGGATAAGAAAACATGTTTCAGTCTCCTGTCAGAGTTATCAGATTTCTATACAACTAATACCAGGATTCTATATGACTATTATTGACAATCAAATTTGTAGAGAGAAAAAGAAGCCTATAACAGTTAAAGAAGCAGCAGTCAGAGATCTACTGGGAGAATCAGAAGAGAGGAAGGTCTTGGAATCCTAAGTAATACAGCATCTCTAGAGAGCACAAGTGACCTTGTTAATAGTAGAGCTCTGGTAAGAGAGAGAATTAGAAGTGACTGTTAAACTTAGCAATCAAGGCATGGGTGATCCAGATGACAGTGGTCCCAGTTGAGTGGCTGAGATAGAAACCATATTACAGTGGATTGAGGAATGCACTGGAGGTAAGGAAGGAAAGATGTTGGGTCAGACCATCCAAAAAGCTCATTGAGGAATGGACAGTCTTAAGAGTTGAGAACCACAGCCTTTGATCTGTCTTCTGAATCTTTAGATAAATTAGACTAGTTTCAAAACTGGAACCCATGAATTTTGGTCTGGACCAACATTCCTGATGAGGCCTCTCCTTGTTTCCCTGTACAAATTTGTCACTCAACAAGCAACTAAGACTTTAGGTAGTCTCGAGTCTAATATATGAGCCAAATGTTGCCCTCCACACCTTCGCTCTTCATCAACCCAGGTCTTCATGGCTCTGCATGAAGAGGAGGCTAGGCTTTTGAGAAGTTTGCAGGACAGCTGTCTGCTAAAGGAAAATTCAGTATCCACAAATTTGTTTTGTGTTTAAATGGGAGGCACTGAACAGAAGAAGCCAGTAAGGAAAGAAAGGTTAACTACACAAGACAACGAGTTGTTTGCTGATGGGGGAAAGTGTGGAAGATGCAGGAAGGGATGAGTTCACTTTGAACAAGACTAGGGCTGCCGGATTCTCAGAGATCAAAGAAAGGGACAAAAACTTAGGTCTGTGGGAAAACTTAGGAAAAGAATACCCAATGATCTGGATGTTCTTATATGACCATGGACAATATGTGCACTTGGTATGGGTACATATTACATACTCATACGGGTTAACACGTAGATAGATGGTTAACTCATTCAAACATTGGATTGACCCATTCAAACAATAGAATGAATGAGTTAACACAGATAGATGTGTTAACTCATTTATTCATTCATTCTTAGTTTTGGCAAAAATGATATTGCAATAATTTTACTGTTTTACATAGAGCTACTCATTAAACAAAATACATTGCCATATTTAAATTTTGGCACTAACACAGATACTACATACATAAGAATCAGGCAATGTCTTGGAAGTATGTTATTTAAAATTTCTTCCTGATGAATGGTATTGTACTAAATCTGTAACTGTTTGTGTTTTGAAATGGTTTTCTGTCCCAAACTATATGAGGTAGGAAAATTGGCTAGATTGTAATATAACTCATAAGTTAATCTATGCTCAATAAGGCAATTTAAACACATTAGAGGCTGCATTGTATAGCACAAGGAACACTGGGCTGAGTTGAGACACCTGAGTTCTTATCTAGGCTCATGTGACTGACTACTGATATGACTAAGTTTAATATCTGGGCTTCACATCCCCATTTGCAAAATGAGGCAACTGGATAGGATAGCCTGTAAGGTCTCCCCCTTTGTTAAAACCCACAACTCTATGAAGTACGGGCTTTCTATTTATCAGCAGTTGTAACTGACAGTTGTAATTGAAGCATCTCCAGTTAAACTGACCCCTTCTAAAAAGCTTTGAATGCTAGACACCACGCCATCCTTCCAAAGAATCCTTAGTACAGAAATCATCATACTACGTGCTGAGTGACATGCCACCCTGACTACAGATGGTTGAACCAAGAATGGCCATTCATCGATGGTCCAGTATCCACAGAAGGGGGCCTGGCATGAGAGCTTCCCCAACAGGTATGTCCTCTACAGAATAGGCACTGACACAACAAATCAAATCTCTTCTTAGAGAATTTGAACATAGAAACTTTCAGAGAAGAGAGAACTATCCTTTTCCTTATAACAGTAATTTTTAAACAACTGTATTGATTGATTACTTAGTAGTTTGACTGACATCCCCAAGAGATCATAAGACCCATAAAGTCAAAGTTCATTCCATCTTGCTCATCATGGTATCCCCCCACACCTTGCGTAAAAGGCATTCAATAAACAAGGCATTTTGAACCATCTAAAGGCAAAGAGAGATGAAGGACAAGGAACATTGAAAACAAAGTGTGGTGGCAGCTCAGAAAACATTCTGAAAAAATCTTGAATCACATTCTTCATAGTCCAAAAAGCATGGAGTAGTAACCTTCAGGATTATCATTTATAGTTTTAGTCCAGTCCTCTTACCTCATTTATCTATTAATTTAAATAGAGGAATTAGATCATTTTCTGATTAGCATGGGCTCTGCTCTGACATAGCACAAAAATGCCACTGAAAATTAAAAGAAATCTCTGCCTTTGAAAAGATTTATTCCTCCTGCAAATGTATAGTTAAGTTGACTCAGAATAAACAAAAACAAACAATGAAATACATCAGAAGGTGCTTAGGAGACATTTAGTGTTTGAGAATTTGGCTTTTAGAGTTAGAAAGATTTCATAGAACCATCTGACTTTTGAGGAGGGTTTGTTTACCCTGATTTCCTGAAATTACCAGGAACAATTAAAGTTTAGAGATACCCTGAATTTTTCTTTCCATTTGGAGGGGGCCTAATAGCCCATCTGCAGATCTGGAGTCCTATGTGCACATATGGTCCATAATTTATGAAATGTGCTTATTTACATGTTTCAATTCTTACTTTCATTGCTCTGAAAAATAAATGCACCTTTATATCCTTTTTTGACATGCAGATACATATTTTAGTTACAGGGCAACACAATAGAGAGTTATCAGACACATAAGCTTTAGGACTGATATCTACCTGTTTATTAACAGTATGACAAGGTGGAATTTGTAGAACTACTGGAGGACATTCTGCTATACTAGACACTTCTATTTCATGTGTTAATACTCACCTGAAATAGTTGGGGGCATACCTTCCTTCACCCGGAGAATGACTTGAACTTGGCCTTCACCTGAAACTAAATACCAAAAGCCACAACTTGCATGTGATACAAAGATCATCTTAATATTAAAGACAGTCACATGTGAGAAAAGAAGAATTTATGCTAAATTCTAGTTGCCTAAATTTTCAAAACAAAAAAAAATGAAATCCCTGTTAGTTAATCTAACAATTGATTTCCAACATTTGATTTTGATTGCTTTCATTTGATTAAATGTAATTGCAATGAGGTCTCCAAGAGAACTGGCACATACATAATTAGGAAAAACAAAAACAGAAACGAAACCTTTAGCCATATGTTCTAAGGAAGCCAATGGTGTCCAGCAGGGCATATACCTCATATCCTATATTCTCTTCATCATTTTGTAGGCTCAGCTTTTAGAATTCATGTGTTTTTCACCAGTAGAGTTCAGATCATCCATGAAATGTATTTGGTTACCTTTATCCAAACAAATTGTCCTTTTAATGAAGCCTTTTCCCCATCCCCATCCTCCTCCTATCATCCAAGCCAACTGAGCACATTTAAAAGGCCTGGGGTTCATTAATTTTAAGTGTTCAATAAATTAGTGGAAATAATCAAAAGGCCTGATTCTTTCTGATAATGACAATTTGATGTCAGTATAAACCAGTAGATTAAGCTGGGAACATATGCTCCTTTGCCAAGAGAGGCTGCTATAATTAAATAGTGAATGCATCTACAAGGTGCTCTCACGCCTGATTAATTAGTAATCAGGTGCACAAACTCCATTTTTCGGTCACACCTTGTCTCTTATTGGTTAATTACCTTTCTGCCTTATCGTTTGTCACATGAGCCACACCTCCCACCACGGGAGGGCCCCATGGTGCTGAAGGCTGCAGCCTTGGGGACTTGACCAAACTCACACTCTCCACTTTTGTTTTCCTGGATCCCTAAACCCTTTCCTCCATCAGATGAAATCAACAGAGGATCATTCTTTCTAAATATAAAACATAAGCAGCCAGGCGCTGTGGCTCATGCCTATAATCCCAGCACTTTGGGAGGCTGAGGTGGGTGGATCACTTGAGGTCAGGAGTTTGAGACCAGCCTGGCCAACATGGTAAAACCCATCTCTACTAAAAACACAAAAACTAGCCATGCGTAGTGGTGCACTCCTGTAATCCCAGCTACTAGGGAAGCTGAGGCAGGAGAATTGCTTGAACCCTGCCATGTGGAGGTTGCAGTGAGCCGAGATCACGCCACTGCACTCCAGCCTGGGTGACAGAGCAAGACTCTGTCTTTAAAAATACTAAAAAATGAAAAATAAAAATAAAACATAAGCTTCAGAATATTACAAAGAAAATGATCCCCAAAGAGATCCATGATGAGACCTCTTCAATTCCTCTAATCTTATTTTGGTCATTTTCTCTTTTTAAAATTTTTCTAAGGATGTAAAGCACGAGTTTGTGTCTTTCTCCTTACACTGCCACATGATGAGACCGGGTGCAATGACAACATGCTCTTGACATGTTCTACCTTTATCATCACTTCCAAGACTTTGCTTAAATTGTTCCTTCACCCTGTTGCTTATTTCACGCATCTTTTTAACTTAATACTAATAATAAAGCCACCAGTCAAGGTGTCATTTCCTTTTTTTAAAATAAGGTCTAACTCATCCACTTCTGTTCACATTGATTTGTGCATTCTGTAAAGTTCAAAAGTACTTCTAAATCCATCCTGTGATATTCATCCCAAACTTGTTCTCAATTTAATAAATATTTATTGAGCATCAACTGATAATTTTAGATTACATCAATAATTAGCTTTGTCTTCGAATTTTTGAGAGAGAGACTTTTCTCATGCACCTTATGAGACCAGATATTGCTAGAAATGTAGATACTTCATTTTCGTGGGCCAATTTAGAAATCCTAGGTTTAATCTTGTATCTGTAGCTCTTTCCACTACACTGCACCAATGGCTCCCGGACTGAGTGGTGACTGATTTTCTTAAACCTCTACACACGCACAAATGGTCCCTACCTCCAGGAGAACTCCCTACCAAAACAGACATTGCAAAACTAAAAAATATATTGAAAATCTATTGCTCACTTCATTAACGTTGAGTGTGTGAATGCCAGTCAGTGAAAAGAAGTAGTTTCAGGGTCAGAACAGATAGAGAAAAGTTAACAAAAGCAGGAAAAATTAGAAGTCTGATTTCCTATACCACCATCTACATGACTCTGGGGGCAGTTGAGTACTAGTCAGAGGGCTATCTCTTCCCAAACACCATTTCCTGGTCATGGTCATGACAATAGTGAATGGTGGGAAGAATGTGGGTGCTGGAGCCCAACAGCCTGGATCTGAATCCTGGCTCTTCTGGTTCCTAGACATGGGCCACTGACAAGTTATTTGCCATTTCTAAACCTCATTCATTTCATCTAAAAGTGGGAATAATCATACTATCTATCTCATAGGGCTATTAGAAAGAAAAGATAGAATAGTCCATGGAACATGCTTAGAACAGTGCCTGGCACATCATGAACAATAAATGTTAACTATTATCAATACTGTCATTATGGCATGTTCATGATTCCAGGTGCCAGTCAACAAGGTTCAAGAAATATGCTTTTACTTTCTACTCTTTTTACAGCTGTATCTAATCATGACGAGCTGTAGTATTACAGAGTTGTAAGCAACTTAACCAGATCTGCTAAAGTTTGTTAAGTGTGTTGACTCTATAAAGAACTGTAAATGTGAAGTGTCATTTCCAATTTGAATAAATACAAAGAGGGATGAAAATCATTTGAGAACGAAGGTATTGACTTGGGAAGAGTTTAAAAACCTTACACAAGCTGTGATATTGTACATATGTTTTCTCAGTGCTTATGATTTCTGATTTTATATTTGTAATATGAGAATGGTTAATCTTCCGTGTTTATAAATGGAGCCCCATTGTAGTTGATCCTTCCCAGATTGTAAGAAGATCTGATGCTCAGAAAGACGAAAAAAGAGTCTTTGGGCCAATTATTGCCAACTTTTTCTCGCGAGTGCTATATGATCTAAACTTGCTATAAACATAGACATCTAGGGTGAAGAGGAAAATGTGCTAAGAAAATGGCTCCTGGTAAGAGAAAAGAGAGTTACTTAAGCAGATGTGATACGAGGTCCTACCAGGTTAATGTGTTGTGTCTGATGAATTCTGTCCTCACTTAAGGCTCTATGAAAGAGAAAAATTAATTAATTCTCTCCCTAAGCAGGTCTAATTCTCTCTTGAAATTTTAGAGGGAGAAATAAGCACCCATTTATTTAAAAATAAAAAACACATGGAATCTTAGTAGGTTATAGACTCCTTCCCTATTTCACTCTTTCATTCATATTCTCATTCTCACTTTGTCATTTTAGTTTATGCACATATTAGGACCTCTCACTCAGGCCACATTTATCTAGTGCGTCAGCCACTGACTACACAGTGAAAGAACATAAAATAGCAACTGCAATCGGTATCTGCAAATGTCATGCAGTCCCACCCTGACTCATGACTTCTCTTTCTGTCTCTGCCTGCCCTGGACCCAAGCCCCAGCTCTGTCTTCCTGAGCCGGCTGTTGGCTCTCTCTGCATTTTTACCTCTTACCTCCACATCCTCTCTGTTACCTCCTCTGTTGCCTCCACATCTTTTCCCTGTCCTGACTCACAAATCTGTACACTCCTTCTGTTCCTCCTGTCCTGCTCAGCGAACTTGACCTCATTCCCCAGAAGCTGACCTCTTTGGCTTAGCCACAGAGAAGGCTTGCTTGTCAGTTAGTCCCTGGCAGCTAAAGCTTGATTTACAGGACCACAATCCTGTCTGATTCCAGCCTCAGAGGCAGCCACGGAAGGCATCTTGGCCCTCAAAAAACGTGATCCTTTAAAGGCGTTCACAGAAATAGTACATGAAAATCCTGTGATTACCTTTGAGTCTTCTATTATCCCTGTATCATTCACTTATGAAACAGTGAATTTTGGGGGGGATAAAAGGAAAAGAACTTGATCAAGACACCAACACATATGTCTGCATTAGCCACAATCCTGAAAGTTAGCTCAATTAAATCTTCTTAATTAACTCAGAGAAGAATAACAATTATTATTCTGACTCAGAGCAATGTTTTTCATACTTCTGTGGAGGTATTTGTGATTTCCCGGACCCTGACACAGACCTACACAGCCCAAACCTCTCAGGAGGGTCCTGGGAATAAGCACTTCAGCTGTTTACACAGGACGCAAAAAAACACAAATGTAAGGAACTAAACAAATTTTCTCATACTACACTCTTAAAATATTGTTTGTTCTCAGGAGCAGGTGTTCTTACCAAGTGAAGAGTGAGATCCAGATGGAAAAGATCCTTACTTCACAATTCGTACTTTTTATCAATTATACCAAACACTTACAGACAAAATCATATTCCCAAGATGTAAAATGCACAGTGGTTACTTTAGAGGCATAAAAAGTTTCATTTTAGTATCTATACATTGTAACGTATTTTAGAAAAAACAACTAACCCATTAAACCCATGATTTCATGGATATTATTAAGAAAAGTTAGGTTTTAAAAATAAGGTAGTGTAGAAATTTATTTAAGAAAATATTAAGTAAATAATCAGACAAGAGATATAAGGATATGATACAATTATGAAAATGGTACTAAAATATCTAAAGTTCAGGAAGCACAGTGTTAACTAAGTATTGTTTTTTCTTATAAATTGAAAGAAGAAGAGTTGGTTTATAAGGTTAGGTACATAAGCTCAGATTTAAAAAAAGAAAAGATGGTATACTAGAAAAAGCACTGAACCTAGAGTCAGAAAAGCTATTTGAATACTGGTTGCACCACCTATGACCTGTGTGAATTAAGGCTAGCAACTCAGCATTGCAGAGCATGTATTTGATTCTAAGTTTCCTTTCCTTTCCTTTTCTTTCTCCTCCTCTCGTCTTCTCTCCTCTCCTCTCCTTTCCTCTCTCTCCTCTCCTTTCCTCTCTCTCCTCTCCTTTCCTTTCCTTTCCATCCTTTTCTCCTTCTCTTCCTGCCTTTTCCTTTTGGAGTTGTTTCCAACCAAGAGGCAAAATCCCTTTTCACATCCCCAGCCTCTGTTCTGTTATCTATATTTTTGCCATAAAGGTTAGTGCAGTTCCCTGAAGTCAATTCTCTACACTACTAGTAAAAATCCTTGGGGATCTTTGGGAATGAGTTTTTCATAAGAATGTAAATTAATTTATTAACTAGAATGCTGTGGATTGCCTTAGAGGGGCTCAGCATGGGAATGACTGCAGAGTTGCAAAAAGATTCTGATTTCTCTCCGCCTACAAAATCTTCCCCAAGAGGTCACGGGAGCCAGCTGACACCATTCTCCTCCTTAGATCCTAAAGGAATTATTTTCCAGGATTTGCAGGGTGTCTTCTAGACCAGCTGAAGAAGAGAAGATCTATGCAAGCAGCCTGCTTGGCTCCAGGGCCCTTGTTGCATTGAGGAAAGGAAACCTGGGCAGTGGTAGACAGGATCAGGAGCCTAGGCTCCAACCCAGGAAAGCACTCCTGATTTTTTAGGCTCTCCCAAATTAACAGCATCTTTTCTGATCCATCTTTGTGATGAGACAGACCTCAGTTCTTCTAGGCAACTTGGCACACACAATAAAGTCCATCTGCCTTTCCATGCACAGCCTTCTTGCCCTTTATTCGTGGTGAGGCGAACATTTGGACACAAGTGTTGGCCAGCCTGGCTAGACATGTCCTTTTTTTCTCAGTCAGATCAGAAGGTGGTGGTGCAGTAGGAGCCTCAGCCTTACAGGCAGACCTTCTCAGCTGCCGCCTCACACAATGTCCCAGCTCGGCTGCATCTCTGCTGCAGGAGTGGGGGCTGTGTGAACTCGGGAGGGCAACTGTGAATCGCGCAGCATCTGATATGAATTTATCACCGGCTGCTGGTCGGGAGGGGGATCAAGCTAGGGGAAGGGGCTGTGAGTGTTTAATGCACCCTGCCACAACCCAACAGTTTGCCCTAAAGAGCCTTTTACCAATATAAAAGGACAGGGTCAAAAGTAAGTTGACCCCTGACAGAATGTACAATTATTAGAAGAAGGCTGTGTGCGAGCAGCTGCTGGAACCCCACTGACTCTGCGTCGGGCTTCCAAGAGTCAGATTATGAATAATCAACTCAAGATTGTTTTCTCCACCCTTCTCAACCTCCCCCCGCCTCCCTCCAATCTTCTCCTCCTGTTTTGGGCAAGTCCTATTCTATTTCTACAGGAAGAAGCATAGCCCTCCCTAGCAGCTGCAATAATTGTGTTCCTATTGTGATGAAGACCTCCTCCTGGCCACCCCCCTACAAGTGGCCATTGTGAGTGGAGAGTCAGTGATTATACGCTCCCTCTGATGCTTTGGGGGACCCAGCTGCCTAAGTGCTGACACAGGAGTGTGCAGAAGGCCAAGGAGGGGGCTGGTGGAGGTGCAGGCAAGAGGTGGGGGAAACCCGCGCCTGTGAGATTGGACTCTGACATACCAGACCTTTTGCATAAGTCAAGCCAAGAACAAATGAGGCATTATCAGGCCCCAGTGTTGAGAGGTCTCATCTCCCTTTGAAGTGGAGCTGAGCGTGGGGCCGAGCAGCTTTTCCTCCTTTGGACCAAGCAAACATCCTTCTTTTGATATGCTACATGCTCATTATCTCTGCCCCATTTAATGATTTTTGATTGAAGGGTGGCGGCTGGGATGCCGAGAGGATCGTTAGAGAGGCTCCATACAGCCAAGCCCATAAGAAAGGCTTTCCTTGTGCCTGGGCCTAAATTTGGAATTTCTTAACAGAGTGCGCTTGTTCTTAGAGGCAGATAAAGGCTGAGCGTGAAATTCTTAATTAAGCAATAAATAGAGAGTGGGGTGTCAGCAGATGTAGCCAGTAGCCATGGCAACAGGAATCACATGGGCAAGAGAGCTGAGACTCGATGTAGGCCTCAGGCCTGGGCCTGACTGACAGCTGAAGAATCCTACAAAGCTTGTAAACCAGATTAATTAGCTGACTAATTATTTCATAGCGTTAATGTAACTAAAAAATAAAAATAGTTCACCATGAACTGAAATATCCTTGGAAAAAAACAGCAGGGAAAGAGGCAGTGGGAAACTGGCTCTGTAAGGCAAAGACATGAGCAGTCAGGGCATCAAATCGCATGAAGGGAAAAATGGGCTTGCTGGATTTTTCTCCCAACTTTGCAAATATAAAAGAACACTTGTTCTATAGTCATACCCATTCCCAAGCATGGCATAGAAGCTACAGTTGGAATACGCAATAATAGTTCATCGTATTAATAATAGTTTATCACATCAAATATTGCTCCTGCAGCATCCTAACACAAACAATAGTGCACACAAGGTACTTCACTTGTGGTCTGTTTCGTAAGTAGCTCCTTGGGCAAAATTCTCAGCAGCTTCTAGAAAGGCAACATGAACCAATCTCCCTAACAGATCTTTTTAAATGAGTGAGGTTATCTTATTCTGTGGCTAACAATTGCTTAAGTAGCATCACATTTCAATCACGGGAACAATATATCACATATGTCATATTATGGTGAATCCCATTTATCTCACAAAAATCTAGTAAAAGAAAATAGAGGGAGACCCTTCCAGAAAGGTTATAACATATACACTGAGCTCATGACACATGATATTGTTAATCTTCTAAAAAGAACGAAAACTTCTAGAGAAATAGACTCTCAGGAAAACATTGGTGAAATAACATGGCACACTAACCACACCTGAATATATTTGGATGTTTTGTATCACAATTCCAAGAGACAAGTATTTTCTTAACCTTTCTGTGTAAATAAAGCCACTGAGGCATGGAGCAATTATAACGCCATGCCCCAGGTAAAATAACCAGCCAGCCACTGATTAAAACCCTAAGCCCCAGGCGCTGGCCATGAGCTTTCCAAAAAAACTGCACTCCTTGAAGATGTTTGCTGAACAAAGGCAAAACTTGCCTTGGTAGAAAAGAAAAATGCAAGGGTCAAAACATATTGTATGTGTATGATTTTTTTCTTTGTCACTGGGAATCCTTGAGAAGGGTTCTCCCACAACCCTGCCTAGCACCCCCGCCATCCTTTCTGGTCAGTGATCCACGATTATTTAGTGGGCAGCACACTCTAGTGGAGAGAGCCACAGCCAGGAGCTAGAATGCCTGGGTTCAGGTTTTTTCCACTCTCAGCTGGGTCGAAGATGAGTCAGGTCTCTTAAATCACACATGCAGCAGCCAAACAGAGGAAATGAAGATAATTGTGATTTTTCTAAAACTTCCTATCCTGGGGGAAGTGGTAAAACAATACAAAAGATGGCCCACTTAGAAGTGGTCAACCAGTGAATGAAAATTCAGCCAGTTGTCAGTGAAGCAGCACTCTGGATGAAATGCCAGCCAACAAAAGGAGCCACACCCCCAAAAAAATCTAATATGGAATTCCGTGGCCATGATAGAGATCAAGCAGCTTCCCTACAATAAAATAAACTTCTGTATACACACATTTCCCATGTTTTTCATCCCAGGAATATGTCCACATAGACTATGTGGTCTTGACTTACACCATCTGCTTAGATTAAATGTATTTTATGTAAATTATCCCAGTCATGGTCCTATAAAGTCAAGTGGTCTGAAAAAAACAGTTAAGTGAAAGTTACAATCTAATCAGTATATAAAATGCATGGCACAGAACTGGAACTCTACTTCTTGGGCTCTTGCTCGGGTACCAACAACAGCAACTACCATTATGGCATTGGGAAATGCAGTCAGGTATACAGAAAACGTGGAAGCCTAATCACCACCTTGCTAAAGATCTTATAAACTTTACACAGATGATATCCAAAATTACAGCTAAATCTACACAACCCAGTATAGCTACATGGCGCACTGCCATGGAGGAGCAGGGTGAGCCTCAGTTCCTCCTAAGTCCTCATACCATCACTGTGACAGCCCAGAAATGAGAACAGAAGTGGCTCTAGCCAGCTGTCTACTCCATACACTCAGAGGATAAAGGAGGCACCAACGACCATAAAAGATCCTATGGGGAATCCCTTCAAGAAGCAAGGGTCTCCAAGTTTATTAAACATTCAACAAATCCTCTGTGACTTCTTATTCCTTTTCCAACTCATATTCGATGGAGGAGATACTAGGATATTCCAATACAAATAATTCTGAAAAATTAATAAAGGCTATCTACCTAATAGAAATGTTTTATACTAAGACATTCATTTACATCATACATATGCACAGATACAGATGTACATCTACATATAAGCACACATGCACATTCACACAGCTACTTACACAGATGTGCATTTATACCATATGTGTATATAAAATAGTATAACTTGCTACTAATTCAATTAATAATGCTATCATAAGGGAAGAAAATCTATAGCTGCATGATTTGATTTTTTTTCTTTGTATCATAAATGGTTTTTATTATGTTTAGCTTATTTGAGTATTCAAATTATTTTGCAGTTCATGAACAGAATATGACCTATGGACAAGACAGCCTCTTCAGAAGCAGGCTAAGTAATGGAAAGAGAGCAATTCAGATTAAAATTTTGTTCCAGAATACATATCAAGTGAATAGCCATAAAGTTAATGGTAACTATTTACTCTTATTTATGGCTGTATTCGGCTGAAGCGGTAAAACAATCTCAGGAATCTCTGTCCATCTCAAGTTTTTATAGTTTTAGGTTACATTTATGAATGGATCAAATCAGAAATAAAATTTGAATGGTATAATTCAGTGCAAATAAAATATACAACAATCCTTTTGGCAAAGACATAAAAAAAATACCAAGGGAGCACAGACTCTCCTCTCTGATGCTATTAAAATTTAACAGTTCTGGGGCTCACCTATAGGTCAGACTCACTGGACTTATGCTTAGGCACAAGTGAAAGAGGCAAAGGATGGACTCAGGACCATTGCCTCGCCCTCTAAATCCATGGCCACCTTGGGCTTGTGGCAGGGGCTAGAACTTGTTATGCTAATAAGATCCCCTGGATTTGACCAGGATCTACTAAGAGCAATTTAGAACAAAATTGTCACTCTTGAGACCTATTTAGCCAGATTCTCCTTTTTACTGTAAGAAGTGGCCTCACAGTGAGCTGCGATTGGAACAAGCAGGTACCATGGTGCTCAGAGTGACCAATGCTGACATGGTATAGAAAAGGAATATGAAAGAAACTCCAGGAAATCAAAAGAAGTGGATGGTCCTGACACACTGGGATCCTGTGAAACATGCACAGTAAGAAGATAAGGAAAAACCTTTGGCCTCTGTGACTCTGCAGTCACAGTAGGATTCCTGATTCCCTCAACCTCATGTTAATCTTGACATAAAACAGACACAGCCCACCCCTAGTGCTCATATCAGCCCTCCATGCTACTCATCTTCCTGACCTCAGATTCTCATCGAAAGTTTTCCTTCTCACCTTCTACATAAACTTCCATCTTAATTCAGTCTCTCTCTGCATTGGTACTCTCTACCTTGGACTCTCTACTGTTCCTCATACCAATGGTCATAATCAGCCATCCATTTTTTTCTCCTTTTTTTTTTTTTATTTTTGAGATGGGGTCTCAATCTGTTGTCCAGGTTGAAGTGCAGTGGCATGCTCATGGCTCACTGCAGGCTCGACTTCCTGGGCTCAAGCTATCCTCCCACCTCAGCCTCCCAAGTAACTGAGACTACAGGCATGTGCCACCACACCCAGCTAATTTATTTAATTTTTTGTAGAGATTAGGTCTCACTCTGTTGTCTAGGCTGATCTCAAACTCCTGGCCTCAACTGATCCTCCCACCTTAGCCTCCCAAGTAGCTGGGACCAGAGGCACATGCCACCATGCCCAGCGTTTTTTTTTTTTTTTTTTTTTGGAGAGATGGGGTCTCACTTTGCTGCCCTGGCTGGTCTCAAACTCCTGGACTAAAGTACAGCCATCCATCTTTACATGTGCAGTTGTTCCACTACAAACAAATATGACACTGCCCTAAGATGAATTAAAGATATTATTAGTACTAACTACCAACCTCTAGTAAGCATTTTTTGTGGGCTAGGCCTTCTGCTCAAGAGTTTTACATGTTATTCTTTATTTAATTTCCTATCCTTTGAGGTAGGCCCTATGGTCAGACTTCTCTATAGAGGAGGAGGCTGAGGCTTAAAGAGGCTCTATGTATGCTAGCTGGTGAGTGTTGGAGCTGGGACTTAAACCCAGGCAATCGGACTTCAGGGCACATTCACTCAACCATAACACACAGCTGTCCCTTTCAGTTCCTCGGCACTTCACAGCGCAAATGTCTGGAATTGAAGGATGATTGGCGATTTCTGACTATGTGCTCTCAAAACATTCATCCAATTGGATACTTACCCAGATAGGTGAGTTGCCTCAGCTGGCTATTGAAGAACCAGTCACAGCCTTGGTTCTGACCTGGTGATGGAAGAAATGGAAAAGACAGACCCACTCGACTCCCACATCTTAGGAGGATGTCAGGGTAAGGTGGCAAATCTGTGTGCACCAGCAGTAGGTAATTACCAGGAGCAAAGTTGTCAAAGGTTGCTGAGTACTTGAAGTGAAAGAAAAACACAATAGTGCTCATTTAGTAAGGAACCCCATCATTCCACCTACTCCACCACACCACCCTGCCAAAACAACTACAGAGAATGCAGATGGAGTAGTTTAGAAATCGTACAGTTTAGACCCAGATTGTACTTTTCTTGTGGGAAATGGGAATACTTAAATCTACTTCACAAAAAATTCATAACTAGAGCTACAAAATCAGACTATGAAGACTGAAAGATGCCATAAGGTTCATCTCGTTTAACAATCTCAATTAACAGAGGAGAAAGCCAAGGCCCAGACATGTGAATTGACACATCTCAGGTCAAACAGCTAGAAGAGACAAGGCCAGGTCTAGAATTCCTTTCCAGCTTTTCCCACGACTTGAAGCGACAGGCAATGATAGGCATGTCATCCATTTATCACAGTAACAACTAACATTGCGGGAGCATTTACTATGCAATCAGCACTATTCAGTCCTCGAAAGGCACCCCCATCATTGTTACTCTTACTGTCCCATTTTTACAGTTGAGGAAACTGAGGCAGGCAGAGGTTCAGTAGCTTGCCCCATATCACAAAGCAGAAGAGTGCAGTGTCAGGATGTAAACCTAGGGTATCCACCTCCAGAGGCACACCCTACCGTTTTCACTGCATGAAAATTCTCCAGAACGCTCTCATAGCAATCTCAAGGCAAGAAAAGAGGCGTGCATCCTTTCTGAAAGCCATGGAGAGAAGATCAAAAGTGATTCTGTTCTGAATTCCTCATAACCATGGCAGGGCTTCTGTCTCCCTAAGATAGGCTCTCAGGACTGTTAGTAAGAATGTGTATGATAAGATAGGAAGAAATATATGTGTTGAAAGTATGAAAATAAGCTTAGGGAATTCCACTGGATTGCTGTTTAAAAATATGGAAAAATGTACCCACTTTCCTCACGGCCATTTCTTTTTTTTTTTTTTTAATTTTTTTTTCTTTATTTCTTCTAAAAAAAAAAAAGGATACAGCTGCAGAACGCGCAGGTTTGTTACACAGGTATACATGTGCCATGGTGGTTTGCTGCACCTATTGACCCATCCTCTAAGTTCCCTCCCCTCACCTCCTACCCCCCAACAGGCCCTGGTGAGTGTTGTTCCCTTCTCTGTGTCCATGTGTTCCCAATGTTCAATTCCCACTTATGAGTGAGAACATGTGGTGTTTGGTTTTCTGTTTCTGTGTTAGTTTGCTAAGAATGATGGCTTCTAGCTTCATCCATGTCCCTGAAAAGGACATGATCTCATTCCTTTTTATGGCTGCATAGTATTCCATGATGTGTATGTACCACATTTTCTTTATCCAGTCTATAATTGATGGGCATTTTCCATGTCTTTGCTATTGTAAATAGTGCTGCAATAAACATACATGTGCATGTGTCTTTACAGTAGAATAATTTATAATCCTTTGGGTACATACCCTGTAATGGGATTGCTGGGTCAAATGGTATTTCTGGTTCTAGGTCCTTGAGGAATTGCCATACTGTCTTCCACAATGGTTGAACTAATTTACATTCCCACCAACAGTGTAAAAGCGTTCCTATTTCTCCACAGCCTCACCAGCTTCCATTGTTTCCTGACTTTTTAATAATTGCCATTCTGACTGGCATGAGATGGTATCTCATAGTGGTTTTGATTTGCATTTCTCTGATGATCAGTGATGCTGAGCTTTTTTTCATGTTTGTTGGCCGCGTAAATGTCTTCTTTTGAGAAATGTCTGTTCATATCCTTTGCCCACTTTTTGATGGGGTTGTTTGTCTTTTTCTTGTAAATATGTTTAAGTTCCTTGTAAATTCTGGATATTAGACTTCTGTCAGATGGGTAGATTGCAGAAATGTTCTCCCATTCTGTAGGTTGCTTGTTCACTCTGATGATAGTTTCTTTTGCTGTGCAGAAGCTCTTTAGTTTAATTAGATCCCGTTTGTCAATTTTTGCTTTTGTTGCAAATGCTTTTGGCATTTTCATCATGAAGCCTTTGCCCATGCCTATGTCCTGGATGGTATTGCCTAGGTTTTCTTCTAGGGTTTTTATGGTTTTGAGTTTTTCATGTAAGTCTTTAATCCATCTTGAGTTAATTTTTGTATAACGTGTAAGAAAGAGGTTCAGTTTCAGTTTTCTGCATATGGCTAGCCAGTTTTCCCAGCACCATTTACTGAATAAGAGATCCTTTCCCCATTGCTTGTTTTTGTGAGGTTTGTCAAAGATCTGATGGTTGTAGATGTGTGGTGTTATTTCTGAAGTCTCTGTTCTGCTCCATTGGTCTATATGTCTGTTTTGGTACTGGTACCATGCTGTTTTGGTTACTGTAGACTTCCAGTATACTTTGAAGTCAGGTAGTGTGATGCCTCCAGCTTTGTTCTTTTGCTTAGGATTGTCTTGGCTATACAGGGTCTTCTTTGATTCCATGTGAAATTTAAAAGTTTTTTCTAATTCTGTGAAGAATGTCAGTGGTAGTTTGATGGGAATAGCATTCAATCTATAAATTACTTTGGGCAGGATAGCCATTTTCACGACATTGATTCTTCCCATCCATGAGCATGGAATGTTTTTCCATTTGTTTGTGTCCTCTCTTATTTCCTTGAGCAGCGGTTTATAGTTCTTCTTGAAGAGGTCCTTCGCACTGCTTGTTAGCTGTATACGTAGGTATTTTATTCTCTTTGTAGCGATTGTGAATAGGAGTTCATTCATGATTTGGCTTGTCTATTGTTGGTGTAAAGGAATGCTTGTGATTTTTGAACGTTCATTTTGTATCCCGAGACTTTGAAGCTGAAGTTGCTTATCAGTTCAAGAAGTTTTTCTACTGAGATGATGTGGTTTTCTAAGTATAAAATCGTGTCGTCTGCAAAGAGAGACAACTTGACTTCCTCTCTTCCTATTTCAATGCTCTTTATTTCTTTCTCTTGCCTGATTACCCAACCAGAACTTCCAATACTATGTTGAATAACACTGGTGAGACAGGGCATCCTTGTCTTGTACTGGTTTTCAAAGGGAATGCTTCTAGCTTTTGCCCATTCAATATGACATTTGTTGTGGGTTGGTCATAAATAGCTCTTATTATTTTGAGATATGTTCCATCAATACCTAGCTTATTGAGAGTTTTTAACATGAAGGGATGTTGAATTTTATCAAAGGTCTTTTCTGCATCTGTTGAAAAAAAATCAAGTGGTTTTTGTCTTTGGTTCTGTTTATGTGACGGATTACGTTTATTGATTTGTGTATGTTGAACCAGCCTTGCATCCCAGGGATGAAGCCGACTTGATAATGGTGGATAAGTTTTTTGATGTGTTGCTGGATTTAGTTTGCCAGTATTTTATTGAGGATTTTCACATTGATGTTCATCAGGGATATTGGCCTGAAATTTTCTTCTTTTAATTGTGTCTCTTCCCAGTTTTGGTATCAGAATGATGCTGGCTTCATAAAATGAGTTAAGGAGGAGTCCCTCCTTTTCAATTGTTTGGAATAGTTTCAGAAGGAATGGTACCAGTTCTTCTTTGTACCTCTGGTAGAATTCAGCTGTGAATCCATCTAGTCCTGGGCTTTTTTTGGTTGTAGGCTATTAATTAGGCTATTAATTACTGCCTCAATTTCAAGGCTTGTTATTGGTCTATTCAGGGATTCAGCTTCTTCCTGGATTAGTCTTGGTAGTGTGTATGCAACCAGGAATTTATCCATTTCTCCTAGATTTTCTAGTTTATTTGCATAGACATGTTTATAGTATTCTCTGATGGTAGCTTGTATTTCTGTGGGGTCAGTGGTGATATCCCCTTTATCGTTTTTATTGTTTCTATTTGACCCTTTTCTCTTCTTCTTTGTTAATCTAGCTAGCGGTCTATCTATTTTGTTAATTTTTTCAAAAAACCAGCTCCTGGATTCGTTGATTTTTTTTGGAGGGTTTTTTGTGTCTCTATCTCCTTCAATTCTTCTCTGATCTTAGTTATTTCTTGTCTTCTGCTAGCTTTTGGATTAGTTTGCTCTTGACTCTCTAGCTCTTTTAATTGTGATGTTAAGGTATCGATTTGAGATCTTTCTAGCTTTCTGATGTGGGCATTTAGTGCTATAAATTTCCCTCTTAACACTACTTTAGCTGTGTCCCAGAGATTCTGATGCATTTTCTCTTTGTTCTCATTGGTTTCAAAGAACTTCTTTCTGTCTTAATTTCATTATTTACCCAGGAGTCATTCAGGAGCAGATTGTTCAATTTCCATGAAATTTTGTGGTTTTGAGTGAGTTTCTTAATCCTGAGTTATAATTTGATTATACTGTGGTCTGAGAGACTGTTTGTTACTATTTCAGTTATTTTGCATTTGCTGAGGAATGTTTTACTTCCAATTATGTGGTCGATTTTATAATAAGTGCCATGTGGCTCTGAGAAGAATGTATATTCTGTTGATTTGGGATAGAGAGTTCTGTAGACGTCTACTAGGTCCACTCGATCCAGAGCTGAGTTCAAGTCCTGAATATCCTTGTTAATTTTCTGTCTCATTGATCTAATACTGACAATGGGGTATTAAAGTCTCCCACTATTATTGTGCGGGAGTCTAAGTCTCTTTGTAGGTCTCTAAGAACTTGTTTTATGAATCTGGGTGCTCCTGTATTGGGGGCATGTATATTTAGATAGTTAGCGTTTCTTTTCTTTTTGCACTGTTCCCTTTACCATTATGTAATACCCTTCTTTGTCTTTTTTGATCATTGTTGGTTTAAAGTCTGTTTTATCAGAGACTAGGATTGCAAACTCTGTTATTTTTTTCTTTCCATTTGCTTGGTAAGTTTTCCTCCATCCCTTTATTTTGAGCCTGTGTGTGTCTTTGCACATAAGATGGGTCTCCTGAATACAGCACACTGATGGGTGCCTGACTCCTTATCCAATTTGCCAATCTGTGTCTTTTAATCATGGCATTTAGCCCATTTACATTTAAGGTTAGTATTGTTATGTGTGAATTTGATCCTGTCATCTTGATGTAATTTGGTTATTTTGCACACTTAGTCAATGCAGTTTCTTTGTAGTGTCATTGGTTTTTATATTTTGGTGTGTTTTTATAGTGGCTGGTACCAGTTTTTCCTTTCCATATTTAGTGCTTCTTTCAGGAGCTCTTGCAGGGCAGTTCTGGTGGTAACGAAATCCCTCAGGATTTGCTTATCTGGAAAAGATTTTATTTTTCTTTTGCTTATGAAACTTAGTTTAGCTGGATATGAAATTCTGGGTTGAAAATTCTTTTCTTTAAGAATGTTGAATATTGGCCCCCAATCTCCACTGGCTTATAGGGTTTCTCCTGAGAAGTCTGCTGTTAGTCTGATGGGCTTCCCTTTGTAGGTGACCTGGCCTTTATCTCTGGCTGCCTTTAACAGTTTTTCCTTCATTTTGACCTTGGACAATCTGATAATTATGTGTTGGTCTTCTCATGGAGTTGGGGTTGGTCTTCTCATGGAGTATCTTAATGGTGTTCTCTGTATTTCCTGAATTTGCATGTTGGCCTGTCTTGCTAGGTTGGGGAAGTTCTCCTGGATAATATCCTGAAGTGTGTTTTCCAGCTTTTTTCCATTCTCCCTGTCTCCTTCTGGTACTCCAATTAATCATAGGTTCAGTCTTTTTATGAAATCCCATATTTCTTGGAGACCTTGTTCATTCCTTTACATTCTTTTTTCTTGTCTGCATGTCTTATTTCAGTGAGGTGCTCTTCAAACTCTGATATCCTTTCTTTTACTTGGTCAATTCGGCTGTTGATACTTGTGTGTGCTTCACAAAATTCTTGTGCAGTGTTTTTTGGCTCCATCAGGTCGTTTATATCCCTCTCTAAACTGGATATTCTAGTTAGCAATTCCTCTAACCTTTTATCAAGGTTCTTAGCTTCTTTGCATTAGGTTAGAGCATGCTCCTTTCACGCATTATAGTTTTTTATTACCCATCTTCTGAAGCCTACTTCTCTCAATTTATCCATTTGATCCTCCATCCAGTTCTGTGCCCTTGATGGAGAAACGTTGCGATCATTTGGAGGAGAAGAGGCACTCTGGCCTTTTTGGTTTTCAGCATTTTTTCGTTGATTCTTTTTCATCCTTTTGAGCTTGTCTAGTTTTGGTCTTTGAGGCTGTTAACCCTTGGATAGGATTTTTGTGGGAGCCTTTTTGTTGTTGTTGTTGTTGTTGTTGATGCTGTTGTTGTTGCTTTCTGCTTGTTTGTTTTTCTTTCAGGTCCCTCTTCTGTAGGGCTGCTGCAGTTTGCTGGGGGTTCACTTCAGGCCCTATTCATCTGATTTGCTCCCGTGCCTGGAGATGTCACTCAAGGAGGCTGGAGTGCAGCAAAGATGGGTGTCTGTTCCTTCTGGGACCTCTGACCTCAAGGGGCACCAACCTGATGCCAGTAGGATCGCTCCTGCATAGGGTGTCTGACAACCTCTGTTGGAGGGTCTCACCCAGTTTGGTGGCACGAGGAGCAGGACCCGTTCAACAAAGCACTTTGTCCCTTGGTGGAGAGGGTGTGTTTCACTAAGGGGAAATCCACTCATCTGGGCTGCCGGGATTCCTCAGAACTATCAGGAGGACAGGCCAAGTCTGCTGGTCCACGGAGACTGCAGCTACCCCCTCCCCCCAGGGCTCAGGCCCACGGAGATATGAATTCTGTCCCTGAGCCTCTGGCTGGAGTTATTGGAGATCCTGCGGGGAAGCCCTGCCCACTGAGGGAGGATGGGTCAGAGTTAGGCCCGAAGAGGCACTCTGGCTGCAGACAGCCACAGCTGGTATGTTGGGCTGTGGGGACAAGTCTTGGGACAAAGCCATCCAGCCTCCCTGGCTCCAACAGGGAAAAAGTGCAGCCTAGAGCTATAGAAATGGGTGCTGCCTTTCCCCCATCCACAGAGCTTAGCGTGTTAGGCAGTTGCAAGTCCCAGTGCTGGCTGCTGCCTCTCCTGAGCTCCAAACTGGGAGCTAAAATGGCTTAGACAGCAGGCAGCTGCAGCCAGTGCTGGTCGCCCCTCCCCCCCCGAGAGTTTGGTAGGCTTAAGCAGATTCCAGCTGAGAGGCTGTAAGAATCTGCTTAGGGCGCTAGGCCCCGGTGGTGGTGTGGGTTCGCGAATGGGATCTTCCGACCCATGGGTTACACAATTCCGTGGAAAAAGCAATTTCCCCGGCTGGGTAGCGGCTCACTCACCGCCTCCCTTGGCTGTGGGGGACGGAGTTCCTTTTCCCCGTGTGGCTCTTAGGTGGGCCACCGCACCACACTGCTCTTCCTTCTCTCCGTGGGTCACGCCAGCCTTCTAGTCAATTTTGATAAGAGAACCTGGATACCTTGGTTGCCGATGAAGGCTTCACATGCTTATTATGTTTTTGTTTTGTTTTTTCGATGGTAACCTCCGAACGTCTCTGCTTCTAGTAGGCCATCTTGCCACATGGCCATTTCTATCTTCACTGCTGTTATTTGTCTCCCTTAACCCAATCCAGCCTGGGGACTCATACAGACTTCGATTTGCAAGTTAATCTTTGACCACAAGGTGGCAGTATGCAACGTATAAATGCTTTGGTAAGGCATTTTTCTCCGGCTACAAACACTTCTCTCTAGGGTAAATTGGCTATTAACCAATAAGTTTTAAAGAAATGCAATTCTATAAGATGTGTAGAGGTTGTTTCTCATTGTATTAATAAATTTAAATTTTCAGGCGGAACCATTCTGCATTCACAATAACACATAAATAGATACTAAAATTTTCAAGTTTAAAAAGCAACCAAATCTCATATTTAGCTTATATTCATCTGGCCAAAATACTACTGAAGTTTTCTTTATCTGCATCAGAATATGCCAAGACTTTCAATAACGAGATAACCTGCTCCTCTTTCAACCCATTATCTCAAACAAAGAAAGATAAGAACAAATGAGAATGGGGCATACCAACTAATGGATTCCTTGGGTTACCTGCAGAGATCTGTTGATCCAAAGGTTCTCAGATTGCAATGAGTAGGTCTCTTGGTCCACGAGCAGAGCCATCCAGCCATGAGGGTTAGACAATGTATCACATACATAATTGACAGTGGTTGTTTTATTTCTGCTGTCAGTCATGGTTAAATCATAATAAACTTCAGGAGTATGAGCTCTAGGGTGATTTTAAAAGGAAAAAAAAAATGGGTTGCAAGATTATTTGCTCATTCTGAATCCAATACATTCCTCTTTCATCAATTGCAATCATCTTTCCTTTCTCTCCACATATGTCTTAGGCCCTCTTTAGTTATATGTCTAGGGACGTTTTAGCAGTCACTGTGTGAGTGAAAACAACCCAGTGGGAAGTTGCCATTGGATCATTTGCAAATTACAATGTCCTGGTGAACTGGAGGTGGTGACTCTCAGGTTTTTTGTTTGTTTTTTGTTTTTTGTTTTTTTCCTTGAGATGGAGTTTCGCTCTTGTTGCCCATGCTGGAGTGCAATGCGCAGTCTCGGCTCACTGCAACCTCCACCACTAATAAACGACACATTAATGATTTTGTATGAACCAAGACTATATACTACGATTTCAATAAAGAAATGTCTATGGCCAGAATTTTGCCTTGGACCAGATTTATCAACAGCAAAAAACATTATTATTGGTAATTGGATATTCACATGAGGAACAATTGACAGAGGCCTGGGACCTGACACGCCTAGGTGCTGAGACTCTCAGAAGTCCTGCTCAAAATGCTCAGCAGGAGTGGCTTCGGCATCCTTCTCTAGAATGATGAGGTAAATTGCTCCTCTCCTGCAGCCTTGTGTAATGCCTAGTACTCACTGCTATTACAGTACCTATGTGTTCTTGGCTTTGCCTTTTTAAAAGCATAGATTATAAGATCCATAAGTTAGAGGTCTTTTCCCCTTTCTTATTGGTATCCTCTGCCCTGGCACAGGGCCCAGCACACAATGGCACCCAAATCATGTTTGTTATATGAATGAAGAATGCATAGATGAGATCTTCCAAAAGCAGCCAGTGACATTTTCTAGTGTATATAAAGTGTTCTAGAAGAACTGCATTTTACCAAATGAGGAGACTGAGGCAGGGTAGAGCAAAAGCAATATGTGAGTATCACAAAGTAGAACTAGAAATTTGTGAATCAAGTTACCCAACTTATTCTATACAGCCATCCCAGAAAATGATTTTTAAGACTTCATTAAAACATAAGTAGATTTAGCCAATGATTAGACCCCTAAAAGAGAGTCAAAGTGGACCTAAAGAAATAAAGCAAAAGCCAAAAAAAAAAAATCAATACACATTATGACTGTTCTTCCTCCTTTGGTTTAGTTTTCATGAGAATCTAACTGTGGCATTTTGCCGCAGGCAGATAATTAAATTCTCAAAGTAAGGGAAATGAGTCAAAAGAGGACATTGGGTTTTCACAGTGAGATGGGGCATGAGTAAATCTAAGGCCAATTTATAAGCCCGTGGAATAATTCAAAAAGGAACTTTTTTAAGTGTTGCACACTTGGGCACTGGAACAAATGGGTATCAACTGAAATCTAGATTGGCACTCAGTAGGTGTGTAAACCTGGGCAAATTTCAGCACCTATTTAACCTTTAGATCATTTCTTTTTAAAATGGAGGCAACAACAGAATAGATCTCATATAGGTACTATGAAACATAAAGATAATCTACATAAAGCACTCACCAAGGCCAATAACATCTACTTAGGTCTCATTTAAGAACCTCAAATATGCCAGATTTACCATTCTGCACTACTTATTTGAATGCCTAGAGGTTTATTCAGGATATTTGGTCATTTAAAAACGTACCAAAAACTCTTCCATGGTACAGATCATTGACCCTGGCAATGTAGCACTTGACACATATTTCTTGCAAGATCAAATGTATTTGTTTCATCCATTAACTAATGAAATGAAAGGGATGAAAAATGCTCAGGGCATTTGGGAATGAAAGAACTACTCTTTTTTCAGATTTCCCTATGCAGCATTAACTGAACCTTTAGAAATCTTGGAGGAGGGGAAAATGTCTTCCTTTCTTTGGGTTTTAGGTACTTAGGTTTGTTGTCCACTCTTCCCCACCCACCCCTTCAGGATTTAAATTGGAACTAATGGACAATTCTCAACCTATATTCTTAGAATCACAATGAACACAAAGATCATCTGTTCTAATTTCCAATCCAGTGCAGAAATTCCCACCATATTTCATCCCTCCCCTTCTTTCAGTTATGGGGTGTTTACATCTTCGAATAGAAAACATTCCATATATGGAATTTAGTTTTAAATTGTAATCTTTAGAAAAGCTTTAGAATGTTAAATTTCCCTTCTTAGAATTTCTAGCCATTTGCCCTCAGTCATCATGACTCTCTCTTCCCCTGATGGAAACCATGAGTCTCATAATCCCAGGATATTGTCCAGGAACAATTTGGCCCAACTATATTTAGCAAATAAAAATAAGCTTTGGGTACATAAGTGTAAAAACAAATATGATAAGAAGAGGTAAGTTCAAACTAAGAAATATCAAAATTGGCTACAGTAGGTACTGTGGTCAGTAAATAAAACACACTAGAAATATCTAAATATCTAAATTTCCTCAAGTACGAGAATGATTATAAGTGTTTCAGGTTCCAAAAGTATATCCTTCCCATTTTTACTGAGATATATGGGCTTGGATTTATTTAAATAAGTCTTGTGATTTATTTAAATCACAAGACCTAAATCCAAGAGAGACTAATTGATAAATCAGAATTTTTAGTTAATGATTGACCATAAGAAATAAAAGTACTTTTCATATAGTGGGAGTTTAACAAATATTTTCTGACTGAATAAACAAGTGTTATATGCACCACAATACTCCAGCTGGTTATGCAGTAACATTTCTCCCCAACTTGGAAGTCTACCTAGAAAACCACATGAGGGTCAAGAGATTTCCTGCAAACTTATTTTCAAAAGAAATCAGCAGTTGGGGGATCCTAAGTTATTAGAGCTTGATACAATCAACCCCATATCAGTAGGATATTTGCCAAAAGGACAAACATAGTTAGTGGTCAGAAAACCTCTCCTGGGCACATACAAGCAATGTGCACTAATAATGGTCTCTGGTCTAAGAAAATGCTATGATTTCCTTGAAAACTCATATTTCTGCAACCCTAGTCAAGTGCTGTCAATTAAACCACTTTTTAAAAATAGTTTTAACTACAAACCAAAAAAAGATCTCTGTTCAAAAGCATCCATCTGTTCACATTTAATTCCTCCTGCCTCACCTATCTTCTCATGCATACCACGTTGATCATTTAAAAAAATTACCTCGGCTGGGAGCGGTGGCTCATGCCTGTAATCCCAGCACTTTGGGACGCCAAGGCGGGTGGATCATGAGATCAGGAGATCGAGACCATCCTGGCTAACATGGTGAAACCCTGTCTGTACTAAAAATACAAAAAATTAGGTGGGTGTGGCAGCATGCGCCTGTAGTCCCAGCTACTCGGGAGGCTGAGGCAGAAGAACGGCGTCAACCTGGGAGGCGGAGCTTGTAGTGAGCGGAGATCGCGCCACTGCACTCTAGCCTGGGTAACAGAGTGAGACTCCGTCTCAAAAAAAAAAAAAAAAAAAAAAAAAAAAAAACCTCAATATGTGATAGTATAATCAATTGGGTAGATATTTCTAGAAATATTTTTTAATTCCAGCAATGTGGTCCCAAGAATTCCCCTGGTCACCTTGACTGGACTTAATTACTCGTCAAATTTCAATTAACACCACATTTACAGACCAATTTTTAGGATGTTATTTCCCCTGACTCAGTTTCTATAGATTACAATTTCAATTATTGAAGGGAGCATTTTTCAGATAATCTCCCCAGTTTCTGAAGGCCCATACAAATGTGGTCCCTCTTCAAATAGTGTCAAACTGCTAAATGCTAGCAATAATTTGCTTCTATTTGTCTTTGGAAACATTGCACTTTCCTTTTGAGGTTCTTTTCCTTCTAGTCAGAATCCAATAATCTGATGCAAACTCCTTGGCCAACCAGAGACATACCATAGCACGCTGTGATCCTAAATTACTCTTTCTTATTTCTCCTTCATGCACTGCTCATTCTCTCAGAGCCTTGAGTCTATCAAGCTCCCCTCACCCATCTCAACCAAGGTTTATTAGGGATGCAATTTCACAGGCACTCATGTACAGCCTCAGCTTTCTGTAGTGCAATATAGGTAGAGAAGGAGGTTATCATATACACTACACTTTTATCACAGCTGGTAGTAGAGAGGGTCATATGGTAAGCATTCAGATATGCTTTCCACTCTGAAAAGCAACTCAAAAAGCAAAAGACCCATCTCCCATCAGGCAAGATGGCTTGTACTGACCATCACCAGGGGCCAAAAATTCAGTCAGATCATCTCCTGTCCTCTGAGGCCAAATGCCAGAATTAACCATGGAGGGGTCTTCTGAAAAGCACCAAAAAAACATCAAGAGTCAAAAAAACACCATGAAGAGAACTTACCAACCATAATTACTACAATTTTCACTTGCCCTAAATAGTCACCAATTTCCCCATGCCCTAAATAGCCACCAATCTCCCACTCTTTACTGTTAATGAAGCAAAGGAGCACAAAAGTATTTCTAATTTGGAGGAGCCAAGGGAGTCTGCATGGGCCATTAGCAGCAGAGAGCTTCATTACTAGGGGAAGAAGTCTCTCCCTGAACTTCTCATGGCTTTATGTGCAAGAAATCAGGAGGCAACCAGTCCATTTTAAATGTTAACCCTTACCTCTGCATCAGCAACAGCTCCTCCTGTCTATGATCAAAAAGACAAAAGGGCTATAAGCCTTACATGTTGTTTTTCTTTTCTGTGGGCTGCCTTAATGTTTGTTCTTTTTTAATTTATTTTATTTTTTATTTTATTATTATTATTATTTGAGATGGAGTTTCACTCTTGTTGCCCAGGCTGGAGTGCAGTGGCATGATCTTGGCTCACTGCAACCTCTGCCTCTCGGGTTCAAGCAATTCTCCTGCCTCAGACTCCTGAGTAGCTGGGATTACAGGCACCCACCACCACACTCAGCTGATTTTTTATATTTTTAGTACAGATGGGGTTTCACCATGTTGGCCAGGCTGGTCTCGAACTCCTGACCTCAGGTGATCCACCCGCCTCAGCTTCCCAAAGTGCTGAGATTACAGGCGTGAGCCACCATGCCTGGCCCAAACCTGTTTTTAATTCAGGGAAATGTTCCATTAGAAATATAACACTATCACTTGGTAAAACTCCCTGGTCAAAGTACCAATTTACCATACTAGTCACTTAAAGAGTTATGTGACTTAGTGCCCATGTACTGTGCAGAGCTGTTGAATCCCACAAAGGATTTGTTAGGCAATCAATAATACCAATGAGAGCAGATATTAACTCCCTGGTTTTTGTTTACCATTAGCTTACTTTTCCTGAGGGTCCATATCTGTGTATTAAAGACAAGCATTGCACTGAGCTCTAAATGCTCTTGATTTGGAACAGTTGTGAAATAAATCCTCTATAATTATCCATCTCCTAAGCCAGACACACCACAATACCTAACCTCAAATGGTGTTGCAAACATCTTCTGAGTATTTGTGCTTGTTGCTGTCACTCTCATCTTTTACTGCACAAAGGGGAAGAAAAATCAAAACTGTGAGCACAGCCAACAAATTTCTGTGGCATGGCTTTGCATGAGCATCCTTTAAAAATATACCATGCTCATAACAGTCCTTGTCACAGCACCACTATTCTATCCGCTAACCTGCCACCATTCAGTAATATTTCATTATCATTGTATCATTAAGTTTTTCCATCCACAGCCTTGTGGATTCAGAAACACTTAAATATTTCTCCTCTAAGGAAGTATCTACAGTTTTTGCAACATAGTTATCTGCTGTTATATTAGGACAATACTTTTTGCCCATTTTATCTTAATATATGAAGAAAAGCAATAGATGCCCATTATCCTACTTTAGGTGACCATATACCATTGCATCTCTACTTTTGATCTGCTGAGTCCAATTGGAATGGCTGTTTGAGAACATGAGAACACTGTCATTGAAGCTATGCAACCAGAAGGTAGATAGGTGGACAACTGCTTGTCAAGGATATTGAAAAATATTTTATCCAGCAGGTAGGAAGTTAGACTAAGAAGCTTGTCCTCCCATATTTATATGCATACCAGAGCTGTGATTGGGATGACTGACACTGGCTGTCAGAAGCCCATCATTGACCCTTCTTCCCAGCTTCATGTTCAGTGCTTTTAGGCTGGAAGCTTAAAATAAGGCATGTGAGAGTATTTTCACCATAGAATTAGGCAAATGAAATAAACCAGAGCTTTTTATTCTGGAGAGCTAGTTGTTAAACATTTACCAGCATACCACTGCAACCTTTCATTATTCATAAAACTTAATAACCATGTAATATTGTTGATGATATTCCTCAGTTTGGGGTCCATTGTGATTTTTAGATCTTTTTCTACTTTAATTCTGTAACCTTTGCTGCCAAGAAAAGATAATACATCTTTGAATTTTCTTGTCTCACAGGGTTGTTTTTTAAGGACTGAAAAGATACCATTAGTGATGCCATGCCTATTTATCCCTAGGAAGGAAAGTCAAGCGATTATTAGAGGAAAAGCTAGGCCAAAATTTTCATTTGAACTCTTCTTTACTTTTGCATTCACAGAGGCAGGGGGTGACTCGTACTTTGAACACTGACACCTTAAGAGTTGTTACATAGGTAAAAACTGAACGCAAGCACTACAGGAGAGGATATTAAGCAAGATCTAAGAATCAAGGTGATCAACAAGAACATTAACCTTTCATTTTCCAGGAGAGGTGGGAAGGAAGAAATAGAAGGTACTGGGGCACAATGAATCAAAGTCTATGCCCTGAATGACCTCAGGTTCTACAACCACCTGGGAGGTTTTGCTGGATCAGTACAACGTCATGTGATTATTACAAATTATTCCCTGTTTTTCAGGAATTGGATTAAGTTACATTACCTAATTCCCTTGCCAGGCATTTGTTTTTTTTTGTTTTTTTTTTTTTCTTTTATTATTATTATTATTATACTTTAGGTTTTATGGTACATGTGCACAATGTGCAGGTAAGTTACATATGTATACATGTGCCATGCTGGTGCGCTGCAACCACCAACTCGTCATCTAGCATTAGGTATATCTCCCAATGCTATCCCTCCCCCCTCCCCCCACCCCACAACAGTCCCCAGAGTGTGATGTTCCCCTTCCTGTGTCCATGTGTTCTCATTGTTCAATTCCCACCTATGAGTGAGAATATGCGGTGTTTGGTTTTTTGTTCTTGTGATAGTTTACTGAGAATGATGATTTCCAATTTCATCCATGTCCCTACAAAGGACGTGAACTCATCATTTTTTATGGCTGCATAGTATTCCATGGTGTATATGTGCCACATTTTCTTAATCCAGTCTATCATTGTTGGACATTTGGGTTGGTTCCAAGTCTTTGCTATTGTGAATAATGCGGCAATAAACATACGTGTGCATGTGTCTTTATAGCAGCATGATTTATAGTCCTTTGGGTATATACCCAGTAATGGGATGGCTGGGTCGAATGGAATTTCTAGTTCTAGATCCCTGAGGCATCGCCACACTGACTTCCACAAGGGTTGAACTAGTTTACAGTCCCACCAACAGTGTAAAAGTGTTCCTATTTCTCCACATCCTCTCCAGCACCTGTTGTTTCCTGACTTTTTAATGATTGCCATTCTAACTGGTGTGAGATGGTATCTCATTGTGGTTTTGATTTGCATTTCTCTGATAGCCAGTGATGGTGAGCATTTTTTCATGTGTTTTTTGGCTGCATCAATGTCTTCTTTTGAGAAGTGTCTGTTCATGTCCTTTGCCCACTTTTTGATGGAGTTGTTTGTTTTTTTCTTGTAAATTTGTTGGAGTTCATTGTAGATTCTGGATATTAGCCCTTTGTCAGATGAGTAGGTTGCGAAAATTTTCTCCCATTTTGTAGGTTGCCTGTTCACTCTGATGGTAGTTTCTTTTGCTGTGCAGAAGCTCTTGAGTTTAATTAGATCCCATTTGTCAATTTTGGCTTTTGTTGCCATTGCTTTTGGTGTTTTAGACATGAAGTCCTTGCCCATGCCTATGTCCTGAATGGTAATGCCTAGGTTTTCTTCTAGGGTTTTTATGGTTTTAGGTCTAACATTTAAGTCTTTAATCCATCTTGAATTGATTTTTGTATAAGGTGTAAGGAAGGGATCCAGTTTCAGCTTTCTACATATGGCTAGCCAGTTTTCCCAGCACCATTTATTAAATAGGGAATCCTTTCCCCATTTCTTGTTTTTGTCAGGTTTGTCAAAGATCAGATACTTGTAGATATGTGGCATTATTTCTGACGGCTCTGTTCTGTTCCATTGATCTATATCTCTGTTTTGGTACCAGTACCATGCTGTTTTGGTTACTGTAGCCTTGTAGTATAGTTTGAAGTCAGGTAGTGTGATGCCTCCAGCTTTGTTCTTTTGGCTTAGGATTGACTTGGCGATGCGGGCTCTTTTTTGGTTCCATATGAACTTTAAAGTAGTTTTTTCCAATTCTGTGAAGAAAGTCATTGGTAGTTTGATGGGGATGGCATTGAATCTGTAAATTACCTTGGGAAGGATGGCCATTTTCATGATATTGATTCTTCCTACCCATGAGCATGGAATGTTCTTCCATTTGTTTGTATCCTCTTTTATTTCCTTGAGCAGTGGTTTGTAGTTCTCCTTGAAGAGGTCTTTCACATCCCTTGTAAGTTGGATTCCTAGGTATTTTATTCTCTTTGAAGCAATTGTGAATGGGAGTTCACTCATGATTTGGCTCTCTGTTTGTCTGTTATTGATGTATAAGAACGCTTGTGATTTTTGCACATTGATTTTGTATCCTGAGACTTTGCTAAAGTTGCTTATCAGCTTAAGGAGATTTTGGGCTGAGACAATGGGGTTTTCTAGATATACTATCATGTCATCTGCAAACAGGGACAATTTGACTTCCTCTTTTCCTAATTGAATACCCTTGATTTCCTTCTCCTGCCTAATTGCCCTGGCCAGAACTTCCAACACTATGTTGAATAGAAGTGGTGAGAGAGGGCATCCCTGTCTTGTGCCAGTTTTCAAAGGGAATGCTTCCAGTTTTTGCCCATTCAGTATGATATTGGCTGTGGGTTTGTCATAAATAGCTCTTATTATTTTGAGATACGTCCCATCAATTCCTAATTTATTGAGAGTTTTTAGCATGAAGGGTTGTTGAATTTTGTCAAAGGCCTTTTCTGCATCTATTGAGATAATCATGTGGTTTTTGTCTTTCGTTCTGTTTATATGCTGGATTACATTTATTGATTTGCGTATATTGAACCAGCCTTGCATCCCAGGGATGAAGCCCACTTGATCATGGTGGATAAGCTTTTTGATGTGCTGCTGGATTCGATTTGCCAGTATTTTATTGAGGATTTTTGCATCAATGTTCATCAAGGATATTGGTCTAAAATTCTCTTTTTTTGTTGTGTCTCTGCCAGGCTTTGGTATCAGGATGATGCTGGCCTCATAAAATGAGTTAGGGAGGATTCCCTCTTTTTCTATTGATTGGAATAGTTTCAGAAGGAATGGTACCAGCTCCTCCTTGTACCTCTGGTAGAATTCGGCTGTGAATCCATCTGGACCTGGACTTTTTTTGGTTGGTAAGCTATTGATTATTGCCCCAATTTCAGCTCCTGTTATTGGTCTATTCAGAGATTCAACTTCTTCCCGGTTTAGTCTTGGGAGGGTGTATGTGTTGAGGAATTTATCCATTTCTTCTAGATTTTCTAGTTTATTTGCATAGAGGTGTTTGTAATATTCTCTGATGGTAGTTTGTATTTCTGTGGGATCGGTGGTGATATCCCCTTTATCATTTTTTATTGCATCTATTTGATTCTTCTCTCTTTTTTTCTTTATTAATCTTGCTAGCGGTCTATCAATTTTGTTGATCCTTTCAAAAAACCAGCTCCTGGATTCATTTATTTTTTGAAGGGTTTTTTGTGTCTCTATTTCCTTCAGTTCTGCTCTGATTTTAGTTATTTCTTGCCTTCTGCTAGCTTTTGAATGTGTTTGCTCTTGCTTTTCTAGTTCTTTTAATTGTGATGTTAGGGTGTCAATTTTGGATCTTTCCTGCTTTCTCTTGTGGGCATTTAGTGCTATAAATTTCCCTCTACACACTGCTTTGAATGCATCCCAGAGATTCTGGTATGTTGTGTCTTGGTTCTCGTTGGTTTCAAAGAACATCTTTATTTCTGCCTTCATTTCGTTATGTACCCAGTAGTCATTCAGGAGCAGGTTGTTCAGTTTCCACGTAGTTGAGCGGTTTTGAGTGAGATTCTTAATCCTGAGTTCTAGCTTGATTGCACTGTGATCTGAGAGACAGTTTGTTACAATTTCTGTTCTTTTACATTTATTGAGGAGAGCTTTACTTCCAAGTATATGGTCAATTTTGGAATAGGTGTGGTGTGGTGCTGAAAAAAATGTATATTCTGTTGATTTGGGGTGGAGAGTTCTGTAGATGTCTATTAGGTCTGCTTGGTGCAGAGCTGAGTTCAATTCCTGGGTATCCTTGTTGACTTTCTGTCTCGTTGATCTGTCTAATGTTGATAGTGGGGTGTTAAAGTCTCCCATTATTAATGTGTGGGAGTCTAAGTCTCTTTGTAGGTCACTCAGGACTTGCTTTATGAATCTGGGTGCTCCTGTATTGGGTGCATATATATTTAGGATAGTTAGCTCTTCTTGTTGAATTAATCCCTTTACCATTATGTAATGGCCTTCTTTGTCTCTTTTGATCTTTGTTGGTTTAAAGTCTGTTTTATCAGAGACTAGGATTGCAACCCCTGCCTTTTTTTGTTTTCCATTTGCTTGGTAGATCTTCCTCCATCCTTTTATTTTGAGCCTATGTGTGTCTCTGCACGTGAGATGGGTTTCCTGAATACAGCACACTGATGGGTCTTGAGTCTTTATCCAGTTTGCCAGTCTGTGTCTTTTAATTGGAGCATTTAGTCCATTTACATTTAAAGTTAATATTGTTATGTGTGAATTTGATCCTGTCATTATGATGTTAGCTGGATATTTTTCTCGTTAGTTGATGCAGTCTCTTCCTAGTCTCGATGTTCTTTACATTTCGGTATGATTTTGCAGTGGCTGGTACAGGTTGTGCCTTTCCATGTTTAGCGCTTCCTTCAGGAGCTCTTTTAGGGCAGGCCTGGTGGTGACAAAATCTCTCAGCATTTGCTTGTCTGTAAAGTATTTTATTTCTCCTTCACTTATGAAGCTTAGTTTGGCAGGATATGAAATTCTGGGTTGAAAATTCTTTTCTTTAAGAATGTTGAATATTGGCCCCCACTCTCTTCTGGCTTGTAGGGTTTCTGCCGAGAGATCCGCTGTTAGTCTGATGGGCTTCCCTTTGATGGTAACCCGACCTTTCTCTCTGGCTGCCCTTAACATTTTTTCCTTCATTTCAACTTTGGTGAATCTGACAATTATGTGTCTTGGAGTTGCTCTTCTCGAGGAGTATCTTTGTGGCGTTCTCTGTATTTCCTGAATCTGAATGTTGGCCTGCCTTGCTAGATTGGGGAAGTTCTCCTGGATAATATCCTGCAGAGTGTTTTCCAACTTGGTTCCATTCTCCCCGTCACTTTCAGGTACACCAATCAGACGTAGATTTGGTCTTTTCACATAGTCCCACATTTCTTGGAGGCTTTGCTCGTTTCTTTTTATTCTTTTTTCTCTAAACTTCCCTTCTCGCTTCATTTCATTCATTTCATCTTCCAGGGCTGATACCCTTTCTTCCATTTGATCGCATCGGCTCCTGAGGCTTCTGCATTCTTCACGTAGTTCTCGAGCCTTGGTTTTCAGCTCCATCAGCTCCTTTAAGCACTTCTCTGTATTGGTTATTCTAGTTATACATTCTTCTAAATTTTTTTCAAAGTTTTCAACTTCTTTGCCTTTGGTTTGAATATCCTCCCGTAGCTCGGAGTAATTTGATCGTCTGAAGCCTTCTTCTCTCAGCTCGTCAAAGTCATTCTCCGTCCAGCTTTGTTCCGTTGCTGGTGAGGAACTGCGTTCCTTTGGAGGAGGAGAGGTACTCTGGTTTTTAGAGTTTCCAGTTTTTCTGCTCTGTTTTTTCCCCATCTTTGTGGTTTTATCTACTTTTTGTCTTTGATGATGGTGATGTACAGATGGGTTTTTGTTGTGGATGTCCTTTCTGTTAGTTTTCCTTCTAACAGACAGAACCCTCAGCTGCAGGTCTGTTGGAGTACCTGTCCGGCCGTGTGAGGTGTCAGTCTGCCCCTGCTGGGGGGTGCCTCCCAGTTAGGCTGCTCGGGGGTCAGGGGTCAGGGACCCACTTGAGGAGGCAGTCAGCCCGTTCTCAGATCTCCAGCTGCATGCTGGGAGAACCACTGCTCTCCTCACAGCTGTCAGACAGGGACATTTAAGTCTGCAGAGGTTACTGCTGTCTTTTTGTTTGTCTGTGTCCTGCCCCCAGAGGTGGAGCCTACAGAGGCAGGCAGGCCTCCTTGAGCTGTGGTGGGCTCCACCCAGTTCAAGCTTCCAGGCTGCTTTGTTTACCTAAGCGAGCCTGGGCAATGGCGGGCGCCCCTCCCCCAGCCTCGCTGCCGACTTGCTGTTTGATCTCAGACTGCTGTGCTAGCAATCAGTGAGACTGTGGGCGTAGGACCCTCTGAGCCAGGTGCGGGCTATACTCTCCTGGGGCACCGTTTCCTAAGCCCGTCGGAAAAGCACAGTATTCGGGTGGGAGTGGCCCGATTTTCCAGGTGCCGTCTGTCACCCCTGGAAGGGGAACTCCCTGACCCCTTGCGCTTCCCGAGTGAGGCAATGCCTCGCCCCTGCTTCGGCTGGCGCACGGTGCGCTCACCCACTGACCTGCGCCCACTGTCTGGCACTCCCTAGTGAGATGAACACGGTACCTCAGATGGAAATGCAGAAATCACCCGTCTTCTGCGTCGCTCGCGCTGGGAGCTGTAGACCGGAGCTGTTCCTATTCGGCCATCTTGGCTCCTCCCCCTGGCATTTGTTTCTCAGAAACAAAAAATTCTGCAGTAACCTATTCAATTAGTATTATGCCTATGCATTGTTTTGTAAATCACAAATGTAAAATAGATATTCTTTAAAGAGTACCTACTACATGTCAAGCAATGACCCTGAGGGATAAATACCATTATACCCATTTTAGTGATGAAAGAACTGAAACAAAAAGAGGTAAAGTAACTTGTGCAAAGAAATATACCTAGGAAGTAGAGGGGATATGACTTGTACCCACAAAGGATTGTTAATTATTTCTCTATTCTTCAGTCTGAAAAATAATTTCAAACATGTACTGTATATATGTCCTGACTATTTTATGTACATCCTATAAAAACTCAGAAGGATTGGTCAGCCAACCTACAAAATCTTGCAAGCTCTTCTAGTCTCCCTCATACTCAACACAGTCAAAAATTCAAAGACAGAATCAAGGTCTGATCTGTTGATATCTCAATGAGTCTACGACAAGTGAAGAAGTTATAGATTGCTGTAAACAACAATGACAAAAATTTTCGAGAAAATAATTATAAGGGTTGAGCTTGCATCCTCTCTATCAGTTTTATGTATCTATTCCACCAGGACAAGAAAACAATTACAAATAAAGGCAAACTGATGACTGAATGTGGATAGAGTGGGGTTGGAAAGAGAAGGAATCAGCAATTAGAATAAATCCTCCAGTCAAATGATTGCCCCAGGAAAGTAAAAGCCCAGAGAAGATTATGAAAGAACATTCTTAAATACTAGATATTCCTAAGAATTTTAGAAGACTGGAGATAGCATTTTACTCCCGGGTCTTCTGAAGAAAAGCCGAATGCTGTGGACTCCTCATGAACATGCCCTAGGAGAGAAATAGACAATAACGACACGAAAGGAAGATTTGGGGGCAGTCCACTATTTTTTATTTATATTTTTTTACTCAACACCAATTTTGTTGAGTTGCTATGTGTTAAACAGAGTTTGGGGCATCAAAATACAAAGAAAATCCCTATTTGCCCTCCTTGCCATCTATGAGGAGAGATGGACAATTTAGAAAGCTATGCAGGTGCTATAAGTACTGATTAGAGCAAGTATAAAGAGCTAGCCCACAACAGAGATATCAAAACCTGCGCAGTATGCTCAGGGAAGCCTAGCAGAGAAAACGACCTCTATGCTGAGTTCATGGAAGCTGAACCTTATGAATGGAAGAGCACAAATAAGTTGAATGTGGCTAAGGGACAGAGTGCAGGAAAGGTAGAGCAGAGTGCCGAGAGATAATGCTGGAACCCAAAGCAGACAGCAGGACACGGAAGCTCCATGACACATTAGGAATGTCAGACTTTCCTTGGAAAGCACTGAGAATTCTTTAAAAGTTTCAAGCAAGGGAATGGATGACAAGATCAGAACTGCATTTAGAAAGTTCAGAGATTGAAATACCAAAAAATGGCAAGCTAAGCAGCTGTTGTGGTTCTACAGGTGAAAAGTAATGGTAGCCCAGACTGGAGAAGGATTTGGGGAAGGAGAGAAGTAGAAAGACTCAAGAGGGATTTCTTAAGGAGAGAAAATTGAGCTGATAGGTGATTAGTGTGGGAAATAAGGTACAAAGATGAGTCAAGGATGACTCCATGTTTCAGGTTTAGACTAGCATTTGCCTCAGTGGGATTCTGAGCACCCAGAGAGAAACAGGTCTATAGAAAAAAATCATAAATCCCATTTTGGCAAGTTGAGTTTTAGAGCAGCCATACTAAAAAGCTCAAAATAAACAAGTTAAATTAATTTTAGTAATATATTTAGCCCAATCTATCCAAAATATTATTTCAACATGATCAATATACACAAATTATTGAGATATTTTACATTCTTTTTTTCATATTAAGTCTTAGCTATATGGTGGGTAATTCACTCTTACGGCACATCACAATTTGGACTAGGGAGATCTAAAAAGAGCACACAAAATCCTACTGATAATATTGTACTTGTTTCGTGTAATTATTTCTATACAGAAAAAAAAAATTGTTTACCTAAAGTTTGGGATAGATAAATCCAAGAACTATGTGGGACATTTTATAATTATGGGACCCTGGAGAAAAACTGTCACCAGCATGTATTTCTGATATAAGGCTGACTTACATTGGCAGAACTAACACTACCCCTGTCTCACCAGGAACACTGAGGTTCATTGGGGGAAGCTGGTAGAAACAGAAGCTGGGAAAGGAATGCTATCCAGAATACCTGCAGCTTCTACAGAAAGCATATTTTTAGAGCTGATGAGAGAGAAAACAATATAAGCAGCACTCACGCAGATCAAGCATGCTGTCATTTTAACAAAACATAAACTACACTCTGCCAAAAAGAGTGGCAGTTTTTTCTTCACCCAAATATTAAATAGTGTGGCCAACTTCAAATATTTAAATACTTCTGTCATCCCAACTGTTGGCTTTGAGTCATAGGAACCAATAAAGCAGGAAGTACCACAGAGGTAAGCACCGTCAGATTTAAGGCAGTGAGGGACAGGAATAGAAGGTTGCCAATGTCAAACAAATAACTTATAGTGAAAATGGACCAGAGAGGGGGCCTACCAAGGAAGAACTCACACTCCAAGAGCTTGGTTCTTAGCAGAACAGGAAGAGGATGTCTTGTTTATGCAGCTATGTAAAGCCTCACTCCCTGCCCTCTCTGGACCTCTTACTGAGGGAGGGAGTTAAGGGTTGAAAGTGAAGACAGCAGGGTGCTTATGCCGTATTAGATCTCCATCAACATGCAACCCCAAAAGATCATGACTGTGAGAGCTTTGTAAATCAACTCTTAGGGTGCTTGCCCCAGGGCAAATAGCACAACAAATTAATCCATTCTCCATGAAATGCAGCAAAGTTTGTATCTATGCTGAATTCAAATTGCTCATTAGCTCTGACATGTTCCTAATGAGGTTATAATGCTTTGGGACAAAGATCAAGCCACTGAGCACAAATAGCTAGGGATAGAATCATAGAAAGATAAAATTAGAAGGACCTTAGAGGAGTGCCTCTCAGACTTTAATACCAATCACCTGGGCATTGTAATTCAGGACACCTGGGGCCCATTCTGAGCTTCCACATTTCTAAAAATAAATCCCTGGTGCTACTGCTGCTGCTGGTCCATGGACAACACTTTGAGCAGCAAGGCCTTAGAGATCATCTAATTCAGTTGCCTCTCCTAGAGGTGAGCGCATCAGGGCCAAGAGACTTATAACTGGAAGCATGCTGAGACTTCCAGGTGACTAATTAGGGTCAGTTGAGTATTTGTCCATAGACCTGAGAGTCAACCTGAAAATTTTAAATAGAATCTAAGGAGTAGAGTGACCAATCAGCCTAGATGACTGAGGAAGTTTCCAGAACATGGAATTTGCCTTTTTAAAACAAGAAAAAATCCAGGAAAACCAGGATAAGTTTTTCATCCTGCTAGACCCTTTTGAATCTACTTAGAATACAGCATCAGTATTACATTTTTCTTGACCTTGTCAGTCCCCAAGTGGTGGGATCATGACCTGCTGCCAAGGCAAGCACCTTAATATCCTGTCCCAAAGATCTCAAAGAGCAAATGCTCAAACAAGTTTCAGGCACTACAGAGCCTTCTAACATCACATTGACAAGTGCCTCTCCAAGAGACAGCCTACCAGTAGATCTCAAAGTAAAGCATGATAAAGGACTATCAAGAACACGCAGAAATAAATATTATAGAAGCATATAATGTTCTTTTTAAGTACACACATCTATTTTCCTCATTTGATAAAATGCATATAAGAAATAAATCACTAATTTTTATAACTCTCAAAACACTCATTTAAAACATCCTTGGTAAAAACACTAAAATAATAAAAATCAGGCTGCATCCCTGAGAATGAAGAAAAAGTCATGCTCTGCACAATCAAAATGATTAGAAATAAAAATATATCCCTACATATTATTATTTTACTCACTGGAATTGGGCTCATTAACGTTAGGTAGGATAATGAATGTCTAGAAAGCAAAAATGAAAAATTTCCAGACTATTCAGTGCTACCAGTGCATTGCTAAGGCTTTCAAAACAGAATGCCAAAGTACTGATTCCCTATGCATTCAAAATACAGAGTTAGTGCAATCCTAACCACAATGATTCTCACTCCCTGGAGTTTACTTGTTCAAGTAAGAGGCCAATGAGGTCTGACTGAATTACTTGACTTAATATTCATGGAGTTAGGACACTTAAGACAAAGGAAGAAAATAAATGTGGCTAAATATATACAATCCATTTGGAATAAGTAAAAGACAGAACCCTAGACATTCAGCAATCATTACCTGGAAATTAAAGAGGGCAGGAGCAATCCTATTATGCATTATAAACAGCCCCGCTGCTGACTTAATGGTAGTTTGAGTGGCATAACCAAGGAGTCCTTGCTCCAATATTAATAGGAAATGTATTGTAGGAATCCAATAGTTCATGAAATTAACAAGGAAAATGAACTGGAGTGAAGCAACCTTGCAAGTAATAGGAGGCATCAGCAATTGCTTCCCTGGAGGATACTGAACACTTAAAAAGAGCTTGGGAAGAGTACATATATATAGATGAGAATGGACATTATTAGAATTTTTTAATAATACTTCTAATTTAAATATATCTCAAACTCTCTGTTGGTTGTAAGTCTTTTTAAGAAGAAGTTATTAGCCCAAAATGTCAATGAGAGGTCACAGACTATGAGATCTGGTCCAAATATATTGCAAGTTAGCTGCCATTTGAGTCAGCTTAAAACTACCATACACTCACAGTTCAGCAGCTGTCAAAATTATTCCCATTTCACTTCTTTAGAGCTAAATACTTCAAATAATCTAGAAAACAATTTCCCTTCTATAAGCCTCAACAGCCAGAATAACAGATGCATGTCCATCGGCAAGCTAAAAAGTATAGTTAATTTCACTTACAAACCAATAGACATACGATGAAAAAGAACACCTCTTCCACAGGCACTGCCATGGACAACCCGACCAAAGCTTGCATTGACCAAACAAGAAGGTGAAAGGGTTTCCATAGAAGCAAGAATGTGACTTCTGTTTTTCCCAGACAGAGACCCATCCAAGTCTTCCAAAATTGCTGCATGAGGAAATGGAAATGCCACTAAGTTTGAAGAGTTTGTAAACTTCAACTGGCTGGTCTTCACAGTAAATCCACCTATAAATTGGAAGACAGAAAGATTATTACACAATAGCACGAATAGCAACTAAATTCACTGGAGTGATGGTCTTAGGATTTAAATTGCATATTTATCTAGTTTTACAATTAACCTATTCATGCAAGAAAAAAAAGTGTTTTCTGTGATTGTTTCACAGTGAGTGTTTACTGTCTACTAAGCTCTGGTGTGCTAGAGATACTAAGAGGTATAACTGCAGCATTGGCCCTACCTTCATGCAGTCTGTAGTCCACATTGTAGGGCAAGGATTTTTCTATCAGGGTTGATTTTACCTTCCAAGAGACATGGCACTATTTTCAATCACTTTTGGCTGTCACAATTGGGGAGCTGGCAGTGCTACTGGCAGCTAGTAGGTAGAAACCAGAGATGCTGCTAAATATCCTACAATGCACAGGACAATCCCCACAACAAAGAATTATCTCACCCAAAATGCCAATAGTGCCAAGGGTAAGAAACTCTCATCTAGTGGGAAATAGAAGCAGAAAACATTAATTTATTAATTACTAAGCACCAAAGATGCTATGGTTTAGTCTTCCAATCTTTCAGCTTTCATTCCTCTATGGTGAGTCTAACCCCTCCAATACCTCTTACTATAAGGTTTATTTAAACATTTACTTTCAAAAGCAAACTCAATTAATCACTTGGGCAAATAGTATTAGTAATACACTTTCTAAGTATTAGCTGTAGGGCCACACTTCTTGGCAGTCTTTCCCCAACACCACTGCCATGTGACTCATTGGTACTATCAGTCCAATTGCCTAAAAGGAAAGTATGGCAGTGGTCTTCTAATTCACACATCCATGTCATTAAAGGAAGAAAACTGAGTACACATCTCCCAGTACATATACTACCATACCATAATATATTATGTACATTATAAAATATACAAAAAAGAAAATAAAATGAAAAAGACACAAATAGAGGCACTAATGTTTTCATTCTGCAGCCAAATAGAGTACAGGCAGTGAATTAATTCATACATGAAAGGCTACACAATTGCACCTCTTGCAACTTCTGTATTTCATTTAATACCACAAACCACCTGCAGCTCTACATTTCAGTCATACTGGACTTCTTTGTGATTTCCCAAGCACAACTTACTTCTTGGATTCTATTTTTTGTGTGTATACTGTTCCTAGAAATTCTTCCTTGCATATACCTTCTTGCAAACTTCTATTCACCTTCCTAAACCCTACTCAAGAATAACCTCTATGAGCTCTTGCCTGACCCCCTTCCTCAGCCCCTTCACTGACTTTCTTGAGTCCTCTATTACTGCGTTCATCATGCTCTCTTACAAGAATGGGCTTGGACATTTATTTTAGTGCCTAGATCAAGAGTTCCTGGAGGACAGAAACTATGTGTTTTTTATATTTGTACCCCCTAGGTCCTTAAGCAGAGCCTGAAATAGATGGTATTTAAGCAAATGAAGAGAGGGGTTAGCCAATATTATTCAGTGAAAAGGGATTAGAGTTCATAGGAGTAGTGTGATTTTTTTTTCACTGTCTCATGAATGATATGAAATAGTCAAGATATTAAAGAATTGAGGAATTGCGATTGCAAGCACTTGTTATGAGGCATTTTTATTTCTACTATTATTTCTACAATCCTAAACTCAGATGCCACCCAAATAAAAACAATCTTTCATGTTACCTACATAGGGAAAAAAAAAAAAAAGTAAAGTGGAGACTTGTTGATTATTCATTTAATTAAAAAAACAAACAATTATCTAAATTGGTGATTCAAACCACAAGAGCATATTTACTTAAATTACTTGGTTTGGCTGTTTACGATGATCAAATCAACTAGATTACTCTCTACCTCTTTCACCTTGGCCCATGAGTCCTCCAAGTTATTTCTTACCACCTCTGAGATGTGGTTAAAAAGTGAGCAAGAACTCCTATGATTCCCTTTGTGCGTACATCAAGCCCTGGACTGTTGAAAACATTAAGTACCTGAACTTCGGTTCTTTCAGGAAAGGTTGTGTGCATGTTAGTTTATACCAGGTATCTACCCATCTAACTCCATTCTTTCATTTATTCAATAAACTGCCTACTAGGCATCTGGCTCTGTGCTAGCTACTAATAATTAAAACTCTGAGCAAGAAATACATGATTTCTGCCTTTATGAAGGTCAGAGTCCAGCAGAGACATAGGACCCTAATGACAGAATGTGATAGGCACCGTAATAGAAGGAGGACAGGGAGCTGCAGAAGCTGCACTGGGAGAACTTCCAGGATGTCTTTTAGGAGATTTAAGCAACAGTTTCTACTGATGCAATCTTATAACTGAAAGAGATAATGATTCACAAAGTATTTGCCACTATTTATAATACTGACTTGAATATTGGCCTTATTTATCATCTGTCCTGTCTATTCAAATAATTACCTTGTCCTTGGGAACAGTCTGAACAGGTTCTAATGGCCACACAGTTGATGAGATCAAAATTAACAAAGGTTGTGTTAGACACCATCAGTTCCCATCTTTTAGGAGTTTTAATCCCAGATGACATACACAGACTTCCCTGTGATTTAAAAGAAAAAAAGATGAAAGCAAAATAAAACTGGACACATGAAATACAATTCATAATGCATGAATAAAAACAAAGATAAAAAAGCGAGCTATTGACTAAGAGAAAATATTTGCCAATCACACATATGACAAAGGACCTATATCCAGAATATAGAAAGAACTCTCAGGTTTCAACAGTAAGAAAACAGACAACGCAATTCAAAAATCAGGAAAAAAAAACCTTCAAAAGGTAACCCAGAAGAGAAAATATACAGATAGCAAATAAGCACAGGAATAAAAAAAGTTCAACATCATTATTCACCAGGGAAATGCAAATTAAGATCACACTAAAATATACTATGCACCTATTGAATGGATAAATAAAAATACAGTGACAATAGTAAGTGCTGATGAGGATGAGAAAGAATTAAAACTCTCCTATGTTTCTAGTGGAATGCAAAATGAGACAGCCACTGTGGAAAACTTTGGCAGTTTCTTATAAAGTTAAATATGCCCTTATCATATGACCTAGCAATTCAACTCCTAGGTATTTACCTTGGAGAAATGAAAACTTACATTTATATAAAAACCTGACACAAATGTTCACAACAGTTCCATTTATAATCACCAAATCTGGAAACAAGTCAAGTGCACCTCAATAAATGAATGGATAAACAAACCGTATTACATCTATCTAATGGAATACTATTTGTCGATAATAAGGAATGTAATATTGATACGTGCAACAAGTTATATGAATCCCAATGGCATTCAGGAGTGAAGGAAGCCAGTCTCAAAAGGTTACATACTATATGACTCCACTTATATGACTGTTGAAAAGGCAAAACTATAGTGACAGAGAATATATTAGTGATTGCCAGTGGTTTAAAGCAAGAGGAGGCTGTGGCCACAAAGATGGAGCAAGGAACTGGGGTGGATGCAACTGTTCTGTGTCTTGATTGTCGTGGTGGTTGTTACACAAATGTGTACATGTGTTAAAGCTCATAGAACTGTACATCAAAAAGTCAGTTTTGCTGTATATTAATTTATTTTGAAAACTTTAACAAAAAGTCTGAAAAGAAAGAAACAATAAGTGCTTTCATGATTTTCCACAAAATCTCTTTGACAAACACTATCCAATCAAGTTGCTAGTGCCTCACTGTTCCATTGTTAAAAATAGTCTTACATTTGAGGATTACCAGAATTTTTTCAATCGCTCTGAACATGAAAAATGATGAAACAATAAACAAATAGCAGAAAAGAAACCCAGTGGACACAAAGCTAGTCTAGAAATCAGAAGAACACAGAAACTATAATTAATGGCCTTGGAGAAATAAGTATATTATATCCATGAAACAAAGAGAAGCCTAAAATATTATTTTTAGAAAAAAAGGAAATAGAGTAGAAAAAAGAAATTCAATACCATAGAAAGTAGAACAAAAAGACAAAGAGATGGAAAGTGAGTAAGAACATTAAGATGAGAAAAACATTCCAGGAGGCCCAATATTTAAATAATCATAGTTTAAGGAAAAGAGGAAAATATAGGGGAAAGATTATCAAAGAAATAATTGAAGAAAACTGTACAGAAGGAAAGGATATAATTTTCCAGACTGAAAAGTCCCACTCAGTATCTAGCACAATGTTTAGAAAAAGAGCCACAGCAAAGTGCATCATATTGAAATTGCAAAATACCAGGGACAAGGACAAGTTCCTAAGAGCTTTCAGAGAGAAAAAAAATAAGTTACGTACAAAAATCCTGGAATCTGAGTATTTTTTTTTTTTTTTTTGAGACAGAGTCTCTCTCTGTTGCACAGTCTGCAGTGCAGTGGCATGATCTCGGCCCACTGCAACCTCCACTTCCTGAGTTGAATTGATTCTCCTACTTCAGCCTCCCAAGTAGCTGGGACTACAGGCGCACGCCACCACATCTGGCTAATTTTTGTACTTTTAGTATAGACAGGGTTTTGCCATGTTGGCCAGGCAGGTCTCGAACCCCTGACCTCAGATGATCTGCACACCTTGGCCTCCCAAACTGCTGGGATTACAGGTGTGAGCCACCGCATCTGGCCCTGAATCTGAGTATCTTAAAACTATTCAGCCTCAAGACCAGAAGGAGCTACAAGATGATGGAATATTGCCTTCAAAATTTCAATGCAAAATGAACTTCAACCTGGTATCCTATAACCAACAATCTACTAATAAACGGGTCTCCATATATAGCTCAGAACTTTTACCTTCCATCATTTCCTTTTTTTTTTTTTTTTCCCCAGAAAGTTACCTTACGGTATGTTCAAACAAAATGAGGAATTAAGCCAGAAAGGAAGAAGATGTACAAATCAGAAACAAGAGTTCCAATACTAGACAGACATGAAGGAAATCTCCAGGATAATGTTCAAGCGAGATTCTAAGATGGAGCTTTGAAACCCTTATTATACATTGCTGGTGTAACCATAAACTCTGGATTGTTGCTTGGCATTATCCACTAAAGCTACACAATGATTCAGCAATTTTACAACTTGGCTTATATTCAACCGAAATGCATGCACATGAAGACCAGAAGGCATATAGAATAATGCTTATAGCATTATTATTTGTAAATAACCAAACTTACAAATGATGAAAACAACCAGGTACAATAAGTTACATGCTTTATGATTCCATTTACACAAAGTTAAAAAACAGGAGAAATTAATCTATATCAATAGAAGGCTGAATAATGCTTGCCCTTTGGCTAGGGCGTGCGGAGTGGGGTTGAATGGGGGGACAAGAAGAGGCTTTAGAGGAGTTGATAATGTTCATTTATTTATTATTAGTTTTTATTTTTTAGAGACAGGATCTTGCTCTGGCAATGTTCTATTTCTTTTTCTCAGTTGTATACATATACATGGTTGGTTTGCTTTGTAAAAATCCACTGAGCTATTCCCCTGTGATTTGTGCACATTTTTCCATAAATGTTATATTTCCATGAAATATTTACCTTAAAAAGTAGGACAAATACTAGAGAAAGGTAACATAGAAGATGAGAGGGTAAGGAAAGAAGCTAAAGGAGTTTAATGTCCTTGCATTACTTATGTAAAGTTTAACAGTGCTGATGTAATTTAGACTTTGTTAAGACAAGCAGGCACATTAAAAACTTAAGGCCAACAGCTAAAATAATCATAACAGAATGGATAACTTTCAAATCAGTAAATATAAAAAGATACTATGCAACACAAGACAAATCAAAATAGAAAAGAAGAAAAAAACAGAAACCAAAAACGGATTGCAAATTGAAAGTGCAAAATAAGATGGTAAAATAAATGCAAATATATGGGAGACATCAGTATGTGGAAGGTAATTGAAACCACTAGAGAAAATGAGATTTCTCCCAGGGAGAGCTAGTATATTGAGAAGAAAAGGAGCCCTACAACAGAATTTAGGGAAACAAAAAGATGAAAGGTCTAAATTGAAGAAGACAAATCCACAAGTGAAAATGGGAAATCACCCCTAGAGAAATAGGAGGAAGAATGAAGCAACTCCATCAGCATCCGTCTGAATATGGTATTTTTTAAAGTAGCATCATCTGCTAAAATTAATTACAATAACAACAAAGACAGCCATCCTACAGATACTTCGATAAGTAGGGTGACTGTAATTTAAATTAAAATTAGACATTTTTTTAGTGTGAAAGGGTATGTTAATTAGACAGAATGCTGGGACAATAGGTATAAACAAACTACGCACTCAAACTAGGATATATCGTCATGCTATAGCACATGGCTTTCTTGTATATTTAAGTCATTCTTACTGAAAATTATTCTATTCATCTCAATACAAAGGTAACATTGGCTGTGAGAGTACCAACACATGTACAGGTATGCTTAAAGCAAAAAAATTCCTTCTGATGATAAAAAGTTCTTCCAGAAAGTAATGTTTATTTTAGGATGTGACTCACAGATAATTGTATGCCACCAATTATATGTGAGTGGAAAGTCTAACAATGGACAGGCCAAATTCTTTAAAAGTCTTAATTCCTGGCCAGGCGCAGTGGCTGACGCCTGTAATCCCAGCACTTTGGGAGGCTGAGGCGGGCAGATCACGAGGTCAGGAGATTGAGACCATCCTGGCTAACATGTTGAAACTCCGTCTGTACTAAAAATACAAAAAATTAGCCAGGCGTGATGGCAGGCACCTGTGGTCCCAGCTACTCAGGAGGCTGAGGCAGAAGAATGGCGTGAACCCGGGAGGCGGAGCTTGCAGTGAGCCGAGATCGCGCCACTGCACTCCAGCCTGGGCGACAGAGCGAGACTCCGTCTCAAAAAAAAAAAAAAAAAAAAAAAAAAAGAAAGTGTTAATCCCTAAAGGAATGGCAGGCACAAAAGACAGAGGCTAAAATCAGAGTCCCATAACCACAGAGGTCAGGTACCCTCTTTTTCTTTTTTTTTTTTTTTTTGGAATAACTGTCACCTGGCAACATAGCGGTTCCCAAATAAATCTGAAAAATACTGTGCTAAGATTAATAGATGTTTTTTTGCTTGTTCACTTTAATGCTAGAATTTCTCAGAGCCTTTAGTATATTTTTTCAATGAATTTTATTCTGTATATTTGAGGTTTAGAACATATTACAGGGTACACATAGGTTATAGTAAAGCAAATTAACATATCTATCATCTCACATAGTTACTTTTCTGTGACAAGAGCAGCCAAAATCCACTTATTTAACAAAATTCCCTGACACAATACAATTTTATTATCTCTAATGCTTATGTTGTACATTATTACATCTCTGGATTTGTTGGAGATTTTGGGAAATAGAGGGTATGGTAAACAGCACAGCATAAATATAATTATAACCAAATAATCTTCTTTTTCCAGACACTATCTGAGGGCTAGCTTTTCATGAAAAACACTTCAGGGAACATTGGTATGAGCACTAATAAATGTCCTTTGCCAAAGCCATTTTCCTTGTGCAATTGAAGAATATTTGACCAGGAGTGGGAGGATATCAGGGTGGTCCTAGCTCCACAATACTAGGCATGAACCTTAAACTGCCATTCAGGTTTCCAAGCCTCCATTTTCCCCTAAATTCAAGAAGTTAACCAGATCATCTCTTAGGTAATAGTTGGCTCTTTAATTATGTGGTTTTATGATTTGGATAACTAACCAGCATCTAGACATCCCCTAGAACAAAACTGTTCAACATTTTACACCAGGGAACTCTTGTCCTGCACTTACTTAAGAGACTGAAAGGCCCTCAGCTGTACTATATTCCTAGTGAATTACACCTCAAGGGTGTGATTATTTTTCATCATCTCATGATAGGCGCCCTTTTGTCATAATTTATATCTTAATTTTTGTCACTTTCCCATTAATTATGATGTCTAACATCAATTAAGATATTGCAACATTAATTTACCAAGACAGTTACTCAGTTTGCTGGGAATTTTGTTTTTAACATCTACTCTAAGGTTATTCCTGGAAAAGTTAAGGACCTCTGAGGTACCACAGCATCACAGAATCTAAATCTGGGTACCATCCTCTCTTGAAAACTACACAGTCTGAAAGGAAGAATCATCTCTCAAGGTGGTAATCCTTTTAGAGGGAAAAAAAAAAAAACTGTCACTTATTTATCTCCTGAAAAGTATAGTTCAAAGGAGATTTTACTAAGAAAAGTTGAGAGTTAAATCCAGGAAAATGTAGCTCAGTAAGAAAATGACTTTTAAAATCTTCACATTTTTATCTATAGCTATGAAATAAATAATCTTCAATGGAAGTATAAGAATCAAAACTTATCATTTAAATTTCAATTGAACTAAGCACTCAGGAACAAACTGAAGAGAATATTCTTCCTTGGCTCCCAAGAAATCTATGATTTCCATAACGATGTGATGACTAGTATGAATGTAGCTCTAATAAAAACAAGAACATAGGGGATCCATTATAGACCTGAAGCCTAAGAGACCAATGGCAGCCAGGAACGCCCCCTTACGAACTAGTGCTTCCCACCCGGAAGTACTCTTTGCCCCATCTGCATCCTTGTACCCTGAGAAGTCATCTAGAGTCTGATTTTTATCATGTGGCAATCCATACTTAGGCACATATTAGTGAATCACATACAAAATAATGAACTAGGCAAATTTCTATTTCATGATTTGACCTCTTTCTATGAGTAATAATTCTAAATTGCAACCAAATAAAATTCTGTAAGCTACTTATGACTTCTGTGATTTATGTGTACTCATAACACTAAAGCCCTGTGTATATATGAGTTCTATTATCAATATCACCACTATTACAAATAAAAAGGTCTTTTAACTTTTACTAATTAAATATGAGATTCACTAAAGAATGCTATTAAAATTGCATATCCTGAATCATCATGGGGCCCAGCACATGTAATTTTGTTGTGATTGACAGCCTAAAACAACCACACTAAGGCACTTACCTTGTGGGCAAAATGACCAAGTAATAAGCTGTCAGTAACTGAAGTATTTGCATCACTTTCCAAGATGTCAATTCCAAAATCTCTGCATGAATAAACTTGGAAGTTTTTCAGGCGAAGATTGCTACTTCTAAAAATCTATAAAATACAGCATGTTACAGCAAAAGTCTGAGGCTTGGTTTTTCTTGCAGACTTCCCGTAGCTTTTAAAATTATTGATTAAGTATAAAGAAGCATGCTATATTGTATTAAAGCACCTTTTGTCCATCAGTGTCAGTACAGGTATCCTAAAGTTGCTGTGAGGTCAGCACTATGAGTCTCCTTTGTTAACACCCCTTTGTACTTTTCATTTCTCCTCATGATAACCAATACATTAAAAAGATCAATGTGAATTCTCCACATATCTAAAATAAACTTGGAGTGGCCAAATCACACAAAGGTAACAGAGAAAAACATAGCATCCAAGAACTCTAGTGTTTAACATTTTCTTCAATGTATTATGTATTAACTCATATTGTCAGAAGATTGCAAATATGAAATAAGTAGCTCAGCATGACTACAGAGTCACTGTTTGTAATTTCAACATAAGCTATTTACATATATGTTTATGATAACCCAAACAGGGGTCATATAATAACAAAATTACTTGGTAGAGTTGTAAGCCTCCTACTTGCTATGGTTTAAGCCTGTCCCCCAAAAAGCATGTTTTGGAAACTTAATCCCTGATATAACAGTGTTAGGAGGTGTGTAGGTTATGAATGGATTAGTGCTGATTACAAAAACACTTGGGGCTGTGAGTTCTATCTCTTGCTCCTTCTTTGACTTCTTTGCCCTTCTGCTATAGACTGATGCAGCAAGAAGGTCCTCAGCAGATGCTGGCCTCTCAATCTTGGACTTCCAAGCCTCCAGAATCATGAGCTAATAAATTTCTGTTTATTATAATTTACCCAAATTTTATTATTCTGTTATAGCAGCACAAAAGGGCTAAGACACCACTGGTCTGGGAGACAGAGTTGTGCTTATGTTTACATCTTTGACCAATTTTTTGCTAATTTTATTTATTATTAATACATAATAACTCATTTTAAGTTAATTTTTGTAAGTAGTATAAATTAAGGTAGGATACAACTTAATTCTTTTGTGTGTGACTATCTAGTTGTACAAGCACCATTTGTTGAAAAGACTATATTTCTCACATTGAATGGTCTTGGCATCCTTTGTCAAAAATCATTTGTTTATAGATGTATGGGTTTATCTCCGGACTCTCACTTCTATTTCATTGACATATATGTCTATCTTTGTGCCCATATACCACACTGTCTTGATTATTGTTGCTTTGTAGCAAGTTTTAAAATAGGGAAGGATAAACCCTTTTACTTCAGTCTTCTTTTTTGGTATAGTTCGAGGGAAGTTTGAGTTTTAAATTTGCTGCTATTATGTTACTTAGTTTCCCCCTTATTCTTCACTATAAAAGTGCAATTCAAAGAATATTTTTATTATTTAAACTTCTTGATTGATCAAATTTGAGTGCACAAGAGTTCAAGTTGTAGTTCTGTATTTTTTTCCTTTACAGGTTTAGCATTTCTGATTGCAGAATTTCAAAAAATGGCTTTAATAGCATCTTTTAATATTTTCATTTTACTAGATTATTTATTCTAGAACAAGGCTATTCAAGAGCAGGGAGACAGAGTTTAAGCCCCTGCAGGTATAAATCACTTCTCTGCATAAGAGAGCACTCAACAAATGTTTCCACTAGATTTGTTACCCCTGTAATATTTATAGTGCTCGTGGGAAGCATTTTATAAAATTAAATGAGAACAAAATACTAAATACATTTCGGACTCCACCTGTTAGCTATCCTAATTGTACATTTTTGGGCTTTCTTCATCTACAATTATCTTTCTTTTATGGGATATATGAAACAAATGTTTTACTTTCTTATTGTGACATTATTATATGTTTGTATTCTATTTCCTGAAGCCTCTACAAACATATTTCTTCACCTATATATCTTATGCTCCAGATTTCTAGGTAGAGACAAAGTGTATGTAATTTTGTCTGTATTGCATCAAATAGTGGCCCTGAATAATTTTTATATGTTGCTGTTAGCAGTGAGCATGCAAAGCTTCCTTATAAGAAAATCACCGGGATAATGAAGAGTAAATGATTGAACATGAACCTTTTCTTTTCCTTTAAGAAAAAAATAGAAGAAAATTTAGCTTATTGACTAAAGTAAGAGTCGTATCTTGAGCTAGAATGTTTGTGTTCCAATGACGAACAGTGCTTTTTCTTAAGACTGGGGCATGTATTGTTCAGGATATCGGGACATCAAATGCACAACATTTGGAGTCTAAATTCTGCACTTGGTTGTACTACTAACCAATTGTGTGATCTTTGACAAGTCCCTTCCCTTTCTTAGCCTTAATTTCTATCTCTAAGTAGGGATGGAAAGAAGGAATAGGGAACCTCTATGATCTCCCCTGATTATAAATCTTTATGATTCTGTTGTTCTCTTCTAGGGTTGCCAAAAACACCCAATGGAGAAAATGACCTAACTCTGGATTAGTGACTAGGAATTTCTTTAACAACTATTCTACAAGCACCTATGATCCATTGGTGCTTTAAAATTGTGATAGCACAGCAATGCTCCTCTCAAGGGCAAGTCATTCCCATGTAAGTAGATATGCATAATGAATTGCTGTGAGGAAACAAGTGACAGTTTTAACTTTAAAAACAACAACAATAACAACAACAACAAAAAACTTACCTGGGCACCACCTGCACTTTCCCAAACTGTGAAGCTCTGGAACAGAGTGGTGCCAGTGACATTATCCCAAGGTGGCTGAAATTTAGGGTATACAAAGAGACCATACCTAAAAAGTGAAACAAAGAATGAAATTAAGCCAATTTTTATGTTTCTAACTTCCTACTTTTTCTTGTTGAAAAACATGAAGTAAAAGTAATGTATTAGGGAGAGTGAAAGTAGATAGAATCTGTGACCCTCCCCCTAACTGTTCTTGCTTACCCCTCAGCCCTCCCACTTTTACCCTCTGTGACCTGCTCCCAAATCACAACAAAATGCAGATTACTCCAGAGCCCAAGCCCACCAGCCTCCCAGGGGCTCTGCATATTTGGAAGTTTAATTGCTCTCTCTATTGAATTATCTCTGGCCACAAAAGGTACATTCTGTCCTTCTGCCTTTTCATGTGACTCTCTTCTCTTTACCATCAAACTGTTATGATCTAGAAAATAATGCTAACACAATTATATACAAAAGCCAAGACATGGAGGCAGCCAAGATGTCCATCAATAGGTTAATGGCTGGGGAAAATGTGGTATATACCTGCAATGGAATATTATTCAGCCTTTAAAGAGAAGGAAATCCTGCCATTTGTGACAATACAGATAAACCTTGGGGACACTGTGCTCGGTGAGGTAAGCCAGACACAGAAGGGCCATAGTACATCATATCACTTAAATGAGAAATCTAAAATATTCAAACTTACAGAAGCAGAGAGTAGAATGGTGGTTGGCAGGGGCTGGGAGGAGGGGAAAATGGAAAGTATTAGACAAAGGGTACAAAGTTTCAGCCATGCAAAATGAATAAGTCCTAGAGATATACTGTATGGCAAAATACCAAAGTATAGAATACAGCAAAATTAACAATACTATATTCTATACTTAAAAATTTGCTAAGAGGTCAGATTTTGCGTCAAATGTTCTTACAGTAATAATAATAATTCAAATAAAGAGGGCTGGAGGAAAGCTTTTAGAGGTGATAGATATGTTTGTGACATAGATGGTGATGATGGTTGCAGGGGTGTATACTTATCTCCAAACTCATCAAGCTGCATACATTAAATATGGACAGCTTTTTGTATGTCAATTATACCTCAAAAAAGCAGTTTCAGAAAATGCACAGGAACATCACCCAATCTCCAACAAATGCCAAAAGTGCTCTCATTGTGAGCATTCTACAGAAAAATGTGAAATCATAAGACTTACAGCCAAAACGTAGATGAATTTCCCCAAAGTTACCTGGTACAAGAATGTGCAATGTTCTGAGTGAAGGAAAGAAGTGGAGCTTGTGATGTTTTGTTGGTCATGAGATGGAAAAAGTAGCCATAGCCAGCACCACACACTCTGTTCCCCTACAGAAATTAAGGAGAGTTAAAAAATAGTTACCCCCTGTATGATAAGGTTGCTGGAAAGAAAGACTCTCGTTTGTACTCATCTCAATTTTATATTCACTTTCTGCCAAAGTACATTAAAACTCTATTATAGACTCATTTATTCTTTTTTTTCCTTTTGGGAACAAAAATAGTGATATGGTTTGGATTTGTCCCCCTGCCCATATCTCAGGTTGAATTGTAATCCCCAGTATTGGAGGTAGGGCCTGGTGGGAGGTGATTGGATCACGGAATCAGTTTCTCATGAATGGTTTAGCACTGTCCCCCTTGGTACTGTTCTCACCATAGTGAGTGAGTTCTCATGAGATCTGGTAGTTTAAAAGTGTACAGCACCTTGTGGCCCCCACCTTGTCTTGCCTCTGTTCCTGCCATGTAAGGTGCCTGCTCCTGCTTTGCCTTCTGCTGTGAGTAAAGGCTCCCTGAAACCTGAGACCTCCCCAGAAATTGATGCTTCCATGTTTCCTGTATAGCCTGCAGAACCGTGAGCCAATTAAACCTCTTTTCTTTATAAGTTACCCAGCCTCAGGTATTTCTTTATAGCAATGCGAGAATGAACTAATAAAAATATTGTCATTCTTCTTCCTCCAGCCAGCTCAACTAGACTGCAATTTGCCCATCTTAATAACTGGTATCTCATGTTCAAGCCTCTTTCTAAGCTCCCACAGTGAGTTTACTTATGACATCTAAAATTCTACTTTTTGCTGAATGCAAGAGTATATGGTGGCTCCCCTAGGCAAAAGTGTACCTTGAAGTCAAGCCTACACAATTGTGTTCTCTCTGGCTCTTTGAACAACTCAGTGATTTGTCTATTGGCTGAAGGCCACATGATTGGACCAGTCATGACTTAGTTCCAAGACAAGGTGACTGAGTTCAACTACAGCTCAAATCTCTTCAAAGTGCTCTTGTCCTGAATAGACTATTAGGTCACCTTGATATTTCTTTATAGGTCTTACTATCTAAATAATTTCATGAATTTTATGTGTTCATATAAAATCTGACTTCTATCTCTTGGACCATATGAGTTTGGGGATCTAATTCTGATCAAACTGAACACAATGAGGTTATCTTTATAAATTCAAGGAAGTACCTACAATATGTTCATCCCTATGTAATATAGTCTTAAGACAAAGTAAAAAACTGACTTCCTAAAGGTTTAAGACTGTACACAGATTTTTTTTTTTTTTTTTGGACTACCCAGTGTTCACATTTTTTTGTTTCCAACATGTTCAAACCAACAGACTTAATAAAAAATTCAGACTTCAGCTTTTCTGAGCCCAAATTCCTGTGAGGTAGCCACGGGTCAGGTGAAGATAAGAAGGGCCTTCCTTCTTGGACTGTGGATCATTTTTCCACAGTCCTCACCCTTCCTGTCTCACTCATGTATGATGCCTGCCTAGTCTCTGCAGTATTTGAATTTGCAACCTCAACTACAGGCCACAAAGTAAATAACACGTTGGCTAGTCTATGAAAGTTTCTATTTCTGCTTTCCTGAATCACATCTGAGTTCTCTCAGTGTCACACTCTCACATCTTAAGGATCCCAAGCCCTCTCTTTACCATCAGGGAGAAAGAACTCTGAGAAAAATCAGGGGCCCTATCAGGCTGCTGCACTACAGTGATGCTACTAGTGGGAGGAACGAAGGGCCAATCGATCAAGCTATGAGACTACTTCCTATGTGCCCACGTGCATCTGACCTCTCTCAGCCTGAGTGGCTGTCCAAAGCCAAGATGCCCATGTCTACCTGGAGAACAGAAGTTAAGGAATAGGCTACTCAGGCGTAAGCCCTGTGCTACATGGATGAAGGGAGTCTTCAAGGCTCCAACATGATTCCATCCTGATCACCTGGGGGTTTTCCATGGCCTGGCTGGTGTGAGACAAGGAATGCCTGGAGTATCCTCCTTGGAAGTCACTCAATCCCGGGAAAACAAACTATGTGGCTTGGAGAGCTCATCCTGAATACTGGCAGCAGGGTAACAGTAAAGAGAATGGGGAGTCATGAGGACCATGACACTGTGCCACTCAACAAGACATTAAATGCCTTTCTTTAAAAAACAATACTTCAGTGCAGCCCTCTATGCAGGGCTCAGTGGGGACTATGCTGTGAGCATCCCCTTGGAACAGTTTCTTAAACTTTAGTGTGCAACCTGGTAGAGTTGTCATATTTAGCAAATAAAAACACAGAATGCCCAGTGAAATTTAAATTTCAGATAAAAAATAAAATATTTTAGTATAAGTGTGTCCCAAACACTATCTGAAATTTAAATTTGACCAGATATGCTGTATTTTATCTGGCAGGCTTTACCTGGGGGTATATTAGCCAAAGATTTTTAGATATTTTGATTTAGTAGGGGGGTGATGAGGAAGGGATGAGGGACAGTATTCTGTACTGTTGGCCATCACAAGGTGCTCTGATAGGTCTGCTGCAGGTGATATTTTGACCCCATTTTGAGAACTACTTCTCTACAGGTGATTGAAAGAGTAACGCTAAGGGTTACTAACGTTCCTAGGAGACACTCAAAGAGGAGAGAGACACTAGAAAAACCAGTTCCTGGTGAAGTTTTTTGCCATGAGTTGCTTTGGGAACCCACTGCAAATGGAAGCCACTGCTGAAAACTGAAGGAGGATAGAGACCTAGAAATCAGGGGGAGAATCCATTGCTAGGTACCCAGCAAAAACACTGCCCAGCTCAGTGCAAGTTATATTTATGTTGGATTTTTTTTTCCTTAGAAGTATTTATTTTTCTAAGTAATGATGAGTAGAATAATAACACTCATAGTGAAAATCTACAGAGAAGGCACTACAGTCCAGGTACTGGATTTTAGAGTCTCATTTATTTTTACAATAGTTTTATGAGTTGTGTATTATTATTACAGTTTCATAGCAAAGAAACTGAAGCTCAGAGGTGTTGAGTAACTTTCCCAAAGTCACAGAGCAAAGAGTTGTCAGAGCCAGCTCCATCCAAGTCCAAGTCTGGAAAAGTTAGAGACTAGAGTAGAGAAATGAAGGTAGGACTCAAAGACAGGGTGCCCAATAATAGGGTGCAAGTGAAGAAACATAAACAAGAGAGTACAAAGCAAAGTCTTGTCACCCGGTCACGGACAGAACACGCATTTGCTGTGGCCTCCCCAATAGTGGAGACAATATATTGAACAACATCTTTGCAGAAGTCAATGTATCATGGACATTCACGCAAGGGAAATTCCAGAGAGAAATTAACTGTCCAAGTAAGCCAGCTCCTAGAGGTGTGCATCTATAGTCACCAGAAAAAAAAAAGTGAATTAATCCTTAAGGCACCGGTGGTAGTGTTTGATATTGCTATATATAAATATATAAGGCACCAGGGGTAGTGTTTGATTTCTCCAAATCTGGAGAGCATTTTGCAGGCCAGATTTAACTAAGGAGTTGCTCTTTTCACACCCCAAATCCAGAGAATGTAAAATCCTTCTCATTCTCACCACATGGGGAAAAAAGCATGCACAGCTTAGTGTGCACAGAGAGATACATGGGTAGGGGTGTGGGACATTTCCCAAGAGGAGGAAGAAGACATAACATTTTGAAGAGTACATTTAAGGAGGATGAGGGTTCTGGAATTTCAGCATTATGGAGATCAAGTGTTAGTAAGGCTCAGACATGTTGATGAGGACTGGCTTCTGACACAGGAATTTTGAGCAATGACAGATGAAAAGACTGAGATTATCTGCAGTTGTCATCTACTATCAGTGCAGACAGTAGGGCTATTGACTGGATGCAGACAAGGGTTAGAATTTAATGAGGAAGTTCTGACCTATCCAAGGACAGGGTCTTGCACTAGCCTTTCACACAGCTCAGGGAGTTTTACTACATTCTCAGTAAGGATGGATTGAGAGTGAGGACTCCATACCCTTTTACTTGTAGCTATTCTCCATTTCTTTATCCTTAGACTAAGTAAACTCATTTCATCCTATGGCTTCAGTCATTCTAGACTAATATTTTTATTGACTTTAATTTCCAAATGAAAGGAAAACTAGGTTTTTGGTTTTTGTTTTTGTTTTGTTTTGTTTTGTTTTGTTTTGAGATGGAGTTTCACTCTTGTTGCCCAGGCTGTGCAATGGCCCGATCTCGGCTCACCACAACCTCCACCTCCCAGATTCAAGCGATTCTCCTGCCTTAGCCTCCTGAGTAGCTGGGATTACAGGCATGCACCACCATGACTGGCTAATTTTGTATTTTTAGTAGAGATGGGGTTTCTCCATGTTGGTCAAGCTGGTCTCAAACTCCCAACCTCAGGTGATCCGCCCACCTTGGCCTCCCAAAGTGCTGGGATTATAGGCATGAGCCACCATGCCTGGCCAACTTTAGGTATTATTAAGGGTAACTCTCTGAACCTGGGTGATCCACTGGCAGTGATAATATAGCAGCACCCCAACAGGAGGAGAACTTAAAGACCCTATTCCTTCCTGAATGTACCACGTTCCATAAGGAACACACACACACACACACACACACACACATATTCAGCCAAGCAAAGACAGTATGGGGGAGAAAACTGAAACAGATTGCTCTTAACCCAATAACGCCCAATTCCCTGCCTTGTGTGACAGAAAGAACCAATGCCTCAACCCCGGGAGGCCTTCAGTTTTGGGGGAAGTGTGAGTCAGGGCCAGAGTTCCCCGATACTAGAAGCCTGACCAGCAGGCAGCAGCCAGGACCTGGTCAGCGAGGCCAGCACATACTGACACAATTGCCCCGGGCTGTTTATTTAACTTTAGCTTCAATTCACTGTGGGTCCCAAAGGTTCTTACCCTGGGTATTTGTAAATAGACAGCCATTTCTTCCTCATTTTTCATTCAGTTACAGGATGTTTTGTTCCTTTGTGGACTAACTGACGAAGTCTCTCCTGCACTTCATTATTTTGGAGTCTGAGCAATTCTCCGATTTCCTAAAAGCACTTAGAATTCTAATCACGTGTCTCACCTACCACAGGGTGCTCACCAAAAGTGACTTTTGGATATCACTGAATATCAAGATGAATCACTATCAAAGATGCTAACATGACTTCAAAGAATCAGGTCCATTTCTAAGACTTCAATGGTCTTAGGGTGGCCTAGTCTAGAGTGGTGGTTGTCAACCAGGGATGACTTTGTTCCCTAGGGAACATTTAACAACCTCTGGATACATTTTTTATTGTAACAACTTGGAGGATGAAGAAGAGAGAAGAGGGCTACTGGTATTCAGTGCATAGATACCAGGAATGCTGTTATACAGAGGATAGGCTCGACAACAAGGAATTACCCAGCCCAAAATGTCAATATTAACGTAGTAGAGAAACCTTGGTCTATAGTCTACACTAGAGTCACATATTAGCAAAATAACCCACACTCATTTTCCAGTATCCCATCTCCAAATTTTGATGGAAAGACAAGCCTAAATATGAAAACATGGTTAATTACAATAAGAATGCTTTAATAGTCTTTACTAAGAAACTATTCATATCATTTGAAACCATTAGATGAGGCATCAGGCATTCCCATTAAAAAAACATTTATTAGCATTAAATAAGCTATCTCAATTTTTCTCTTGTGCTAGAAAACAGAGTATGCACTCCTGCTTCTTGGCCTCAAGAAGAATCACTGTCTATTAGTTGGCAAATACAAGTGCCCAGTGTATCTCTTCAGCCCTTGTAGATACACAAAGAAATACCACAGCTGTTGTTCTCAGTCATGATTACACAACACAAACTTTCCCCAGGGAATTCAAACTCCACCTTCTCTAGGTGTGTCTCCCTATATCCATGAGCCTTGGGAAAGGTCAGAGGTACATAAGAACTGAGGGCCAGAGAAGGGGGTCTCTTAAACACCCACCTTGTCTGCAAGTATACAATGAGAAATGTGGACTGGAGGCTAAAAGTGATCATCTCACTTGTCCACACAGCTCTATTTCATTACCAAGGAAATGCTATTTCATTGCCAAGATTTTATGAGGAAAGAAAAGATTCTTAAATTTCAAAAATATATTCCAAGGACTGCATCCTTATTCATCACCTTTGCCAGCACAGATGCTCAGAAAGCACATGTTTCCCTGAATAAATGGGTTTGTTGAATCATCTGCCCTAGTGCCATTAGCATTTATGGCACATCTGAGTGATCACATATAAACACTTTCCAAGTGCATTTATAGGTGGGCAGGAGACTGTAACTTTGGTCCTCTGTTAGCTGATAAGACTCACTTTTCTTACAAAAGAAGCACTTGAACAGTCAGATCACATTCCTTCCTGATCCTTCTTACTCTCAACTCCAATTGTGTATGATACAAATGATTCATGAGGAAAAACCACATATTTATGCAGGCAGCTGGCAGCTTGCAGGGAAGGGTTTAAGGCAAGCAGGGAATTTTGTGTGGAAATCAATTCTTTGCGGAAGTCAATGTATTATGGACATTCAAGCAAGAGAAATTCCAGAGAGAAATTAACTGTCCAAGTAAGCCAGCTCCTTGAGGTGTACATCTATAGTCACTAGAAAAAAAGTGAGTTAACCCTTCAGGCAGCTCTTAAATATGCATTATCTATTGAGTGGGGAAAGCTTGAGAACTGAGGTTGGGCCTTTAAACACAGAATTCCTTACAAAATTGATTCACAAACCAGAACAAATTCTCCTCAAATTAAATGCATGTCTCCAAAGGGCTCTTCTTCAGAGTTTTTCCACGGACTATCCTAAACAGGGGTCTGGTCATAGGAAATTTCCAACACCTACATAAACATGGGAGACTCTGAGCTCTGGAAGTGAACAGTCCTTTGCTGTTTGAGAGCAAAGACTTCCCAACCAGAGAGAATGAGAACAGGTTCACATAGGTTATGTCTTCTGGAAAGATGCAGCCTCTTGACAGATAACAAGGAGCTCCTGTCAAAGAAGTCCTAGACTCCAGAGCTGGAGCTGCTGAGGGAAGACAGCCTGAGGGTGAAGAGCTCTAAGAAGCTACAGGTGATACACGAAAGAACCACCACCAACTTGCTTTTGGAAAGCATAGCAAATGCCTATTTAAGAAATGTACCAGGGAATGCCACAGGCCCCTGGAGACTCAAGCACATACCACTCATGGGTCATCACTGGCAAGAAGGTACAAAGCTCAGGTTTTGCTTCTCAATGAAACTGCCCTGGACTCACCTCAGCTGCAGGCTGGGCAGGGAGACAAGCAGACCACCTGTGGCTATCAAAACTAAAAAGGAATATCATATTTGAAATTTATTTGCATCATGCCGGGTTGAAGGTAAGTGAACTGCAAAGGTGACTGACTGCAAGCCCAGCTGAATTCCTTATGTTGTGGCTGAGAGTTTGGTCCCAGCTCTGCATCAGGGCAATTTGGGAATAATATAAAACCACAAACCATTGCACAGACTTAAGAATCACTTCCCCTGCCTACCTACCTGCCAGGTCAGAGATTTCAAGGTCAGACTCAGGTATGTGAGGAGAGAGAGTTTAGGCTTTCAGAGTTGGTTGCCCAAACAGGAAGATTAGGCCATCTTCTTCAAGTCTAAATAAATGCATTTGTTTAATTAATACTATCATACCAATGTCAATGTCCTGGCCTTGGTACAGCTCCATGACTATGGTTATGGTTATGTTATCATTGGAGGGAGCTAGATGAAGAGCACATAGGAATTCTCTTATTTATGCAGCTTCTCGTAAGTCTGAAATTATTTTAAAATTAAAAGTTTAAAATAACAACAAAGAAAAATCCTAATTAATCACAATTTTCTATCACATCTCTTTCTGTTCCACATATTATACACATACACACAAATACATGTACACACATACACACACACCTTGTTATTGTGGAAGCCTCCTTATTATCCCTCTGGAATAAAGGTATATTTCTAAAACATGTTCTTCAAAGTACTCTGTATATCATCCATACAGGACACAATTAACACTAACTCGGCCAAGGATGGTGGCTCACACCTGTAATCCCAATACTTTGGGAAGCCAAAGTGGGGAGATCACTTGAGACCAAGAGTTTGAGACTCACCTAGGGAACGTAGGTTTTTTTCACATATACCCAGTTATCACCTATGTCTTTAAGTAATGGCACATCACAGACAATAAAATGCAAAAAAAGACTAAATAACAGAAAGCCAATGGCACAACTGAAAAACTGGACTTGACTTTGCAAGATTTAATGCTGATAGCCCAACAGAATCTAAATGCTTCCACTGACTAAACTTATTTTTCAGTCATCAAAATGATTTTAGGACTTTGAAACTTGTTCTTTACTTTCCTTTTTCTTCCCCCATATAATTTGGTTATAGATTTATACCTTCATTTGTTATATTAAATACATTTTTTTGAGCAACTACCATGTTTTAGACATTGTGCTAGCGTCTAAAAGCTAACGAAAATAGAGTTAGAACTTTAAGGTCACCAAGGATGAATATGTCAGGAATATACCTAATGAATCTACATTACCAGTTTAACCTAAAACTCCATTCTCAAAACATATACATTGTATATTTTTTTTCTAATTTTGTAAAGCAGATACAAGAGTAAGAAAGTAAATGAAGGGAAATGGAAAGCATGGAGGGAGAGCAAGCAGCTAGTTGTAGACTCAATTTTTCCATTGCTGACTGGGTATTATTCTACAGGTCATTTTGCAAAGGCTCACACAACCCACAGCTTTGCAGATTACCCTCTGGTTCTCTGCACCTGCAGCCAGCTCAACCCTTCTTCTTGTCAGCCAGTGGCCAGCACTCCTGTCCAGCAGACCACATACTACCCAGTGAGACAAGGACATTCCAGCTTCACACAGCAGGGTGAGCTGGGCAACCCTGAGGGTTTACTTTCCTCTAAGCATTTGATGTAGTCAACATTATGCTACCCAGAAAAGTACACAAAAACATGGTTTCTTAAGCCCAAAAGCTTGCAGACATAGAAAGGGCACATAGGAACTCTTTTATTTATGCAGCTTCTTGTAAGTCTGAAATTATTTCAAAATTAAAAGTTTAAAATAACAACAAAAAAATCCTAATTATCATTAGGATTTTTGGCCTGTAGTGGCCAACAAGTTAAATGCAGCTCCAGCTGTCCTGGGTCTGGGTTCCTACAGTCCATGTAGTTCTGCTTCCTTTGCTTACTGGCATATTAGCCACTCCCATTAGGCACCTAAAATGGTGTGTAAGTGCTGTGCTTGGAACAAACATAATAAAGAATCTAAGGAAGGTTGAAGAAATAACCACTACTTTTACTAGGGGTTATTCAGCTGAAGGTAATTAAAAACAGATGATCAGTGAGAAAGAAGCTCATCCTCTGAGTACCTTAGAAACTCAGCATAATGACATAGTGGATGCTCAGAGGAGTTCCCTGGAAGAGTGAGGCCCTTAACTCCTTTGATAGATGAGCCATGGGATAAAATAATTAGAAAAGGGGAAACGAAATGGCTTGCCACTACTCTGATGCACTTGTTCACTCAGGTCTACAGCTACGTTGTCCCCTCAAAAATTAATTTCTTAAATGTTTAAACAGAAATGTGCCAAGAGAAACCAATGTTAAGTTGTACTAAATAATGGGATTTTAAAAATCAAGGTCATTGAAGTGGACTTCATCCTCCTGGAATCTGACATGACCTTATACACCTCATGTCTCAGTTTTGAACAGTCTTAAAGGACAAAATATGGCCACATTAACATAGTAAGATAGTGAAGGTTTAATAAGAAATTGGTATTGGAATCAAGAGAGACAAAAATCAGCATCCAGAGTGGATAGTTCAGGGAGATATTTTAGTTTGCATTACCTAAATGACCAGGAAATGATCAATATCTACTTTGTTTTGCTCCATTACCTATTGCTTCAAAAAAGTGTTTCCAGAAATCCTGAGAGGAATGCTTACATTTATCCTAAAGCACTTCTTTAATGCAAAATTATAATTATTTTCTTGATACTAATATGCAGCAAGTAAACATTTCATACCACACCACCACTAACGCTGCCACCTTAAAGAACTTTTGGAGCAAGCTTGTCCAACTGGCAGCCCACAGGTCTCATGCAGCCCAAGATGGCTTTGAATGTGGCCAAACACAAATTCATCAACTTTCTTAACACATTATGAGATTTGTTTTACAATTTTTTTCAGCTCATCAGCTGTCATTAGCGTTAGTGCATTTTATGTGTGACCCAATTCTTCCAATGGCAATTATTCTTCCAGTGTGGCCCAGGGAAGCCAAAAGGTTGGACACCCCTGATGGAGAAAGAACTTTATGCCCTCTCGGTTCTGGTCTTCCTGGTAGAGCTGAAGATCTTACCTCTATAACATTGGTGGGACTGCGGATATAGATGCCAGATGGTGTCAACATCTCAGGATTGGAGAGTCCCTCGGCACCAGAAACCCGGATGATCACGTTGTTTCTTATTATATTTCCATGTCCTGACCAGTCTAATGTTTCAACAAACCCAGGGGATCCACAAACATAATTAAAATGTACTCAACTCAACACCCTTGATTCTACTAATACACATCAGAGTTCACATAATGCATTTCATATATATATATATTTAGAAAATATTTAGTATGCACAATACACTTAAGAGACCTAACATTTTGCCATCAGGCTTGTCTATAAAATATATGACAATTTTAAATACACTGTAATAGATTTAAAATCAATTTACATATTTACCATCTTTCCTTCCATGAATTGCCTCCCATGAGATATATCTCATCTCCATGCATGTCCCTGAGAACAAAAGACCCCATTACTTGAGCATATTTTATGTCACTTAGGAAAACAAGAGATGCTGCAACACTACTTCTTTGGGTGTGGGTTGTTTTGATTTTGTTTTTGTGTTTTTATCCGTAAATCAGGGAAAGAGATACAGATCTTATGTACTCTTCAGTTCTAGAGTATCAGGAATCAGAAGTTCATTTTAAATAACAAGAACAGAAAAATAGATCTGTTTTACTTTTGAGGAGGAGTCTAAGTGACTATCTCCACTGTTAAGTGCCACATATCCTGTGTCAACACCAACCCCATTCCTAGCTGTTCAAACTGGCCACCTGCTATCTGCATGCTCTCACCTTCCCTTGGAAAATCTGAAATGTCCTGTAGGAACAGGATGGACAACATCTAGGACCTTCTCACCCAAACCACTGAGGTTGGAATAGAAGAGCAAGCATGGGCCATGCTAATAGAGAAATTTGTCACTTAAGGGCTATCAATAAAGAGCAGCCCCAAAGAACCCTTCATTACAAAGTCTTTAAGTATCTGGGCTTCCTCATGCCATTTCATGGGTCTGGGTTTGCATACTTGTTATGTGTGAGATTGAGTGCTTTACCTACCACACATCAATAAACAAAAATTTTAATTCCCTCACTTGTAATACAATAGATGTCAAAAGCTTATAATTCACAACATTCAAGCACTAAAGGCTAAATTCCTCCTACAGGTTTTCTTCCTTGCGTAGTTAATATCTATTCCACATAATTGTTTTCTGCTAAGGTAATACTGTTAGGATACCTTTCTCAATTTCTCCTTGATGTTTCACCTTTTCCCTTGCACGGACAAACATAGGAACAAATAAAGTCAATCCTACATCTGTTAGTTGACTTCCCTGTGGCTGTCCTTTTCTAACCAAAAGATTTTTCTGCACCTGATCACCTCAGTTACCCTTAGTTTTTTGTCTTTTAGAGCTAGAGTATGTTTTAAAGCAAATGTATCTGATTCATATTTTCTCACTAGACAGTTTCCATCTCAGGATAGAACTTTTATAGCTTTTATCTCAACAGATTGTTCTTAAATGAAACATGTATTTTCCCACTGATGATACTATAGAATTAAATATCAAACAGTATTTAACAAATACAGTTATATTCTTACTTTCAGTGAAAACCTCTGATTTACTTTTTTATTCTGATAAAACTAGAGACCCTTTGTTCCTTAATTCATTCATTTCTTTCAACTAGTAGATCTACAGTGCACTAGTTAATATGCTAAGTGTTCAGGAGACAATGTCCTCAAGAAATCCGATGGTATAGAGACATTAATCAGATGACCAGAAATGTGGTATATAATTTTAAATCAAGAAGTACTGATTGGCGCTTAAAGAGCTTAAACAGAAGGACTTGTCTGGGAGAAAGAATCTTGCAAGAGAAGAGTAAGTGGCATGAACAGAGCCAGACAGCTTGTGCAAAGACCCTGAGGAAGGAAAAAGTGTGGTCTTTTGAAGGAACTAAAATAAAATATTTTAGTGTCACTAGAGTATGGAGGAAGAGAAAAAGAACAAGACAAGTTTACAGAAGTTAACAGAGACAAAATCATTGAAGGGATCTTTTAAGTCTGGTGAAAAGTTTGGGATTCTATTTTAAAAGCAATAAGAATCTCAAAGGAGAGAAGTGACATGATGCAATCTGAGATTTTTAAAGATAATTCTGAGTTTTGCAAGGGGAATGAACTTTAGGAAACAGAAGTAGATACAGTTGATCAGTTGAAGATTCTGAAACACGGGCTTCTTCAGCAAGCCACAGGAGCTTGAATTCTATTAAGAAGAGAATTCCAGATTTTTAAATCCTTGGCCAACATCCATCCAAGTTTGACAGTCTGTAAGACTATACAAAGACATATGTATGTGACTTAGAATTATTGTGAAAATTACTGGTAGTAAACTTTAAAACTTCCCATTATACACTTATTAACCTGAACTAACCTTTAAAAGATCAGTATCCTATAGGTAAAGTTTAGTAAGCCAATCAGTGATGACTACATTTAAATTTAGAATGTTTTACTGTAGCCCATTTCTAGTGATCATTAAGGCCAATTATTTTTATAAATTAGGAATTAGAAATTTGGGGAGAATTCATTGTGAAAAACTGTGTCCTACTCAAGAATGCAGAAACTAAACAAGCTTGTTTTACTTACCAACTAGCAGTGCATGACCTAAAATATTGTAGAATACATTACTGTCCACCTTCAGGCCCAAGGTCCCACACATGCTGAGGCCTCTACTGAAGGAGTTCCTCACTGTGCAGCCCTGTATGAAAGACTCTGAATAGGAAAGAGTAAAGTAAAAATTAGATATGGCTGCTGAGATTCTGTTGACCATATTTAGAGCAAGCTACACTGTAGCTAAAGACATTCTCCCACACAATAATGAAACTCAGGAGATAAGAAGTTAGAAGCAGCAATCAAATTAAGAGAATGGGTAACTCAAACCAATGGGCCTCAATAATAAAAAGGGTGAAATTCAACAATCAAGTGTTAGGAAAAAAAAACAATCTGAGAAAGACAAAGTATGTCTAAACAATAAAAGAACTCATGGCTGTCAAGATTTCCAACTGGCTATCATCTTTAGTATCAGCTTTCATCACAATACAGCAGATGAGAAGTTAAGGATAACGTGAAGAGCACTGCTTATGGGCCAGCCTTGATCTTTGAAACCCGGAGCTGTGAATTAATATTTATAATTTATCAGGCAATAATATTCTTGGCCCAAAATAGACAGAGACTCATTCCTAACTGTAAGCAAGGTCAAAGGTTGGCCTGAGGATCATGACTGTCACATTTGAACTGGATAGGTTTATAAAACTAAAGAGGAAGCTATCCTCTACTATGCTAAAAAATTGACAATTAGGAAAATCATTACACTGGTTCCACAGGCATATTCTATGATCCCCAGATCTGCTTATGAGGCCTAGATGAGTCAACGAATACACAATTCTGAGTATTAACTATATGTTTCAGGAATTGTGCATTGCATTGTGCTGGAAACATAAAGAAGAATGAAACTAAGTAACCTCTGAATTCATGTATTTGCATTCTGATGGAGGAAACTGACATTAAAATAATACAAATCCATTATTTGAATAATTAAACTATAAATCCTAAGAAGGGAGCTTTGTATTATTACTAGGTAGTGAGAAAGATACAGATGCCAAGTGTTGGGATATTAGAAAAGTTACTTTAGTTTACAGAATAATTTGACTTTTAAAATTGGGACTATCCAAAAAATTCTCAACTTTAACATCACTATCGACACTGGATCTCCACATTCCCCTCAATCTCAGCTCTCCTACTACTAGGTGTCCTCACATTGCTCATCAAGGATCCACCCCAATAAATTAACCCATCCATATCTACTTCTAGAAAACACTGCCCATGGTGCACAGAATCTTCACCATATCACCCAAACAGAATAGGCCTGACCATGTGAACAACCAGTAAGTACTTATGTGTTTGTGCAGCTCTTATGGGCGGAATACTGGGATTGGTCAACCTTTAAAAAGTACTGTGCAACATTTACCTGTGTAACAAACCTGCACATCCTGCACATGTATCCTAGAACTTAAAATTAAATTAAATTTTTTAAAAAGTACTGTTCAAAGATCCCAATGCTTTCTAACTCTGGTAGCTGGGAGTAATTAGCTGCATAGGACATGAGGGGCTTCTGGGTGTTAAACAATAAAAGATTCCTTGATGAGCATTCCACAAGTTTCTAGCCTCTGCATTTTAACAGGGATTTAAAGGTAATAAATGTGTTAATGCAGTATTTTCAAACTTTTATTTTTTAAGCACTGAACTCTTTTTCAAATAAAACCTAAAATATAAAATATCTATAAAAATAGATGAATGTGCAGCTACTCTGATTGAAACGGAGGTGGGAGAGATAGGTTAGGTAAAATTTGATCAAGGAAGGGCTTTGATTATGCTCAATTGATAACTTATTTGTGACAGCTACCCTCTTTTTTACTGAATTGGCCACATGTCAAATATCCTGCAGTACTATACACAGCTGACCAAAGAACCAGAGAGAAGGAAATAAAGATACTAATCAATCCAAAGCACTAGGGGAGAGGCCATATGAGGAGCCATCCTCTGAAATGACTCAAATAAATTTAAAAAGATTGGAAAAATGAGAATAAATAGACTTCCTTAGCATGCAGATAATTGAAAATGAAGGAAAATGTTGCTTCTGGCAGTTCAGAATCCTGCCCTCAATGACCTCAAGGATTACTCTGCAATTACCTGTTAGAATCCTAGCATCTCTCAAGAGCCACCTGAACCACAAAGTATGCCCTGATGTCCTTTGTCAGGCATCAACCTCTGAACCCCTGGGGCACAGCCTCTTTAAAGAAGGCAAAGCTTGAATGTGTGGGTGTTGAAAGTGCTGATGAATGGGGAGGATCACTCAGAAATGGAGCCGCTGTCCTCCTGACTTGGCATCTGCACCCCCATTCTGTGATTCTCTGCATATCAGCTTTTGGTAATGAGTTGTTCCCTGGATGTTCCTACATTCAACTTTGATTTTAGAACTTTTATCAGTGCATTGGGTCATATTCTCTTTTTCTGATTCTGATCTTGTTTTTCACCTAGTTGTTCTCACCTGAATTTGATGTTTCCTGCTCCCTTCTTATATCTTCATGTCTGGCCAAGATCTGCACATGTAACTGCTCCTCATTCCCAGAAAAAGCACCTGGGTTTCAGCCCATTCCCCCTCATTTCCCCAGGCAAAAGATTCCTCTGATTTAGGACAACTTTACATAGAAGTGCCTGGACTCCCACAGTGTTGATAATGTAATGCCAATTCACCTGTGGTCACAAAGCTAGTAAGTGGTAGAGACAGAATTCAAAACACAGGATTGTGTGGTTCACTCTCGTGTGCTGTATTATAGTGATACTTCTCAAAGTGGACTCCCTGGACTGCTTGTTCCAGAATCAAAAGGTTTGTATATTTAAAATACACATTTCTAAGCCTACCTTAGACCAGAATTTGTTGGGGTAAGGTCTGTAACTCTGAATTTTAATAAGCTCCACAAGTGATTTGTTTAGGCATACTAAAGTTTGGGAACCATAGACCTAGAATATAACAATTATCCATCTCTAAATCCCTCAAATCCTACATATCATCTATCATTCCCCCATGCATGTAGTGCCTTAAACATGGGAGAAAGAAACATGAGAAGGTCCTAGATTCGGACCCCCTTACCTCTCATAGCTCCCACCAGAGTGAGTGAGCTCAGATGCTTATGGAAGGCTTGCCCCAAGACTCGAAACTGCACTCCCTTCAACTGGACCTGGCTGGGCTCTTCTGGGAAGGACTGAACGATCACTCTGGCTCCCATATCCCTGGATCCCAGGATCTTCTCACTCATGGAATACAAACAGTGCTGCAGATTACCTGAAATGCAAAATAAAGTCCAGAGAACCTAAAGCATGTAGAACATGCTTTCAGACAAATCTCCCAGTTTGAAAGGTACTGTCAGTACCAAGGAAAAACCATTACTGTTTATTTCATTTAATAATCTTATTTCCCCTTTTCTTTGATTCTCCTCTGTAGATTATTAATTAAAAGATCTGATAAACAGGACATGATGTTGCCTTCATTCTATTTTTTCAAGAAACTCCCAAATCAATCACCTTAATTACTGTCACAAAGAGTCAGACTATAACCCACAAATCCAACCTAAATAGATGCTTATTTCAATCTAAAAGATCCTCTGGAGGAAATGTGCAATAAAATGACCTTCTTGTGGTTGATAATTGTAGGAAAGACATGTTAGCACTGAATATAATAACAGCACTTTTTAATCGTAAGCTGTCCAGTGAGGTTTCCCCATTACTGTGCTGTTTTATGGTTTGGGGACTTAGCAATAACGCTACCACAGAAATGTCAAAGGACTCCAGAGAAGCAACTGAGCAGCTCCTGCACCAACACCTACTTCCTCAGCTGTGCCACTAACGAGGACAGCAGCAACCTGAGCCTAACACACACAACTACAAATGCCAGTGAGGACAGCAACCACCTGAACTAACACACACAACTATGAATGCCAGGGAGGGCAGCAAACCACCTGGACCTAACACACACAACTACTATTGCTACCAAAATGTTGTGACCTCAAGATCCAGGGCACCTTCTGTTGATACATGGCATTTGGTGGTACAAACTAATCTGGAGAATAAATCATCTCTCCAATGGATAATAAAGATTTTTCATGTTAATGATCCAAAGAAGCACCAATAATATAAAACACTGTATCATATCACAGTAAATTTCAGAATCCAGTCATTTGCTGGATTCACCCAGAGAAGAGGTGAATGAAGAGATATTTATATTTGTATGCCTTATCACAATTTGATTATTTTGCCAGTGATCCATAAGATTTTCAAATGGACAGGCCTTGTGTTATTAAATTCAGCTACCTTGCTCCACACTCCAGCCCCACACAGAAAAGGAATGACTTACTTTGAGAATATTGTAGTTATATTTAAGATTTGTGATGAAATCAAGGATTTTTTCCATTTGGGGCTAACAGATTTATAATGGCTTAAACCTAGAAGCATGGTCTCACTTGCAGCATGATCAAATGCAACATTTGGCAAAATATGATCTCAGAATCCCAAGAAAGTTTGAATAGAATGTAGATCCCAATTCTGCAGAATTGATAAAGTTGGGCAGTTGATGGAAGTGAACCCACTGTTAACCAAACATTCTTTTTAGAATGACACATTTGTGAGTAGATGATTTGTAGGGAGGGAGGTGAGGCCAAACTGCCTCTCTACTTCTAACAACTCCCCACACCCAACCACATGGCAACATTTTACTCACATGCACCTATATTTAGACACAACTCAAATCTTTAACTCCAGCTCCCTTTGACCTTTTTTCCAGGCTCCACACATTACCAGACATCTCTACACAGTCGCTGGCCTGGCATCTCAGTTACGACATATACAAAATTAAACTCACGATTGCCACTCTCCCACCCCAAAACCTGCTCCCCTTCCCATCCCAGCAAATAGCCTCATCATCCATCCAGAGCTCATGCCTGGAAGTCATCCTTGACACCCACACCATCCTGGACCAAAGTTGACAAATGATGTCTTCACAACATGTGAAAGCCTCATAATCTACAGCCTGGGAAACCAAAACATGACCTACTAAACTAACCATCCCTGAAATAGATGCTTAATAGGCACATCAATGTGATTCAGTGCCTGCTATTCTACTAGAAGATAAATTGAATTTTTCCACCACTTACCTAAAGTATGTGGTAGTTCACTCAGAAAACAAATCCCAAAAAGGGGATGGGGGAGCCCTACGAGTCTAATCAGTAAGAATGTGCTGCCTGAGCCCAGAACTCTGGCATATGGCTTTCCTGAGAATCTTAGAAGTGGCCTGGAATTTTAACATTGAACCCAGAAATGTAATTCAACTCTTCAGATTTAGTTCTTTAATAGAAATATTTTCCCCAGAGAAATAATATTTTATTTCTTTTGTCTTTTGTTTATCTTTTTCACAAGGCTATTGGGCAGTGGGGCAGGGAGGAGGATGAAATGACAATCAAGAGCATTCTGAAAACTACAGAAAAGTATGGGCATCCAAAGGTTAAGGGCTTATTCTATTTTAAAAGAGGTCAACGACAGCAATGCCATCTATCATCAGACAGTAAGAATATTCTTTTTTGCTCATTGGACTTTCCAACAAAACACTCTTCTACCTTCTGGAGCATTGGCCTCCTGGCATGAAACAAGCAGCTTCTCCCTCTCATTAGTGAGATTTCCTTGTATGGTAATACTCCTGCTGAGCACAGCTACAGTGGCCTTTAAAATATGCTGCTCTCCAGCCACCCAATTCTCTGTAAAGTTGTGAGAATATCTGGGGGAAAAAAAGAGGATGATAGAACTGAGGACATCACTCCAAATCTTACTAAGAATAATAAGCCACTAGATTAACATAATTCTTCCTTTGGGGATTTATTCATGTTTCTTTAGAAACTCAATACCAAATAGTGAACTATAGACACAAGTACATGAAAATTAGAAACTATGCTGATCATTGCCCTAATCATTTGTGGAAGACAGAAGTTCTAGAGACTCACAAGACAAACTAACTTACAAAGTCTAAATCTTCAAAACATTTCATGCTTTTTAATTTTCTTGTTAAAATGTCTACCATTATTTAAGCAGAAGAAATATATCATTGAAAGACCCCAATACAAATGTCCAGACCCCAACACAGTTAAGATCTCATCTTCTTCCATGTCAACTTAGCCAAGCTGACACTCAGTACCTCAAAGGTGACTTAAGATAGAGGTCTGTATCCTGCACAGTTTCCACAGTGACAATCTCTTCCATCGGTTTGGCACCTTCAACACCTGTTCCACTGATGATGACAACTTCATCCCCAGGGTGCCAGTCCACAGCATCTTCTAAAGCCAACACTGTGTCTTGGGCATGGGCAGTTGCTCGAAGACTGGTGACAATTACTTCTGGTAGTGAACCTAAAGCAGCCCGAGGAAAAGTTGTCCAGATAATTTAATCATTAATCAAAACATGATTAATTTAATCATTAATAAACGTGATGTTATTTAGCCAAAGAATCCCATAAAATAAGACCTGGAAAAGCAAGCTTCAGGATAGGTAAGCACCAATTTTTTTATATTAGTTTTGTTTTATTTTGTTTGACATTAGTTTTCTTTTTATCTGTAAAAAGAAGTCAATAAAAGTAAGCCAGAATAGAGAATAGTAATGTGTAAAAAGCACAAGAATTGTGGTCAGATTACACTTATATTTGAATCATGGTCTTGTCATATTCTAACCCTGTTCTTTAGGGTAATAAACTTGATAAGTGGGCTTCAGTTTCCTCAGTTAAAAACAGAAGTAGCAGGGTCTTCCATCATAGGATTTTGGAAAGATTCAATGAAATAATACCTATGAAACATCTAGCTTGGATCTTACCACATAATAGACCCCAAGTATGTGTTAGTCCTTTCTCTTCCTTTTCTGTGTCACACTGTTTGAGGATGAAATTTTACCACCTCTTTTTTATTCCAAGTAAAAACAAGTGGTTATTAGACTTTCTGACATAGACCGCCATAACTAATTTCCAATATGAAGACTTCACAAATAACAAAAATAGAGGGGAAACCAAAAATTATCTCTTAGAGTTGTCATAAGTCTTGGTGTATTAAATGATCCCTTCAAACTCTAAAAACTAGACCTATCTAACATAGGACTGCTAAATGCAATTGAAGAAGGGGAACTTGTGGTTCAAGATAACTTCGTTTGTAGTACACTCCAGCCTACCCACCTGACCATCCCCATACCAGCATGCTAATATCTAATTATCAAAGATTCAAGAAAGTCATCTGTCTCACAGTTTATTCTAGTCTTTTCCAGCAAGGGTCAAGGCACAGATCTTTTCAAGGCATTATCTGAATACTTCAGAAAACACATGGCTTACTCCCTACTCCTTCCTCTTTCTGTAGTACATTTCCTTCCTCTTTTGCAATGGATGATAATTTACCTTTAGCCCACAGCAAGTTACTGTCCTCCCTTGTTGTACTAAAGTAAAGTAATAATACCTGAATCTCTAACTACAGAGGTGGCTGACAATAAATCATTTTCAAATTATTTTAAACTTTCCTCTTTATTTATTTGTCTCTCTGTGCATAAGCACTTGTACCAATAATGTTCTAGGTTCAGAAAGGTCTCTGGGTTAATATTGTAATTTCTGAAGTTTACTTGGGCAATAATTTTGTCTTAAAAAAATGTACAGAGTTCAAAATTTCTAATTATAGGGCAGGTGAAAATTAAGACATAAATCATCCCAAAAGAAAATAATTTTAATTTTATTTCTTGTTTGTATATCTTAACCCTTGGAAACAATAAAATGAAATAAAATTTATTTATATGTATATGCATATATATGTGAATTTTTATAACCCGTTCTTGAATGTCTACATAGAAAAATCTCTACCAAGCATAGAAAAATGTTTATCCAAGACAAAATGCCGTCAGACTCTGTGATCAATATTCACAATTCTCAATTAACATGCAACAAACACCTGCTATGTGACTGTCAACATGCAAGCTACACATGGCAGAACCAAGAGTAGAGACCACAAAGGTCTAGCTCAACTAATTACTCCTATAAATAATGGTCAACTCTGAATGGATGAAAAAATTCACAGATAATCTTTGAAGTACATTTTTAAACTATTAACAAAAAAGTTACATCTTTTTAAATATTGACAGAGCCTCTAGAAAGCAGTAAAACTATCTTACAACTTATGCACTCTCATTGCAAAAATAACATCTCTATGTGTATGGTTAAAACATCAAGCCTGGATGTTTAATGAGTGTTGGCCTCATATTTCTAGCTACACAGTAGATATTGACATTTAGATGAGCTACTACCATCTTAAAATTATCGTAATAATTATCTAAGCTAGACCCTCTTGCAAACAGCTTTTATTCCTTTAACTATTCCTCCTTATGTTCTTTTTTTAAACAAATTTTGTGCTAAGTTATTTTAATTACATCTCTTCTTTGTCCATTAACCTGCAGTATTTTCCTGCAATACTCAGTAACAAAGTCTCAAATTTCCTGCTTGACTTTACTTTCCATAATGTGACCCTACTTTATGGTCTCTGATTTCTTAATAAATTCTGTTCCAAGAAGCCCAGTCTCTTTACTTCTTCTCATTTAACAGGATCATCCTGCCTCTAATCTTTTGTCAATTTTGTCCTTTCCACTCGTGTCCTTGCTTCTTTCTCTTCATCTATCCTTTTAAAGCACAACTCAAGCCCGATCTTTTCAATGAATTTCAGAACATACTTCATCTTCACTTCCTCCTACAGACCTCGTAGTGATCAGTAACATCGTTCCTTCAGCAAAATCTGTGTGTACATCTGGGATTTAGGAATTCCCAAGCATGTCTGGGTAGCTTGTGGGCCATTTATTTGAGCTGCTTTGTGTGGGGGAGGAAGTTTGCACAAAGAAACAGATGGGAGAAAAGAAGATGACAGAGAAGATATGGGGTCAATCTCAGATATAGGCTCTCTCTCTTGACCACAAGGACCTATGACTGAACCTGAGGGAATAATTTGGAGGAACCCTCCAGGTGGCTTTGTCACCTGATGCTGCTCCACCTGAGATTCTCTCACCAACTCACTCTGCTGCATTCTTTAGAACTTAATCCTGAGAGAAGCCTCCAAGACTTGCTGAGTAGGCAAACCCTGTATATAATCTGTCATATCACCATGGCTGTCTCCTTTCTCACACTTAACACAACTGCAATTTGGCCTCTATTTCTGTACTTAGAATTTGTCTCCCCCACTAAACACAACAGCAAAAACCATACCTATGTTTGTTCACTGTCACAACATCAATGCCTTTCACAGTGTCTAGCATAAAATAAGTGTTCCATAAATACATCCTGAATGCACAAAATCACAAATGAGACAGAGAAACAAGCACCCCAATGTCTTGGTGTCCAGTTGATCAGGTGGGACTCTGAGCGGCATGCAGAGACAGTTGCCACATTTCATCACGGGACACAGTACACTCATACACCTTGGGGTTTTAAATGAAAGCCCACACCCTCAAATCCATGTGTTCAGTACTCTCATGGCAGGTACCAGCAGTAGATGCAGGGATGAGGCAGCCCCTACTACCTTCCTAAATGGAGAACAATGACCAAGAAGCCAAAGTAGGAGGAAAAGAACATGAAAGATGCCTCATGGTGACTAAGGCAGACAGATGAACTCACAGAAAACACATTGTGAGAACACCTAGAACAAGCAAGCAGAAATGCTAAAAAGGGGAGAAGGTTTTGTGAGAGTTGGGGGCCGCAGACAGTAAAATTTTTATCACTATTGAAATATCCACAGGCTGAGCAGGCTCAGGGAAGCCTGGGGAGACTTCAATTATATAAACAATAGTCAGTTCCATGTATCTCAGCACTAAATCATCCTGAAATTACTAAAGTGCATGTGTCTTTTCTCTCCACCTTACAGGGGGCACCATGACTGCTGTGCCACTGCCTCATGTCTCCTTTATATATGGCACAATTCCTAACACAGCACTGGACACCTAATTAACATTCAATTCATAGTGGTTTAAATGAGCTATTTTAAGTATTGCCTTCTGGGCAATCACTTGTAAACTCCCATCAGATATATACCCAAGTGAGTATATAATATTCAATATGCAAAAAGCAGAAAAAAATACAAACATTTATTGAAAACTTAGAATAACTGCAACCTATGCAAAGTAGTTTCATTGTCAAGTAAGAAATCTTTGGTTTTTTATTTTTGTTATTTATTTTAACAGATTGTACAGATAGGAAACTATGATTCTTAAAGGACAAGATTATATGGTAATAGATATCAGCACAAAGTTCTGAAACTAGTTCTTCTGAATCTAAGACCAAAGAACTAGACAAGTAAATGGAATTTGTAGCCTCTGGAAATAGCTGTAAATTAACTGTACCCAATTAGCTTTGATGTTCAAAAAATTATACTCATTACTTCATAAATGTTATTTAAATGTCATACAAGGTGGACCAACTGACTTCTCTGATGAAGAAGGCATTGCACACATTTTACATCTGAGTCATTTCTGTTCATAGAACTATTGAAACCCAGGTTGGGTAGCTCCCTTCCTTTCTGTACCACAAATCAAAAAACACATAAAACTACAGTATAAAAAGCTCAATAATTTATGAATATGCTAAATGAAAAAGGACTATGCTTTTAACTTGTAATTTAATACTATGTTTAATCACTTTGGGCTTTCGATGTTGACCTGTTAACCAACAAACTACTCATTTACTCCCACTAATGACTTCTACTCATAATTGTATTTCCTACAAATTATTGTTCAAGCATTTCAATGTCATTCATCCATAATTACACAGTCTCAGAGAACCATTCTTACTAAATGGGAATGGAGAAAAAGAAAATAATCTTTGTGGGTTAACACACTAAAATCACTAATTGTCCTCTGTTTGTTTATTTTGTAGGACTTAAATCTTTATTCTAAGAATAACTGCCAAGGCCTTTCAAAATCATTTAGGGTAGGGGAGGGAGAGAGGGAGAGAGGGAGAGAGGGAGAGAGGGAGAGGGAGAGAGGGAGAGGGAGAGAGGGAGAGGGAGAGGAGGGAGAGGGAGAGGGAGAGAGGGAGAGAAGGAAAGGGAGAGGAGGGAGAGGGAGAGGGGGAGAGGGAGAGGGAGAGAGGGAGAGGGAGAGGGAGAGAGGGAGAGGGAGAGGGAGAGAGGGAGAGGGAGAAAGGAGAAAGAAAAGGATAATTTATTAAAATAATGTTTGCATCAGAATAGAAATAAAGGAACTCATAAAAAAAACTAGAAATATTGTCCTCAAATATATACAAATTGTTTCCCCCTTATTTCTGGATGCAACATCACCATTATCCATAGCAAAACATTGAATGCTTTCTTGTATGTGGATGAACATTTGTCAAGCACTAGGAAGACAAACACAAAGAACAGAGTGCCTTTCCTCCAGGGCCCATGATCAGTACAAGAAATAGATAGACAAAAATCAGAAGTGCACTGTGCAAGGTGCAGAAAATCAGAAGTGCACTATGCAAGGTGCAGAGTGACACTCAGGGGTGTACAGACAGGGAGCACTGCAATCACACCAAGGGAGTCGTCCTTTCCAGGAATGCTTCCCAGAAGAGGTGATACCTGAGCTGGGTCTTGAAGAACAAGCCAAAGTGGGCCAGATGACAAAATGGGAAGCATACCCTAGGCAACAACAATGATGTATACGATGGTGGGGGACATTCGAATAACCGCTACATATGTGGCATGGCCAGAGTACAGGTATACAGAAGGTATAGGCACCTAGTGACTGTCCCTTCATTCTGAAGAGGTGAGCAGGACCCATCCAAAAATGACTCACAGGCTCTCCCATTGCACTTAGAATTTATCCTAAAAATTATTTGGAAATGACTAAATGAATATTTGGGATGAAATCTAAGAAATCATACTGTTGTGAAACTGTTTTAAGCCCATAGTACACATATCAAACTAAGAGAAGAAAATCCTTAGTGAGAAAATGGACTTACTGTATGTTGGGGAAAATGAGTCAAATCCTAAGACAAACAAGAGCCAGCCAGTAGGGAAACAGAGAGCCTGATGTGTTACTCTAGGAACTAGATATCAGACCTTTGGAGCAAATGAAGAGGACTGGGCAAAATAATGCAGGACTTTGTTGACCTGTTTTAAAGACCTCAAGTTGTATTTGAAATAGTTATAAAAACAAATATAAATATATATATATAAAAAATTTATTTTTATATATTTATTTTTAAGTTCTGGGATACATGCACAGAACGTCCAGGTTTGTTACATAGGTATACACGTGCCATGGTGGTTTGCTGCACCCATCAACCCATCATCTACATTAGGTATTTCTCCTCGTGTTCTCCTTCCCCTTGCTCCCCACCCACTAACAGGCCCTGGTGTGTGATGTTGCCCTCCCTGTGTCCATGTGTTCTCATCGTTCAACTCCTGCTTATGAGTGAGAACATGTGTTTGGTTTTCTGTTCTTGTCTTAGTTTGCTGAGAATGATGGTTTCCAGCTTCATCCATGTCCCTGCAAAGGACATGAACTCATCCTTTTTTATGGCTGCATAGTATTCCACAGTACAGATGTGCCACATTTTCTTTATCCAGTCTATCATTGATGGGCATTTGGGTTGGTTCCAAGTCTTTGCTATTGTGAACAGTGATTCAATAAACATACGTGTGCATGTGTCTTTATGGTAGAATGATTTATAATCCTTTGGGTATATACCCAGTAATGGGATTGCTGGGTCAAATGGTATTTCTGGTTCCTGATCCTTGAGGAATCACCACACTGTCTTCCAGTGTAAAAGTGTTACTATTTCTACACATCCTCTCCAGCATCTGTTATTTCCTGACTTTTTAATGATCACCATTCTCCTGGTGTGAGATGGTATATTGACCAGTAATGATGAGCTTTTATTCATATGTTTGTTGATCACATAAATATCTTCCTTTGAGATGTGTCTATTCATATCCTTCACCCACTTTTTGATGGGGTTGTTTTTTCTTGTAAATTTGTTTAAGTTCTTTATAGATTCTGGAAATTAGCCCTTTGTCAGATGGATAGATTGCAAAAATTTTCTCCCATTCTGTAGGTTGCCTGTTCACTCTAACGATAGTTTCTTTTGCTATGCAGAAGCTCTTTAGTTTAATTAGATCCCATTTGTCAATTTTGGCTTTTGTTGCCATTGCTTTTGATGTTTTAGTCATGAAGTCCTTACCCATGCCTATGTCCTGAATGGTATTGCCTAGGTTTTTTTCTAGGGTTTTTATGGTTTTAGGTCTAACATTTGAGACTTTAATCCAACTTGAATTAATTTTTGTATAAGGTGTAAGGAAAGGATCCAATTTCAGCTTTCTACATATGGCTAGCCAGTTTTCCCGGCACCATTTATTAAAGAGGGAATCCTTTCCCCATTGCTTGTTTCTGTCAGGTTTGTCAAAGATCAGATGGTTGCAGATGTGTGGTATTACTTCTGAGGGCTCTGTTCTGTTCCATTGGTCTATATGCCTGTTTTGGTACCAGTACCATGCTGTTTTGGTTACTGTAGCCTTGTAATATAGTTTGAAGTCAGGTAGCATGATGCCTCCAGCTTTGTTCTTTCGGCTTAGGATTGTCTTGGCAATGTGGGCTCTTTTTTGGTTCCATGTGAACTTTAAAGTAGTTTTTTTCCAATTCTGTGAAGAAAGTCATTGGTAGCTTGATGGGGATGGCATTGAATCTATAAATTACCTTGGGCAGTATGGCCATTTTCACGATATTCATTCTTCGTATCCATGAGCATGGAATGTTCTTCCATTTGTTTGTGTCCTCTTTTATTTCGTTGAGCAGTGGTTTGTAGTTCTCCTTAAAGAGGTCCTTCACATCCCTTGTAAGTTGGATTCCTAGGTATTTTATTCTCTTTGAAGCAATTGTGAATGGGAGTTCACTCATGATTTGATTCTCTGTTTGTCTCTTATTGGTGTATAAGAATGCTTGTGATTTTGCACACTGATTTTGTATCCTGAGACTTTGCTGAAGTTGCTTATCAGCTTAAGGAGATTCTGGGCTGAGAGGATTGGGTTTTCTAGATATACAATCATGTCATCTGCAAACAGGGACAATTTGACTTCCTCTTTTCCTAATTGAATACCCTTTATTTCCTTCTCCTGCCTGATTGCCCTGGCCAGAACTTCCAACACTATGTTGAATAGGAGTGGTGAGAGAAGGCATTCCTGTCTTTTGCCAGTTTTCAAAGGGAATGCTTCTGGTTTCTGCCCATTCAGTATGATATTGGCTGTGGGTTTGTCATAGATAGCTCTTATTATTTTGAGATACATCCCATCAATACCTAGTTTATTCAGAGTTTTTAGCATGAAGGCTGTTGAATTTTGTCAAAGGCCTTTTCTGCATCTATTGAGATAATCATGTGCTTTTTGTCTTTGGTTCTCTTTATATGCTGGATTACATTTATTGATTTGCATATGTTAAACCAGCCTTGCATCCCAGGGATGAAGCCCACTTGATCATGGTGGATAAGCTTTTTGATGTGCTGCTGGATTCGGTTTGCCAGTATTTTATTGAGGATTTTTGCATTGATGTTCATCAGGGATATTGGTCTAAAATTCTCTTTTTTGGTTGTGTCTCTGCCAGGCTTTGGTATCAGGATGATGCTGGCCTCATAAAATGAGTTAGGGAGGATTCCCTCTTTTTCTATTGATTGGAATAGTTTCAGAAGGAATGGTACCAGCTCCTCTTTGTACCTCTGGTAGAATTTGGCTGTGAATCCATCTGGTCCTGGACTTCTTTTGCTTGGTAGGCTATTAATTATTGCCTCGATTTCAGAGCCTGTTATTGGTCTATTCAGGGATTCAACTTCTTCCTGGTTTAGTCTTGGGAGGGTGTATGTGTCCAGGAATTTATCCATTTCTTCTATATTTTCTAGTTTATTTGCATAGGGGTATTTATAGTATTCTCTGATGGCTGTTTATATTTCTGTGGGATCGGTGGTGGTATCCCCTTTATCATTTTTTATTGTGTCTATTTGATTCTTCTCTCTTTTCTTCTTTATTAGTCTTGCTAGTCTATCAATTTTGTTAGTCTTTTCAAAAAACCAGCTCCTGGATTCATTGATTTTTTGAAGGGTTTTTGTGTCTCTATCTCCTTCAGTTCTGCTCTGATCTTAGTTATTTCTTGCCTTCTGCTAGCTTTTGAATGTGTTTGCTCTTGCTTCTCTAGTTCTTTTAATTGTGATGTTAGGGTATTGATTTTAGGTCTTTCCTGCTTTCTCTTGTGGGCATTTAGTGTGATAAATTATAATTTAGTGCTATAAAGATCCGTTCTTAGTCTGATGGGCTTCCCTTTATGGGTAACCAGACCTTTCTCTCTGGCTGCCCTTAACATTTTTTCCTTCATTTCAACTTTGGTGAATCTGACAATTATGTGTCTTGGGGTTGCTCTTCTCAAGGAGTATCTTTGTGGCATTCTCTGTATTTCCTGAATTTGAATGTTGGCCTGCCTTGCTAGGTTGGGGAAATTCTCCTGGATAATATCCTGAAGAGTGTTTTCCAACTTGGTTCCCTTCTCCCCGTCACTTTCAGGTACACCAATCAGACGTAGATTTGGTCTTTTCACATAGTCCCATATTTCTTGGAGGCTTTGTTCGTTTCTTTTAACTCTTTTTTCTCTAAACTTCTCTTCTTGCTTCATATCATTCATTTGATCTTCAATCACTGATACCCTCTCTTCCACTTGATCGAATCAGCTACTGAAGCTTGTGCATGCATCACGTAGTTCTCATGCCATGGTTTTCAGCTCCATCAGGTCATCTAAGATCTTCTCTATGCTGTTTATTATAGTTAACCATTCATCTAATCTTTTTTCAAGGTTTTTAGCTTCTTCGTGAGGGGTTCAAACATCCTCCTTTAGCCTGGAGAAGTTTGTTATTACCGATCTTCTGAAGCCTCCTTCTGTCAACTCGTCAAAGTCATTCTCCATCCAGCTTTGTTCTATTGCTGGCAAGGAGCTGCGATCCTTTGGAGAAGAAGAGGAGCTCTGATTTTTAGAATTTTCAGCTTTTCTGCTCTGGTTTCTCCCCATCTTTGTGGTTTTATCTACCTTTGGTCTTTGATGATGGTGACCTACAGATGGGGTTTTGGTGTGGATGTCCTTTTTGTTGATGTTGATGCTGTTCCTTTTTGTTTGTTAGTTTTCCTTCTATCAGTCAGGACCCTCAGCTGCAGGTCTATTGGAGTTTGCTGGAGGTCCACTCTAGACCCTGTTTGCCTAGGCATCACCAGCAGAGGCTGAAGAACAGCAAATATTGCAGAACAGCAAATGTTGCTGCCTGATCCTTCTTCTGGAAGATTCATCTCAGAGGGGCACCCAGCTGTATGAAGTGTCAGCCAGCCCCTATTGGGAGGTGTCTCCCAGTTAGGCTACTGAGGCTCAGGGACCCACTGGAGTCTGTCCATTCTCAGATTTCAAACTCTGTGCTGGGAGAACCACTATTCTCTTCAAAGCTGTCAGACAGGGACATTTAAGTCTGCAGAAGTTTCTGCTGCCTTTTATTCAGCTATGCCCTGCCCCCAGAGGTGGAGTCTACAGAGGCAGGCAGGCCTAGTTGAGCTGCGGTGGGCTCCACTCAGTTCGAGTTTCCTGGCCACTTTGTTTACCTACTCAAGCCTCAGCAATGGCGGATGCCCCTCCCCCAGCCTCGCTGCCTCCTTGCAGTTCGATCTTGGACTGCTGTGCTAGCAGTGAGCAAGGCTCCATGGGCATGGGACCCTCTGAGCCAGGCACGGGATATAATCTCCTGGTGTGCCATTTTCTAAGACCACTGGAAAAGCGCAGCATTAGGGTGGGAGTGTCCCAATTTTCCAGGTACCGTCTGTCATGGCTTCCCTTGGCTAGAAAAGGGAATTCCACAACCCCTTGCACTTCCCTGGTGAGGTGATGCCCCGCCCTGCTTCGGCTCACACTCCATAGGCTGCACCCACTGTCCAACAAGTCCCATTGAGATGAAGCCAGTACCTCAGTTGGAAATGCAGAAATTACCCATCTTCTGTGTCACCCACACTAGGAGCTGTAGACTGGAGTTGTTGCTATTCAGCCATCTTGGAACCCAACCCCGTTTTGCCAAATTTTTAAGATAACATTCATGGGTTCCAAGGATTAGGACATGGATATACATGGGTGTCATTTTTTAGCCTATGGTTGAATAAATAGTGCTGTGAAAATTGGCTATTCATTTGAAAAAAACATAGATAACTGACAAACTATATCAGAATAAATTCTAGATTGATTAAAATAAGGGTCTGATAACTTTTTCTGTAAAAAGAACAGGGAGATAATAAAGAGTTTGGGGTTTGCAGACCATGTGGTCTCTGGCATAATGACTGAACTTTGCCATTATAGTGCAAAGCAGCCATAGATAATACCTACACAAATGGGTGTGGCTGTGCCTCAATAAAATTTTGTGTATAAAAGCAAGGAATGGACCAGATTTGGTCCATGGCTCATAGTTTGCTGACCCTAGTTAAAGACAGACACAAATGTGAAAAAAAAGAAAAAATAAAAAAATAAATAAAACTACCAAAAAACAAATAGGTAAATTTTTATATAGTCTTTGTACAGAAAAGAGTTGATAAACATAAAAGCAAAGGCAGAAACCATAAGAGAAAATATTTGTAGATTTGCCATCACAAAGATTGGAAAACCCCATAGAAGTACTAAAAGATAAATAACAAGGTGTAAAAGAAACCGGTTCTTTGTACCTCTATCAAGAATTTTACAAAGAGAGCTATAAGCCAGAAAGCCCCAATTGGGATCTCAAAATAAGCTGAAAAAGTTAAAATTGAGGAGACTGTTTCAGAAAGAGGTATATTCTGCCTTTCTGCCACAAGTAAATACCAGCTATGTGTACACAAAATAGAAGCGAGCCCATGTGCATCTTAAGTCCATGAAGAAAATGGAATGAGTTTTAGTTACATCCCCTTCCAGGCCCCAGTTTCATCATCTCTAAAATGAAAGTAACAATCCCAGTCTTTCATGCTTCACAGGGTGGTTGTGAGAGTTAAATGAGAGTAAAGAATGGGAAGCAGCTTTGAAAATTATAAAGTGCCAGGATCTAGGTAAAATCCAATTTGGACAAATACTAAATATAATACACAATTCAATGATACTCTTTTTCCATGACCAGGCTGAAAGCAATGCTATTAATAGTATTGCTTTGATGATACATATGGAAGAATTCTCTTTGAAGGAAAAATCACAAGCTTCTGCCTATGTAGCTTTCCACTTACTTAACAAAGTTGAGTTTCTTGTGGTACTCAAAAAGGTAAAAAATGAAAATCTAGACCACATTAACCATTTAGTAACCTAAAAGAAGATTACTACTGAAGCATGAGGGTGGCCAAGGGAGAGAGTTGAAAAACAGGACAGAAGGTGTTAGCAGGAACCTAAATAGCGCCTAATAGCCATGCTAGAAATTTCGGACTTTACCTTAGAAACAATGGAAAGCCACTGAAGAGTTTTGAGCAGCAGCACAACATAAACAGATTTGTATTTTTAAAAGATCAACTTGGCTCCAGGGCAAAGAATGAATTGGAAAGAACAAAACTGGCAACTAGAAAATAAGTTTAAAAGCTTACACAATAATCCAGGCATAAGTTGAAGGTACCATAAACTAAGGTGACAGTAATGGAGATAGAGAGAAGGATACGGGCTCACAAGTTATCCAAGAATTAAAATCAACAAGACTTAGTGATGGACATGATAAGAGGAATGATAAAGGAGGTATCAAGAATGACAACCAGGATTCTAGCTGAGAGATTAATGGAAAACAGTAAACACCATCCCATCCTTAGACTAATAATGGGACAACTTCACCAAATCAAAAGTGTAAATAAATAATAACAATGATAATAACTGACATTTATTGAGTACTTGCTCAACACCTGCCATTGTGATAAGTACATTGCATGTTTTATTTCATTTAAACCACATAACAAATATCATGAGAAATGTCTTAAAATAATGTCCATTTTATAGATGTGGGAACTGAAACACTGAGTTTTTTCAAGGTCCACTAGCCAGTTCATGGTAGAGATGGGATTTGGACCACGCAGTCCACTTCAAGAGCCCAGGCTCCTCACACTTACTCAGAGGAAGATGAGTGAGTGAGTACTCTATGACGGAGCAAAGTCAAGCTCATCTAGATAAGATGCAGAATGCCAGCAAAGATCCTCACAACCTAGCAGGAAAATGGAAACTATAGAAATTTTGAAAGGAAGAGATGAACTTTGGAGCTAGTTACTTTCCCTTGAGAAGCTTTGTGTCAAGATGAGAGGCTTGAAATCCTTGTGTGTCTAAAATATGATACAGAGTCAGTTATGAGGTTTGCTTTGGTGACTGTGATGGTTAATTTTGTGCATCAACTTGACTGGGCTATGGGGTACCCAGAACTTTAGCTAAATGTAAATTGTTCTTTGTGTGTGTGTGCGTGTGTGTGTGTGTGTGTGTGTGTGTAGGTATTTCTAATGTGATTAACATTTGAATCAGTAGACTAAGTAAAGAAGATTGCCTTCCTTAATGTAGATGAAAGGCATTCTCTTTCATCTGGAGCCACAGGACTGCCATTTCTGCCTCCATGAGGGCAGAGTTTGACTGAAAATGAAGCCAACTGAGGGGAAAGCAGAACCAAGAGTCGCAGAGAAACAAAATCTTAATGACTTCATTGGAGCACCTGGACTCAGCTGTGCCTCAAGTTTTTTCTTTTTGCCTCAAGTTTTTTCTTTTCAGTTATATGAAGCAATAAGTGCTCTTATTTTTTGTTTGAATTGGGTTTTCTGTCACTTGAAACCAAAAAAAGACCTGACTAATGCTGACACTTTTAAGTATATATAGAAACTTGAAGTACCTTACAATGTGTTTCTAAGTGGGGTTCCTGCTGTACTTGGATTATTGAATAGCTAGAACTCATTTCTAATTAGCAGTATACATTTGCATGCAAACACCTAAAATTAAAAGACCTTAAAAACAGCATGTTCACTTAAATGTGTTTAAACAAGTTCCCTAAAGTGTGGTTTATACTATTAATTTAAGGAACCTTTCTTAAAGATTGTTCCAAGGTTACTCTTGTCCAGATCAATGAGATTTTAGCAGACACATATCTGCCACTATAAATAGAATGGTTATACAGTGTTCAGACTTTTTTGAAGTATTATTAGACAGAACAGAAAAAAAAATACCTTATTTTTTTTGTTGGTGGTGTTGGCTATATTTTAGAGGACACAGAGCCAAGGGTCAATCTTCATCTGCTCAAAAGAGAGGACCACTCATCAGTCACTGGCTGTCCTACAACGCTAGGGTTTCAAGTACGCCAGGACCATGCTCGCTGATGTTAACTCAACTGTGTAATTATGATCGGCCACAACACGCCAGCTGACCAGAACCCCAACACTGAATTAAAGCTCATTTAAATTTAAGAGTAGAAAAAGCAATAAATATGTTTTTAATTTTCCTCATCCTCCTTTCTCCATTCTTCCCCTCTATTTAATCTTCCTTCCTTCCCAGTCCTAAATAAAAACCAACAAAACAAAGCCAAATAACAACCGCAAAATGACAGTGGCTCTCCCCTTCAACCCCACATCCCTCTAGGGCACCCTTTTTAACATACATAGCAGGTTGTTGGGTGGGACTTCTGCTCCTCTAGAACCTACCAGGAGGACACATGCATGGGATCAGGAGATGATAAGCACCTCACATTATAGGGAAGCCACAGACAGGGAGAAAACATCTTCTTGGGGCTTACTAAAGAAAGCTAGTCTAACTCTGCGACTTTTGCCATTCCTGGAGCAGAGTCCACTCCATAGTTTATGAATGACCAAAAACAAGGAGATTCAAAGAAATCCTGAGAGATGGGGATGAGCCATCAGCCTGGGTGAGCTAACCCTGGCCTTTCCTCCCCTTCCTGTAGAGCGAGGTGTGAAACTACTTCTCTCTTATTAAGCAAAGAAAGAGGGCTGCATAAGTATCATAGAGTGACCTGTAAGAAGGGGAGACTGGCTTCTTTTCCCAGGTGGAATGTCTGCATATGCAGCCTATTTGCTCAGCTGCTCATGCTTATCTAAGCAGGGGAAACAATTAGAGAAAGAGCAGAGCAGAGAAAGGGGTGATAAGTGGAACATCTTTCATGTGGATTTGTAACTTTCCTCTGGATAGCTGAATTGTAGGGAAAATAGCTTGGTTTGAACCAACTTTCTAGTACTCCACCAAGACCAACCCCCAAGGTGGATGCCAAGGAATTGAAAACCCAGGTGGGGCTTCCACATTGAGAAACTGTGCAGTGGAAAGGCCTCCTACAAGACTCCAGTGATTTCATGCAGGCATCTTAGGAGGGAGACTCAACAGTCAGCAATTATTATTCAGAGAGAGAGCAACACCCAATAGAGGATATAGGTGCACAGTTAAGTATTAAGCTTGTTAAACCTCTCACCTTACCTCTTCCACCTGCCCCAATACTCAGAACATGAAATAAGAAGGATTAGAAGAAGAGTGAGGGAGCAGACCCTACCATCCCAAGCGCCTCAAGTTGAAGCTTTGTGGGTGAGGAAGGTAACATTAAATGAACAGGAGACTGAGCTTTTAAACTAGATTAATCAGGACTGGCATTTTCAAGATCTGAAATCAACTGGAAAGCTGTTGGTAACCAAGGTGTTGTTAAAGGACAAGAAAAAGGATCCATCAGAATACAGATGAAGGTAGTGACTAAAGAAAAATAAAATCTATTCTGAGTCAGACTTCTGCCTGGAAGGTTTGCATATACCAAACATCCCTAAAAATGTGTCTCTTGCATTTGCTCAGCCCTGTGGCAAACTTACACACCACATCAGCTCAAGTTTCCCATGAAATCACAGGTAATATTTTGTGGTGATAAATGCAAGGGGAAAGCAGAGAACCTCTTCAGCAGAGAACCTCTTCAATATTGAGGAAATCCACAGTTCATGGGAAGAAAGAAGAAAATCCATAGCATATACTAGAAAATGAGATTTCCTAAGACCTTGGGATAAAGCTTTTAAAATTGGGAGCAACATTGAGATTTAAAATTTGGGGTTCAGTCACAGCAAAAGTTTTCAATAATATATATAAATATATATTATTATATTATATAATATAATAGATATTATATTATATAATATAATATCTATTATATTATATAATATATAATAGATTATATTATATTATATCTATTATATTATATAATATAATAGATATTATATTATATTATATCTATTATATATTATATTATATAATGTATATTATATATTATTATATAATATTATTATATTACATATTATATTACATATATTATATTATATTACATAATTAATATATAATATATTACATATTATTATATTATATATTATATAATATATATTATATATTATATAATATATATTATATATTATATAATATATATTATATAATATATTATATAATATATAATATATATTATATAATATATATTATTATATAATATATTATATATTATTATATTATATTATATATTATATTATATTATATTATATATTATATATTACATATTATATATATTATATAATATATTACATAATATATATTATTATATTATATATTATATATTGTATTATATATATACAGAGTTCCTTTCTTTGGTAGAAGAAAATCAAAGTCCACATGAAATCAGGAAGTCCCAATAACCATAGAGAAGAAGGCAATAACGAGTAGGAGAGAGTGAAGTCAATACATGCAGAGACAGCCAGGGTAAGGGACTGAGGGGTGAGTCCTGTGGACATTTGGACCCCTGAAGACAGTCACGTCTAAGGCCGTTGTCTTTCTCTCCATCCTGCATTTTGATTACAAGAATTCATAAATCCTTGGTTCTAAGTTTGTTTCCAGTGGGCTTCTGTCCCCTAAAACCAAACAATTTCAGAGTAATAAAGCTACATATAAAAATGCCATGTCATAGCTCTGGTTTGTATCTAGCTCAAGGGAATGAGAGACAGAAGAAAAGGGAGGAGTCTTGGTCTAGAAGAAATAGGTAAGGAAAGGGACAAGAGGAGACAGCATTGGAGACTATTAATCAGGTGACGAGAGAGTGGAGATTTAAAAATATATTGTTGGATAAGTGGAACTGTTATGACATGAAAATGGGCTCTAGTAAGTTTCACCCTACATCAAAGAACAGACTTTACAGAAAATGTCCCAGAGCTAAATCAGCCTTGGGGAAACAGGAATCATGCAGAAAGGCCCTGGACACCTCAAAAGGATCCATATGCCACAGCTAAAAGAATGACCTAGTAGAGTTTTTTAATCACAATTTTAACAGTGGAACTCTTTCTTCTAACAAACTGTTACTTACAACACAAATATATAACCGATAAAAGCAATAAATCAATTACTTGAGCAACTTAAACCTTTATTACTTGACCTCCAATACTCATTGTTTAGGGAACCCCTAAATCCCCTCCAGGAAACATTTGGATTTTGTGGAGCATAATGTGAAAACCACTGACCGGAAACACACTCCCACACACGTGCCTGTTCCACGCACTTTATACCATGCTTAAAGACAGCCTGATACTCTAGCAACTATGAAAATAGTGCACACCACACAGTACTCATAGAAACCATGGAATTTACACGTAGATACTTGGTACTTTTAGAAGGAAAACAAACCATATCTAAGCTTGTTTATTTAGACCACTGCTTTTATTTATTCCTACCAAATTCTTATGTTCCTTGCAATTGCACTTGTGCTTTCTTCAATCATGCCCCCCATACTGCTTTTTCTCAGGAATTTCCATGTATATTTAATGCCTATATCTTGTAATTTCTTGAAAAGGACAAAGACAGAAGTCCAGCCAAGGCCATGAGACTGTTTTTCTCCTAAGAAACTGTCAGCCAAATTTCTCAGGGAGGAACTGGAAATGAAGTGAGAGACATTGATAAATTTCCCTGCTGAACAATCAATAAAAACTCCACCATTCTGCTCAGATTCCCACTGTGGAAGCAAGAGCCGTAATTACATTGTCAAAAATTTAAGTTGCCCAGGCTGACAGCAACCCACTTGAAAAGTGACAAGTGATTGGCACTCAGTTTGGAGTTGTGAACCTGGATTGGCAGACAGAGTGATGAAGGCAAAAGGCAAGAGTGAAATTTCCTTATTGACTACAGCTATCCAAATCCCAGACTGCCACTCAGGAGGAATCCTGAGACCCTTTAGTCATATTAACGCATCAAAGTGAGCAGCTGACAGAAGTTACTAAACAATCTGAACTCCACCAGCAATTCAGAACCTGTCCTCATCTACTCCCAAACAAACAGAAACAGAAACAGAAAAGATGGTGCTGTGTGTGGGTGTCTACGTGCAGGTGTGTGTATATGTGAGTGTATAAGGGTATGGGACTTTTCCTACATTCAAAGAAATACATGAAGCATGCTTTCAACTCCATCTTGCCTTGTGACAGCTGAACACCAAAGCCTGTTTGCTTAGCGATTTTCATCTAAGATAAAAATCAGCTGGAGCAGAAGGGTTTCAAAGCGCAATAATGAAGAATGAGATGGAGGGAGAACGTGGGAAAGTGATCGGACTGATATGCAGACCATTTGTGTGATTCTACATGACCTGAGCTGGGGTTAAATTAGAATCCATTCAGCATTGCTGCCGAATATTAGGAACCAAATGTCTGCCAAGGGCCTCATTCGCTGGGCAGTGCCCTGCTTCAGACTATACTGGGACCCATGCAAATAGTTTCTAAGAAGCCTTTTGTAACCACACCCGGGAATGGTGGTTATCCACAGCTGGGAAGCAGCTGCACCAAGAGAGATTAAAATCTAAAGGTGTTGACTGGGTGGTGGGAAGAGAACAGAAGATGCCTGGGAATGTTGTTACCGCATGATCTCCAAGGTTAAAACCCTTCTGTTACTCTGATGAAAAGAGATAGACAAGAAAATTAATATGTGTTTTGTGTGCCCAACACTCTGGAACACTTCATGAGCAATAAGTTTATGAAGTGGGAACTGTGATTTTCTGATTTTTTAGAGATCTGTTGAATGTCATAGCTGATCTGTGGCAGAACTGGGCCCATTTCTGATTCCAATTCGATTAACCACTAGAACCAGTGTTTCTCTGAGTGTAGTCAATGGGCCACCTGAGTCACATCACGTACATTTCCAGGCCCAGAAATCTAGATTTACAAAAACCTCCCCAAAAGGTTCTTCTGTGCACCAAAGTTGGTGAATCTCCTCATTATGTTATCCTGGGAAACTGAGTGAATGCTGGGTCATTAGGGACTTCCTGGCAAAGCAGTGAATCAAGTTGCTCACTATTTTGCATGCTTGACAGTGAAAGAAAATTAGCTTTTTCCTAAAGCCCCAGTGTCACCAGACCAACCTCTGACCCTGGCAAAAGGCCAGTGAAATTACGTAATGACTTTAGCCATGATATACCACCATGCTGGAGGGGAAATCTGTCTGAGACCTCAGGTGGTGAGGGAGAAGTGACAGGAGAGAATTGATGAGCTGCACGTGGGGCTGCGATTCTCTGACAGATACATCAGGAAAGGAATCCCTGTCACCCAAATGGCTGAGCTCTTTTCTACATAATATTTCTTTCAAATGCATGAGATGCTGCAGCATCACATCAGAGAGGAAATGGCTTGATCTTTGCCCGTGTTCAAAGGGAAAGCTCTGTGATTCAGGTGAGATCCTAGTCAATTCTCTGTCCTAAATGCTTTGGGGAATGATTAACCAGTTTTGAAAACGGCCTAATCTGGGAATATAGGAAAAGGGGGAGAGAGAGAGAGAGAAAGGAGAAGGAGAATAAAGGAGAGGGAGGGAGGAGATGAAGGGAGGAAAAGGGGGAGAGAGAGGAGGGAGAAGGAGAATAAAGAAGAAAGAGGGAGAAGAGGAAGGGAGGAAGCATGGAGAGAGAGGAGGGAGAAGGAGAGGGAGAGAGGAGAAAGAGGAAGGAGGAGATGGAAATGAGGAAAGCAGAGGGAGAGGAGGTCTCATTCTCAATATCCAGTAACATCAGATGGCTGGAGTAGCAACATTTTTTCTGAACTTTCAGAATTTTCAAAACATATTAGAAGCATCTACTTTGCTTGAATTGCCCCATTGACTGTAAGCAACGGGACTAGGGATTTTCTTGACATTTGCTTAACCACAAAGGCTTACATGCACAACGTACATTTAAAATACAGGCACAAAAGGTATATTTATGAGTTCTTTCTTTGATTCTTCACAATAGAGCATGAGAATTAGATGAGCTTGGAATGAAAGAGGCAGAATAAAATAATTAGAGTTTTCATTTTTCCTCATTTGAATTCCTATTTTCAGGAAGAGCTATGCTATCTGCATCATACAGGATAGTGGCTCTCAAATCTGAGGATTCCTCCTAAGCCTGGGGTCCTCTGGATGATCTATGGGCTGGCTGAACCACAAATATACACCAACTTATTCCCCAGATGCATTTTTTTACTGGTAAAAAGCAGCATATTGGGCTGGTGGCTTAAGAGGCCATTGAGCTAGTGCAAACATCTGAAAACCATGGCTGACGTGGGAATAGATCCTGGGCTACAAAATCAATGTAGTTGCTTGCTGATGAAGATAGGAGGTAAAAGGGTCCCCTTGGAAGTTGATCATGGAATCAACATAGCAAGCATTTTGAATTTCTATCCAGTGAGTTATGGGGCATTTTTAACCTCACAAAATTTGATCCCCAGTGTCTAGCACACTGGGTAGCCCACAGTCAACACTTAAATGCTTGAGGAAAAGATCTTGCTTCCTTTCATAGTAAGCCAAAAGAGACACAAGCGTGCTTTTTGATAGACAATGATTGGGGCCTGTGGTCGGTATGAGACAGTCTGGACAGAGAAAAATGGCAGATTCCTCAGCACAGCTCCATGCCCTCATCTAGAGCAATTATCCTATGACAAGTGGATTATTTTGTGATGCCAATATAGAAATATCAATGTGTAAATGACATTACGTTTTCTGGAGATTGAGTCACTATCTGGAGCCCACATTTTTGATCTGCCTTTGGCTCATGCTATGCAACCAAAAGCATATAAATACCCACAGAAATATGCTTACTCATTATTTTATACTGATATTTTACAGTTGATACTAAGGATTATCCTGGCATACCTGGTAATTTCCTGACTCTCAAGAGGGAAAAAAAATGTCCATTTTGCAAAGTGGAATTAGATGATCAGAAAGCAAATAAAGTTGGAGTGGAAACACACTGTAGCCTAATCTATTTTCTCCTAGGAATCCTTAAACACCCCACCTATCTGTAAGAGGATTCTAAGTAGAACTGTAATTAAACCCTGCTCATGGGGTAGGGGGTTTGGGGAGACAGGAAGAGGTTCAACAACTAAATGAGGTTGTCTGCATTTGATTTGGGATACCAGGCTACTGCATGTTGAGAGACATCAGTACATGCTAAGTAATTGTATCAGTCAGTTTTCACTAGGCTATGCTGCAATTACAAATGCAAATTTCAGTGGCTTATGACAAAGGCTTATTTCTCACTCACATACACGAGAGCAGTAGGTCAGCTGCAGCACTGCCCCATGTCATCTTCGTTCAGGTTCTAAGCAGAAGGAACTGCCCCTATCTGGGACAGGCTATTCTCAAGTGGCGGGAAGAAAACGAAATGGCTAAAGCATCGTAACAGGTCTTAAAACCTTCACTTGGCCAAGCAGTCCCCCATTTCTGCTCACATTCCACTGACCAAAGCGAGTATGAGGCTAAGTCTCCTCTTGCAAAGGGGCCGGGAAGTATGGTCCACCCACAAGGAGGCACTGAAAGTCACCTAACAGTAGGTGGAAGTATACACAATCCTCTTACAGAAAGGGGAGCAAACAATAGGGAACGGTAGTGTACTCTGCCACAGGAATCATAACAGTTTTACTTGTTATTTAAGGAAATAATGCCATGCTCTAACTGACCTGGTTGGCTCAGCAACTATAGTCAAGGACTTTTAAACAGTTTTATCAGTTTCCACTGCTAGACACAGCTCTACTTCATTTCCTCTGATCAATTGCCTCACTCACCGCGCAGAGAAAGAGTTCCATTCCTCACAGCCAGGAACTTGACTCCATAGGGAAAGAAGGGAGTTGAGTAGGAACTCCCGTAGAGTGTGATCTGAGCTCTGCCTTGGAAGGGCTTGTCTTCAGATCCAATCCGGAGCTCTCCACCGTCAGAAACAAGGATGGCGTGTGCCCTGAGCTCGATGGGTCCTGGGGCCATGAAAATCAGCTTGCCCCCTAATGGACAAAGGGAAAATTGTCAGTCCCTGGGAGGATAAGGCTTACCGTTTTGTCAGTTTCAATGCCTGATGAAATCCCCTCCATTTAAATACTTCTGCTGGAATGCAGACTTATTTTATCATGCTCTCTCTTGTAGAAACACAGTAGGATAGACCAGACATTCAGGAGTGAAAGCATTATTATTTAGCCAGTTTAGGTTAGCTATTACTATTCTCTGCTGCTTTATTACATTTTCATGACAATAATCTAAATGTCCAGCAATTTAGGAATGGTTAAATAATGTATGAGAAGACCACTAACTTTACCATTTAACAATAGATAAAATTAAGAAAAAAAAACTGGGACATATACAAGAAATAAGGCTAGAAGAAGATGTGCCAAAATTGTAAGAATTATAGTAAAAGGAAATGTAACTAGGGCTAACACTGTGGCATTTGTAGCATTTTAGCTGACCAGCATCCATTATACCTTCTTTTGTTAACAGACCCTAATTTCCTTGAGGTATTGTTCTGCCCCATTGACTAGAGCTGAGTGGAACTGTCAAGCAAGACATCTTATCCTACCATGGCCAGAGTCACGTACTCGGGCTTTAAGAGAAATATGGAGCAAAAGGGAAAAGAGGTAGGAAATGTTTAGATCTCAGTTCCAGTGGTGGCATTCTAAGGAGCCTGGGAAGAACACCTGCTTCTGAGAGGCCCACCTGCCCATCTCCCTACCTGCCCCACTGCCTGCCACTTGCATCAAATGCTTTGATTCCTATGTATTTCTGTCCCTGATTTTTCAGACTGTTTTCCACTAATTAGTAGGTTACCCAATACCTTCCCAATACATTCCATTTTTAAAAGAAAAGTTGGGTTCTCTTATTGGCAACCAGATAACCTTAACTGATACATATATCATTTTGCTCTGATGTCCAAATTTTCAGTAACACAAGAATATTAGTTTATAATATAATTCTTTTGCATTGTGAGATTAAATAATTTAAAAATTAAAAAGATATTTTCATTTTTATATCTTTCTTTAAAAGGCTTTAGAATGTTTACATTTTACATAGAATTTTCTCAATAATGTCAAAATAATTAAAGCATCCCATATGAATAAACACTTTAACCTCAATAAGCTATTTAGTCCATCTTTCTCCTGCAAGTGGTTTACAAAAACACCAGACTAGACCCTTCCATCCTGTAACAAAGTAGTCAGAGTTGTATCTTTATATCAGACACACCAGAGGTCCTCTTTTCTAAATCCAACAATGGTTTCCCATTTCACTCAGAATAGAAGTCAAAGTCCTTACATTGGGCTACAAAAGGTCCCTCATGATTTGCTACCCAACCTCCAATACCTCTCTAATATCATTTTCTAAAGCTCACCTGTTCACACATATGCTCCAAACATATTGGCCTGCCTGTTAGTTCTCAAACAGGCCTCAGGGCATAAGTTCTTCCCTCTGGAAGCTTCTTCTGATATTCCCATGAATATCATGAATAAGAATTATCAGAAATATCGGAAATATCTAGAATGTTATTGGAATTATCGGAATGTTCTGATAGTCCCATGGCTCACTCTCCCTTGTTACTATTCAAATGTTAACTTCTCACCAAGGCCTTCCCTCTCCAGTCTATATAAAATAGCACACCCTAGCCCCTTGCCTAAATGTCTTTTGCTTTGTAATACTTGATACCAGGCATATTATATATTTACAGGTTTATTTTCTGCCCTCTCCCTACCAGAATACATGCTTCCTGAGGGGAATTATCTGTTTTGTTCACTTCTAAATTATTGGTGTCTAGAAAAGTGGCTGGTAGGTAGTTGGCACTCAATACACAACTAATAGTTGAGTGAATGAATGAATGGACATATCTTTTTTGGAGATTCTGATTTAAGTGCCTCTATTTCCTTATATACAAACACACACACACTCTCCCATTTTCTCAGAAAGGATGTTGTTCTTACACTTAATCTATAAGCCCACATAGTGTCTCAATGAGCAAAGGGGGGCAAAGGATGTAGAGAGAGCAAAGTATCAGAAATGCCTCAAAAGGCAGATTCTACTATAATAAGAAGAGTCTTGGTGAGAGGTAGTGGAGGGCAAAGACTCTTCATCTGCTAATGCAGTCATAAATCCAGAGTGCCAAGTTATTGAGTTGAGTTTTTGTTGCTTTCCAGAAATCACAGCTGGAAGTAGTTAAACATGCACTGGAGAAATGAGAGGAAGACAGGAAAAAGGCAAAAATGACTTTAGTCATTATCATGTAAACCAAAAATAAAATTTTAAGTCCCCCAAACCAACTGAATTGACCCCTCCTCTTAGGCAAGGGCATTCCAAAGTTAAACTGTAAAACTAGTTCAGGCCATGACGGAGAGTGTCAGAGATGCCTCATTATACCCTCCTCCCTTTGAAATTCAGACATAAGTAACCAGCATTAACATTAAAACAGAGACATTAAGACTGACAAAATAGACTCTGTAGCAATAAGACACCAAATTCCAACCTGACTCCAGTATAGCACCACATGACAGATAGCCGGCCCTGAAAGAAACTGAAGTATTTTACCCCAAAATATATTAAACGGCCCTGCAAAGCTGTCTCTTGTGGGGAAAATCTACATTCTGTAGAAAATTCCCTTCCTTTTCTGGATCTTTACCCTGAGCCAGGAGAGTGCTAACTTTCTGGAGTCTGGAACCTTTTTAGATCTGCTAAGAAACATCTACAGTCTATTCTCTCTGAAGCCTGCTACCTGGAGGCTTCATCTGCATAATAAGAACCTTGGACTCCACAACCACTTATCTTAACCCAGACACTCCCTTCTGTTGATTCCAGGTCTTTAGATAAGTTAATAAGTTAACTCTTTCAACCAACTGCCAATCAGAAAATCTTTGAATCCATCTACGACCTGGAAGCCCCCACTCCTACTTGTCTAACCTTTCCAGACCAAACCAATGTACATCTTATATGTATTGATTGATGTCTTACCTCTCCCTAAAACATATAAAACCAAGCTGTAGCCTGACCATCTTGGGCACATGTACTTACGACCTCTTAAGACTGTGCCCCAGGCCATGGTCACTGAAATTTGGCTCAGAATTAATCTCTTCAAATATTTTACAGAGTTTGACTCTTTTCATTGAATTGTTTACCTCCATCTTAGTGCAGAGACAGTGATCAATAAATGTCTGACTCAATAGTCAAACATGGAGGCCACTTCTTCCCTAACTTCTCTTCAGCTTTCCTCAGCTCCTTTCCTCAAGCCTCTTTTCTTCAATTCTAAAGCCCAAGCCATATGCCATCAGTAATAGTCACGGAATGTATACTTGGACCAGACCCCTTCAAGGGCCTTTTCTTTCAGTCACAATTTAGAACAACACACCCCGTGTAGGTATCCAGTTTCTCCATCTGTAAAATGGGCACGGTAAGAATTTCACCCTCAGAAGATTAAGGTGAGATTTATTGAAATAATTCTTATAGATCCCTGGTCTGGAATCTGACACCTATTCAACCCTTAATGCAATGGTCTCTGTGGCTATCATCACACTCACCATCTTCGCTTCCTCCATTATTGCTATGAAACCATCCTTGCAAAGATTCTGACAGTGAGAAAAATCTAACATGGCTTACTCCATCTTGCTCCTAGCCTCACAGGCTGGCTGGCTTCGCTCATTCCTAGGTGTAAGCCAAGCTAACTATGGGAGGAATTTAGTTTATAGTCTAACCTTAAACAAGGATGATAATAGCCCTTCCCAAAATTAAACTACCTTTGTAAAACTAATGAAAGGCCACAAGGCTAGGATTATAAGAGATGCCAAAATTCTGCTAAGATGCTTAGCATATTTAAATGATTACTAGCCATTGTTCAATAGGTCACAAGATTTGCAACTCTTCCAAATACTCCAATAGATAACATCACTATTTTAGAAACTGTCAGGCCTCTGAGCCCAAGCTAAGCCATCATATCCCCTGTGACCTGCACATATACATCCAGATGGCCTGAAGTAACTGAAGAATCACAAAAGAAGTGATATTTAAATGGCCTGTTCCTGTCTTAACTAATGACATTCTACCACAAAAGAAGTGAAAATGGCTGGTCCTTGCCTAACTGATGACGTTACCTTGTGAAATTCCTTCTCCTGGCTCATCCTGGCTCAAAAAGCTCCCCCACTGAGCACACTGTGACCCCCACTCCTGCCTGCCAGAGCACAACCCCTCTTTTTCCTTTACCTATCCAAATCTTATAAGATGGCCCCACCCTCATCTCCCTTCACTGACTCTCTTTTTGGACTCAGCCCACCTGCACCCAGGTGAAATAAACAGCCTTGTTGCTCACACAAAACCTGTTTGGTGGTCTTTTCACATGGAGGCAAGTGAAATTTTGGTGCCATGACTCGGATCAGGGGACCTCCCTTGGGAGATCAATCCCCTGTCCTCCTGCTCTTTGTTCCGTGAGAAAGATCCACCTATGACCTCTGGTCCTCAGACCAAGAAACATCTCACCAATTTTAAATCCAGTAAGCAGCCTCTTTTTACTCTCTTCTCCAACCTCTCTCACTATCCCTCAACCTCTTTCTCCTTTCAATCTTGGTGCCACACTTCAATCTCTCCCTTCTCTTAATTTCAGTTCCTTTCCTTTTCTGGTAGAGACAAAGGAGATGCATTTTATCCGTGGACCCAAAACTCCGGGGCCAGTCATGGACTCGGGAAGACAGTCTTCCCTTGGTGTTTAATCATGCGGGGACGCCTGCCTGATTATTCACCCACATTTCAGAGGTGTCTGACCACGTGGGGATGCCTGCCTTGGTCCTTCACCCTTAGCAGCAAGTACTGCTTTTCTGGGGGGCAAGGACCCCCCAACCCCTTCTCTCCATGTCTCTACCCCTTCTCCACTTTTCTGGGGGGCAAGAATGCCCAGACCCCTTCTCTCCGTGTCTCTACCCCTTCTCCGCTTTTCTAGGGGGCAAGAACCCCCCGACCCCTTCTCTCTGTGTCTCTACTCTCTCTTTTCTCTAGGCTTGCCTCCTTCACTATGGGCAGCCTTCCACCCTCCATTCCTCCTTCTCCCTTATCCTGTGTTCTCAAGAACTTAAAACCTCTTCAACTCACATCTGACCTAAACCTAAACGCCTTATTTTCTTCTACAATGCCACTTGACCCCATTACAAACTTGACAGTGGTTCCAAATAGCCAGAAAACAGCATTTTCGATTTTTCCATCCTACAAGATCTAGATAATTCTTATCATAAAATAGACAAACCGTCTGAGGTGCCTGACGTCCAGACATTCTTTTACACATTGTTCACTCCCTAGTCTCTGTTCCCAATGTGACTCGTCCCAAATCCTCCTTCTTTCCCTCCCTCCTGTTCTCTCAGTCCCAACCCCAAGCATCGCTGAGTCTTTCTAATCTTCCTTTTCTACAGACCCATCTGACTTCTCCCCTCCTCCCCAGGTCCCAATTCTTCCTCAGCCTCTGCTCCCCCACCCTATAATCCTTTTATCACCTCCCTCATCACACCGGGCCAGCTTACAGTTTCATTCCACGACTAGCCCTCCCCCACCTGCCCAGCAATTTCCTCTTAAAAAGGTGGCTGGAGCTAAAGGCATAGTCAAGGTTAACGCTCCTTTTTCTTTATCCGACCTCTCCCAAAATCAGTTAGCATTTAGGCTCTTTTTTATCAAATATGAAAAACCCAGCCCAGTTCATGGTTCGTTCAGCAGCAACTCTGAGATGCTTTACAGCCCTAGACCCTAAAAGGTCAAAAGGCTGTCTTATTCTCAATATACATTTTATTACCCAATCCGCTCCTGGCATTAAATAAAACTCCAAAAATTAAATTCCGGCCCTCAAACCCCACAACAGGACTTAATTAACCTTGCCTTCAAGGTGTACTATAATAGAGTAGAGGCAGCCAAGTAGCAATGTATTTCTGAGTTGCAATTCCTTGCCTCCACTGTGAGACAAACCCCAGCCATATCTCCAGCACACAAGAACTCCAAACGCCTGAACCGCAGCTGCCAGGTGTTCCTCCAGAACCTCCTCCCCCAGGAGCTTACTACAAGTGCTGGAAATCTGGCCACTGGGCCAAGGAATGCCCACAGCCCGGGATTCCTCTTAAGCCATGCCCCATCTGTGTGGGACCCCACTGAAAATCTGACTGTTCAACTCACCTGGAAGCCACTTCCAGAGCCCCTGGAACTCTGGCCCAAGGCTCTCTGACTGACTCCTTCCCAGATCTTGGCTAAGCAACTGAAGACTAATACTGCCCGATCGCCTTGGAAGCCTACAGGACCATCACAGACGCTCTGGGTAACTCTCACAGTGGAAGGTAAGTCCGTACCCTTCTTAATCAATACAGAGGCTACCCACTCCACATTACCTTCTTTTCAAGGGCCTGTTTCCCTTGCCTCCATAACTGTTGTGGGTATTGATGGCCAGGCTTCTAAACCTCTTAAAACTCCCCAACTCTGGCGCCAACTTAGACAACATTCTTTTATGCACTCCTTTTTAGTTATCCCCACCTGCCCAGTTCCCTTATTAGGCCGAGACATTTTAACTAAATTATCTGCTTCCCTCACTGTTCCTAGACAACAGCCACACCTCACTGCTGCCCTTTTCCCCAGTTCAAAGCCTCCTTCACATCCTCCTCTTGTATCCCCCCCACCTTAACCCACAAGTATAAGACACCTCTACTCCCTCCTTGGCGACTGATCATGCACCCCTTACCATCCCATTAAAACCTAATCACCCTTACCCCACTCAATGCCAATATCCCATCCCACAGCACTCTTTAAAAGGATTAAAGCCTGTTATCACTCGCCTGTTAACAGCATGGTCTTTTAAAGCCTATAAACTCTCTTTACAATTCCCCCATTTTACCTGTCCTAAACCAGACAAAGCTTACCGGTTAGTTCAGGATCTGTGCCTTATCAACCAGATTGTTTTGCCTATCCACCCCGTGGCGCCAAACCCATATACTCTCCTATCCTTACTACCTCCCTCCACAACCCATTATTCTGTTCTGGATCTCAAACATGCTTTCTTTACTGTTCCTTTGCACCCTTCATCCCAGCCTCTCTTTGCTTTCACTTGGACTGACCCTGACACCCATCAGGCTCAGCGATTACCTGGGCTGTACTGCTGCAAGGCTTCACAGACAGCCCCCATTACTTCAGTCAAGCCCAAATTTCTTCCTCATCTGTTACCTATCACGGCGTAATTCTCATAAAAACACACGTGCTTTCCCTGCCAATCATGTCCCACTGATCTCTCAAACCCCAACACCTTCTACAAAACAACTCCTTTCCTTCCTAGGCATGGTTGGATACTTTTGACTTTAGATACCTAGTTTTGCCATCCTAACAAAGCCATTACATAAGTTCACAAAAGGAAACCTAGCTGACCCCATAGATCCTAAATCCTTTCCCCACTCCTCTTTCCAATCCTTGAAGACAGCTTTAGAGACTGCCCCAACCCTAGCTCTCCCTGACTCATCTCAACCCTTTATATTACCCACAGCCGAAGTGCAGGGCTGTGCAGTCAGAATTCTTACACAAGAACCGGGACCGTGCCCTGTAGCCTTTTTATCCAAACAACTTGACCTTACTGTTTTGCCTGGCCCTCAAGTCTGTGTGTGGTGGCCGCTGCCGCCCTAATACTTTTAGAGGCCCTTAAAACCATAAACTATGCTCAACTCACTCTCTATAGTTCTCATAACTTCCAAAATCTATTTCCTTCCTCACACCTGACACATATACTTTCTGTTCCCTGGCTCCTTCAGCTGTACTCACTCTTTGTTGAGTCTCCCACAATTACCACTATTCCTGGCCCGGATTTCAATCCGGTCTCCCACATTATTCCTGATACCACACCTGACCCCCATGACTGTATCTCTCTGATCCACCTGACACTCACCCCATTTCCCCGTATTTCCTTCTTTCCTGTTCCTCATCCTGATCACACTTGGTTTATTGATGGCAGTTCCACCAAGCCTAATCGCCACACACCAGCAAAGGCAGGCTATGCTATAGTACAAGCCACTAGCCTGCCTCTTAGAACCTCTCATTTACTTTCCATCGTGGAAATCCATCCTCAAGGAAATAACTTCTCAGTGTTCCATCTGCTATTCTACTACTCCTCAGGGATTATTCAGGCCCCCCTCCCCTCCCTACACATCAAGCTGGGGGATTTGCCCCTGCCCAGGACTGGCAAATTGGCTTTACTCAACATGCCCCAAGTCAGGAAACTAAAATACCTCTTGGTCTAGGTAGACACTTTCACTGGATAGGTAGAGGCCTTTCCCACAGGGTCTAAGAAGGCCACCATGGTCATTTCTTCCCTTCTGTCAGACATAATTCCTCGGTTTGGCCTTCCCACCTCTATACAGTCCAATAACGGACCAGCCTTTATTAGTCAAATCACCCAAGCAGTTTCTCAGGCTCTTAGTATTCAGTGAACTAATAGTCTTTTAAAAACACACCTCACCAAGCTCAGCCACCAACTTAAAAAGGACTGGACAATACTTTTACCACTTGTCCTTCTCAGAATTCAGGCCTGTCCTCGGAATGCTACAAGGTACAGCCCATCTGAGTTCCTGTATAGACGCTCCTTTTTATTAGGCCCCAGTCTCATTCCAGACACCAGACCAACTTGGACTGCATCCCTCCCGCCAAAAAAAAAAAAAAAAAAAAACAACTCATCATTCCTACTATTTTCTGTCTAGTCATACTCATATTCACTGTTCTCAACTACTCATAAATGCCCTGCTCTTGTTTACACTACCGGTTTACACTGTTTCTCCAAGCCATCACAGCTGATATCTCCTGGTGCTATCCCCAAATCACCACTCTTAACTCCCTCTTAAAGTAAATAAATAATCTTTGCTGGCAGGGCTATGCTGAACCTCCTTAAGCACTCTCTAGTTAGATGTCCTGGATCCTCCCAATTCTTAATCCTTCAATACCTGCTTTTCTCCTTGTCTTATTCCATTCTTTTTTCAATTCATACAAAACCGTATCCAGGCCATCACCAATCATTCTATATGACAAATGTTTCTTCTAACAACCCCACAATATCACCCCTTACCACAAAATCTTCCTTCAGCTTAATCTCTCCCACTGTAGGTTTCCATGCCGCCACTAATCCCGCTCGAAGCAGCACTGAGAAACATCGCCCATTATCTCTCCATACCACCCCCAAAAATTTTCACCATCCCAACACTTCAACACTGTTATGTTTTATTTTTCTTATTAATATAAGAAGACAGGAATGTCAGGCCTCTGAGCCCAAGCTAAGCCAACATATCCCCTGTGACCTGCACGTAGACATCCAGATGGCCTGAAGTAACTGAAGAATCACAAAATAAGTGATATTTAAATGGCCTGTTCCTGCCTTAACTGATGACATTCCACCACAAAAGAAGTGAAGTGGCCAGTCCTTGCCTAACTGACGACATTACCTTGTGAAATTCCTTCTCCTGGCTCATCCTGGCTCAAAAAGCTCCCCCACTGAGCACCTTGTGACCCCCACTCCTGCCCACCAGAGAACAACCCCCCTTTTTCCTTTACCTACCCAAATCTTATAAAACGGCCCCACCCCTATCTCCCTTCACTGACTCTCTTTTCGGACTCAACCCGCCTGCACCCAGGTGAAATAAACAGCCTTGTTGCTCACACAAAGCCTGTTTGGTGGTCTCTTCACATGGATGCAAGTGAAAAAAAACTAAGATTGGTCTTTTGAGATTTTTTTTTTAGGCTTTTGTCTTTCTGACCACCAGCTGACTTCACTCAGATTCATGACCCAAGACTCAATCAGTGCTGTGGCCCTTACCTAAAGACAGACTCAGTACACAAGGACTGTTTTCCATACCCCTATGATTTCATCCCCAACAAATCAATATTCCCCATACCCTAGTCCCCTGCCCAACAAACTATCCTTGAAAACCCCTAACCTCTGAGCCTCCAGGGAGATTGATTTGGGTAATAACCCCATCCCCCAAATGGTGTGGATGGCCTTGCATCAGTTACATGCTTTCTTTACTGCAATGCCATGGTCTTGACGAATTGATTTTGTCTGTGCAACTGGCAGGAAGAACCTACCGGGTGATTAGATCTACAACCTGCTCAATTTCTACAAGTGCCCTACCACTTGAGCACTGCTAGACCATCTGCATCCAACATCTCTCTGTTACTGGTCCTTTTGAAATATTTTGTCATATATAATATTTCATACTCTAAGGTAAAGCAGCAAGGTCAGTCTACAGGCTCCAGGCCAGAGCAGTACCACACTGCTTACCAGACTTCCAAAGGATTCCCTAACAATTTTGACTTTTTTCCTTTCATTGTCATTACATAGAAATGCAGCAATAATCACGAATCCCAGTGTGAGCAACAAGGAACAAACATGACCTGTGCTACAGGTCAAATTTTATGTTAACTAAAATTTTTCCCTCACAGCCACATGTCATTAACATCCTAAATAATTATATTCAACTGGTAGAACATGGATTTGTATGACAGGACTGCCACATTGTAAATAGTCAGGAAATCCAAACTGGCCTTGATGAGCAAGTGGTAAAGGCAGGGAACAAAATCAAGGTTCCTGTCCTGAGTCTGCTATTGACCTCTGAATGAGCCTCAGTAAGTCCCATACAATTGCTGGGCCTCAGATTACTCAGGTCCCAAATCTCTCCTACTCAGTGCCTATCAATGGTCTATGGTTTCGTCCACAAAGTGGAAGGTAGAATTATGGGTTCCTTTCAACTCTAGAACACTTGACGTCTACATCTTTACGAATGCAGTCAGATGTGCATGGGACACTAATGGAGGCACAAGGCTCATGTTTTCCTGACACTGCCTGTGCTGCAGTAATCAATGAATTTTCTCTTGAGCAAGATATGAGATGCACAGTCAGGAATTCACGTAAGACTACAGGGAAAACAAGAAAGCTAACATTTATTCAGCACCTACCATGTACCCAAATCTGTAGATACATTGTCTGAAATGACCTTCAAAACCAGTCTGTGAGATCAAGATCACATTCTTTATTTCACAGAGCAGAATGTGGCTAAGAGGCATTCATACCTATTCCAGCCCAGAATAGACAGAACCAAGCTAGAACCCAGGACTACCCAACCAAAAGGCTCAGATCCTATCCATTTCCACAAACCTTCCCCAGTAGCTCTCAATTCACTAGGGTTGTTCTCATAGTTAAATTTAAGGAAAAACATGTGTGAACCTAAGAAAGTTTGCCTATGGCTTGTTTATACATGATTTATTTTAATTTTGTTAATGAAGATATACCTTGTCTTATTCCAAAAAGGATTTGAAACAGATTACAAGGATTAGTGGGTAAATATATAAACATGGGCTTTGTCCCTTTTACCATGAAGCAAAATGTTAAATACACTGAAACAATTTGGTAGAAATTTTGAAACATCATTTACTGACAAGAACTAATAATGATGCTAATGAAGGGAGAAAAACTCATCCCAAAGAAAATGAATTATCTGTGTTGTCAGGAGTGTTATAAACAGGACTAATTAACTAATATGAACATCATTAACTCCTGCTAAAAAGCATCCCCACCCCACTTTATTAGTGGCAAATATAAGAAAATCTAGGTACATTTAGAAGAAAGTTTGATGAGGAATTCAGCTATTTTTGCCTGAAATAATTAGATAAACAAATGAAACCTTCTTTATGTGAAAGAAGATAAAGTTTATACTTAATCTATCTCTGTGCCAAGGCACCAAGATTTTCATTCTCACACTTTATTAGTTTAAAATAAATATACAGTGGGCTGCTTTAAAGGATAGTTACTTGAGTATGGGAGGGCTGTGGGAGGACTTTATTCTATACTTTATACAGCTTGACCCCATTTCTAAATGCTGAAATAAAGAGCAGGGCTGAAATCAGCCTTTGGCTGTGACCCTTAAATTGCTTGTTATGACTTTCATGAAAGCTGACTATGTCCCACAAGTAACCTTGGGTAATTTTATAAAAATCAATCAACCATCATTATTGTTACTTCCCTCTAAAATAAATAAATGAACACAACTTTTTGTATGTAATCACCTCTTTCCATTAAACATCTCTTTTGTTTCTTTTAAAGGGAAGTAAAAGAGACTTTTAGCAGCTAGCTAATGTTTGCAAAGTACATCAAAATCTGCTTTTGGCTAACCCAACAATTAGTCATCCTCTATAATAACCACAAAATAATTTGTTGTTTTTTTTTTTAAGAAAACAAATACACAATTCTATTTTCCCCCTTACAGAAAAAATTAAAGTATAAATATTTTGCCATACAATACTAGTCTTCAAAAGAGTGGCTATACCTACTATCTTCAACTCTTTTTCATGACTGTCTTTTGAACCCTCCCTGGTTAGGCCTTTACCTGACCAACCTGCAAAACTGCTCCTGTCAAGGCCACAGATGGCTACCACATTGGTGAATCTAAGGCTCAATGCTCAGTCCTTACCCTTCCCGAGTGACCAGCAGCATTTGACACACTTGGTCACTTCTTTTCTAAAACTCCCTCTCCTCACTTGCCCAGCCTCTTTGTTTTTCTTTCTTTCATTTTCTCATCTCTATTTAAAAAATCCAATGTTTCTATACTTCTATCAAATTTTCATCATGTGCTATATTCTATACATTGTATTGAATCGCTAAAGAAAACCTCACAAAATGCAAAAGTGCCAGTAACTCATAAAAGAACAGAAGAATAAACTCTTGATTTAGAACCTTTGTCTTTCGTTCACCTGGTATCTAATTTCATGTCTTCATTTTTAGCAAATCCTAAGAAAGCTCCCTATTGACTCAATGACAGTGAGCACATGGGACTTTTCTAATTAAGTAGGTTGGGTACAAACCCAGCTGGTTTTCCTCTTACTTCTTAGGCATCCCCTTCTCAGCCTCTTCTGCCTGATTCCTCCTGATCATCCCAACCACTGACACTTGGTGGGTCCCAAGCCTCAGCCCTCTAAACACGTTTCTTATCAGTCTCTGTAGACCATGCCAGTTGTCCCATCTTGTCTTAAGGTTTTAAACACCATCGCACACTAATTGTCAATGACTCCCAAATTTATATCTCCAAGCTTGTGCCCTCAGCTCAAGATTCACATACCCAACTGCCTACTCAACATCTCTACTTGGGTGTCTCATAGTTTCTCAACTATGAGTATCCATGAACTCCTTTCCTTGTCTTGCCCCACAGATCTTCCCTCAGTCCTTCCCATTCCATGAATGGTAACTTCATCCTTGCAACTGCTAAGTCTGAAAACCATAGAGTTAACTTTCACTGTCTCTCACTCCATAATCAATACTTCAGGAAATTGTATGCATTCCACCTTCAAAACGTCCCCTATAACCCAACCACTTACTACCTCCACATCTACTTCTGGGGTCAAAGTCACTCTCACCTCACTCATAGATTATTGTAACAGCATCTTAACTCAGTTCTCTGTTTCTGCCCTTATCCTCTACCTCAGGGTTAATTCTCAAAACAACTCTCAGAGTTGTCATTCCTTCTTTTCATGTGAACCGTATCATGTTACCTCTCTGCCAAAATTCTTCGATGGCTCCCATCATATTTAGAGTCAAAGCCTATCAAACCCTACAGCGTTGGTTCTCTCTGGCCCCATCTGCCTCTGCTCTCCCCCTTGTTCCAATACTCCTTTTTGCTCCCTTGCCTCACAACCTTTGCTCTCGCTGTGTGCCAATATCCCCAACTACCACCTCCAATGTGTATTCCCTATTCACCTCTCCTGCTGCATTTGTCTCCATGGTACTAAGCAAATTTAACAAAAACTATAATTTGCTTATTTTGTTTATTGACTGTTTTCCTTCTAGAAGTAAACACCGTGAGAGCAAGATTTTGGCCTGTTTTGTTCACAGCCATAGTCCCTGTGCCTGGAACATGGGGAATGTGTTAAGTGATCACTCAATACTTGTCGAATAACGAGGAGTTGAAATTATCAAAGTAAATGAGGTCTCCCAGGGAGGACATGTAGAGTAAGAACAGAAGAAAGATAAGGTGGGTAAAGGTAGGGAAACAACTGTCAACCATAAACATTTAAAGGCTAGAATAAGAAAAGGAAGTAGCAAGATTCTTGAGAGCGGATCAAAGAATTAGGTGAGTTAGAAGGATCGTAAGGTTGTAGAGACATAGGCTCAAGGAAGAGCCTTAAGAACTGTTAAAGAGGTAGATGAGTGTGCCAAACCCTTAATGCCATTTTTAGGAAGATCAAGAGAGAAAGGGTGCACAGCCAGCGTGTACAGAGTTAGGATGTGAATGTCAGGTGATAAAATAAACCCAGGTAGAGTGATTCTATTTTTAAACGAGGACAAATGAGAGGTAAATGGAGGCAAGACCAGGGAGGGATCTGAGAACCCCAATTCATTAGATTAATCTGTATCACCAAGCTAGATAATTCATTTACTCAAAGCTTGAACTATCTAAATTTTTAGATGTAAACTAATTTATTTGCCTACATTGATTAACCCCCAATTCACCATTTTTTCTTAAAAAGTTTAGCAGCCTATATATTCTTACCTTTCAATTATTAAATAGTCAAATGGATAGTCGAGGAAGCCTGTGGAATTCCCTTTCCCTGGAGAAAAGGAATCATCCATTCAAGATGGACAGATCCTGCTCTGCCTAGGTAAGGAGAGCTGGCTGAGTGATCTGGGCAGAGTTGGAGTATATCCCTGTACCTTATTGCACTGTGCTGTTCTGGGAGCAGGAGCCGGGAGAAGGTGAGGAAGAGGAGGAAAGAGGAGCATTTAGAGAAGGCACCCACAGCCCAAAGAAACCTGCATTGTGACACGGATGCACACAGCTTCCTTTGTTGGCCAGATCCGGATTAGACTTGTGCCTGATCCACTGGAGCAGAGCCTGGGAAGCCTTCGAGGTGGGCTTGTCCCCGGCCAGAGAGGCGGAAAATCAATTTGGCTGGCAAACGAGAGCCCCCAAGAGCTTAGTCCACGCTCCATAATCCTATCCACTAGCAGCTCAGGAAATAGATGCGTGAGCCCTCACATATTCATGGGGGATGTGAGGCATAAATCAGGCTTTAAGGATTGGGGGCAAAGGGAATGGACTCTCTGGCTGGCTACTAATTAATCAAGCACAGAATACCTAAACCTAGCAACCTGGGATGGAGCCACACACACACAGAAGCAGAGGCTGCTGCTGCTGCTGTTTTTCCCATTTTTCAAAATTTCAATTAAAATAGATATCAGAAGAAATTTTCCCCTTTAGCTGATACTGCTTATGCATCCCCCTGTTCTTCCTTTAATTAAAAAACATGCTTATTGCAATACTTGCCAGAATCACTTTAACGGTATTTTAATTGTAATGTCTCTGCCTGATTAAAAAAAGAAAATATGAACTAGAAAGTGTTTGCAAAAATGTTCACGGGATGCAGGAAAAGAATCAGACACCTCCCCAGAATGGATGCCACATACTAATTCCTTAATTAGCCTGGTACTGCAGTCAAATGGGCAATATACAGAAAAAAAAAATATGTATATATATATATATATATATACGTATATATATATATATATATGTATATATATATATATATATATATATGAAATAAAATCACTGACTCAGAGCCGCAAACAATAGCATTTAGGAGAAACCGTTTTCATCAACTCAGATTTCCCTGGCAGGGTAGGGACCTGTGCATCCAACTAAAAATGCAATGCTCAAGATAAACCCATTCAATGTGGCCAGCCAAGTTTCCACTGTTCTTTGCTAAAGGTCTCACAGCCTTTGGGAAATGAGTAGTTGGGCCAGGCTAATTGGCTTCTAGTCCTCACAATTCTATAGGGTTTCTTTTATTGTTTTAGGCTAGTAGTTCTCAAACTTGAACCTGCGTCAGAATCACTTGGATGTCTTAAAACACAGACTACTGGGCCTTATTCCCAGAGTAGGTTTACTGTAGAGCTCCCAAATTTACAGTTTGTATAAGTTACCAGGTGATGCCTGTGCTGCTGACTGGGTGCTACACTTTGAGAATCACTACTATCAGTAAATTAAGTGATTGTTCTAGGTGTCCATAGGCTGGTGATGTTTGACATCATCTGAAACAGGCTGAGAAAATACAAGCCTGGAATTATAGAATCATTCCCTTAGTCACTCAACCAACATTTACCATTAGTTTCCAGCTCCTCTGCTAGGTACCGAAATAAAAATGTAAAATAGAGTCTCCAGTTCCTGAAGGTCACAGTGAACTTCAATTGCTCCTCCGGGTGAATGGAAATGTACTGGTTTTAGTGAATTGTCCCACTTTAGAGATGACTATAAGAGAATATAAAGACTATGACTCAGCTCTTTACTTTTTCTATAAAATATGAAACTCATTAAGGTAACCTTATAACTGTATTAACTCTGTACTAATTACAGAGTGTAAACATATCTGTAGAAGACAAACTATACAGAAATATTTAAAGGAACTCAAACACTAAGATATAAGTAAATGCCTTTGTTATTATAGCTACTGTTATCAATTACTACCTAACTAAACTTTGATTTCCTTTCTACATCCAGAAAACCATGACTTATTTTATCAACAAAGCTTCTAGCATTTAAGTGCTCAAGGCCTTCAGCTGTTCCATGGCTTTCTGAAAAGTCACTTAAAATCTCAAGAAGAAAGCTATTTCTAAGGAGAAATAGAAAAGACAAAAAAAAAAAATCGTCTTTTTCCCAAGGTCTGTACCAAGCATGTAAAAATCCCCCTAGCTACTAAGTTCATTCAGATAATCTTCCTCTTTCTCTTTATCAAAGTTCAATTAGCACTGACCCAATCTCATTTTTGACCAGCCTGCAATTTGATACACTTCTCTAAGCAACCTTTTTTTTTTAAAGGTTCCAAATATAATTATTCTCTGAATATTATAAAAACGATTTGGCTACAGCATAATAGTATTGGAAATAAAAGCTAATAATACTTTTCTTATAGTATTTATTAATTTAAAAAATGAGAATACACTACTTCCTACCTATACCTGACCCCAGGAATATTGTATAGAAACTATAATAATGAAATGCTCAGTCTCCAGCATATTTTTATCTACACAAGAATCCCAAATACAAAAGTACTCCAGATTTCTAGCTCCACTTCCAGTCCAGGATGAATAGGATATAGGGATCATTAATGAACAAATGAGATGGAGAGGTAAAGACAGACCAAGTACTGCATGATCCTGTAAGCCATATTAAGTTTGGACTTGAACTTACAGGCTAATGGAAAGCCAATGAAAGGTTTTAAGTAAGGAAGCTTGAAACATTTATCTTTCATTACTGAAAATATTATAGCTTCTCTGCTAGGAAGGGACTGGTCCCTTTCAGTAGCATTTTTCATATTACAATATCCAAGTTGTCAAGACATAAAACTGTAAATTGTTTAATATCTATCTATCTGTCTGTCTGCCCATCTATGGAAAGCATGTCCTTTCTCATAGCAATGGCTTATCTTTCATTTAAGGCTAATCAAGTGTGTCTGGGACTGTTCTCTGGAGGTAAATAATGTAAGTCATTGTCTGATTGAAAAAATAAGGGGTCTCAGAGCCAAGTGTCCCCCACATTAAAAAGCCTTTGTCTCTGATCTCCTGATACACAAATAGTAAATAAAATTGGTCACTGTCTGGACTAATCCACTAACATTTGAGGGTACCAGGAAGGACTCTGATTATAGAGAAATTCTCAACAAACATGAATCTGACTCTTCAGGTCTGAAAGTCATTTATTAGCTTATTCATTCAGCAATTATTTGAGTACCTGTTTCATGCCTGGAGATAAAATGGTGCTGGCAATACAAAGGTGAGCAAAAACAGATCTGGCTCCTCCTTTCTTCAGCTTACAGCCTAGACCTTTATAAGCCTCCAAAAAGGTAGAGGGAAGAAAAAATACACCTTGATATTCTATTTGTGAAGAATTAATATAAAAATAATTCAAGTTTTTAACCAATTAAAAATTCTATCTGTAATACACTTAGCTTTGAATATCAGCAAAGTCCCCCTCCCATAAAATAAGTAACACCTACTTGTCACCAAGAAAAGCCCAGCACATGAAGACACCCAAGAGTTAAGAGTGAACTTCAAAAAACCTCGGGCTAGTTCTGATGCTAACTTCTTCATCAGGCTTCCCTTCTGGATAATGGCACAGACCAGCCCCTTAGGGTACCATGCCTGCCAAATATAGGAAGAAAATTTACTCATTCCTATACTGCTCTTCCTCCACAGAGTTGCACACACACAAACAACATTAACATCCAGTAGAGGTTTATACAAGACATTTTCTCCCTACACAGGGAAGGGAATCACCATTATTTCCATTTTGGTGCATTGATTTGAGGATCAGAGCCTTACCCAAAACCATAAAAGAGTCTGTGACTGACTCAAATTTGAAGTCAGGCTCCAGTTTGCTGACCAAACTGGAATGAATCAACCTTGTTGTATTGTCTGCACATAAGCATCCTATCTTCTGGCTTGAAGGGTAGCTATGTTTTGACTACAAAAGAGGGCAATTCAGTCCATCTTCTTTTACAGCCAACTTGCAGATAAACTATTTTGAATTTACCAATTTGCAACAATGTTTCCAGCCCACAAAACCCTCTCCTGTTGACCAAGATAGTCTACAGTTAGAGAAAAAAATAAATTATTGTTGAATATCATATTTTTATCAAAATTACTGCCTTCCTTCAGATTTTTTTTATCCTAACTGGTAGCTATGAAGTCTTGAAACTATAGGCACAGGGTAAAATGCCAAGTGACTCACACAGGCCTGATGCACAAAGAGATCACAAGCAACATCTCAGGAAAGTTCTGCATTGTAGCATTTCTAGATAACTGCATTGGAAAGCATTATCTGAAGCATGCATCTACTGAATATGAGGCTGGCTTAGTGCTAACTAGAAGCAACCAAGTACACAATCCCTGGGATTAAAAAAAAAAAAAAAAAAAGGCTGTGCTAGGTTCATTATTTAATACCTCACTCTGAAATCCTCAAATGCTTGTCAAGGATGAAGGAATTCTACAATGGACCTGACAGTGAGTCAGAAGAAGATGCTTCACCTCAATAAACCAAGAATATGCATTTCCATGCCATAGAAACCCCAGATGTAACAGACTTAAAATGATCTGAATGTTCTCAAAACTGTGGACTAAAAAACAGTTGAGAGAAAATGAGATCATGTTCCAAGCTACACCAGAAAAACATGTTTCTGTGAAGTCAAAGTAACAAGGAGAATGCAGGCAAGCAAATGGATCCACTTCTCCATTCGTCCCTCCCTCGCAATAGAAGGAAAAACACTTCAATATGCATTCTGAAGATAACAGAAGCAAAAGCAATCCAAGGTCTTTATTACCCAGCTAATTCTCTCAGTAATCCAGTTTGCTTTGTATATAGAAGCAGCCACTATCTGTAAATAAAATTGTAACTTAAGCCTGATACTCAGCCATATCTCCTGTTTTCTCTGACAGTCCAAAAGTAACAAAAACTAGCATTTATTGAGTTCTTACTCTGGACCAGGCTGTGTGCTAATGGCTTTAAAAATATTCCCTCATTTAATACTCAAAACATCCGTATGAGACAGGCAATACATTGTGATATTGCCATGCAACAATGATAAATGCTAGCTCTCATTGTTACTATTATTGTCATTATAACCAGGCGTCACCTTAGCGAGGAAAAACCTGCGACTTACAGAAGGTCTGCAACTTGCCCAAGGTCACAGAGCTGGGAAGTAGTGGAGCCCAGATTCAGGCTCAGTTCTTTGTGGCTAGAAATACTTCCAAGCATTTAACTGCTTTAGTATACGCCAGTAGACCAAAAAATAGAAAATTACATTAAAGGAAACCAGTGCACTATTAAGCAGCAACAGAGACTGGAAACAAGTTTCTGCTCAGACACAAGCACTGGCATTGTGAGTAGTAAGAAACTACAAACTGTCTTCCTTTTTTATTGTGTATATTTAAGGCAAACAACAGGATGTTTTCATGTGTGTATGTGTGTGGATAAATATGTATTATATATAATGAAGTAATTACTACAATCCAACAAATTAGCATATCAATCACTTCACAAAGTTACCTTCTTTTGTGTTGTGTGTGTGATAAGAGTACCTAAACCTAACAGCCCAACACCAAGGAGAGAGTTCATTCTCCCCTAATTAACCCTTTCATTAATCATTATCATTACACTACTTCACATCAAGCTGCTTGATGACCAGATCAGAAAGAGATTCATTGCTTCATTCAGGAAATATGAATGTTTCCCCAACTACAGACCACAACCCAAGATCCTTGCCTGGGATGCAGAATGCTCTGACAAGAGGGTAACGTTCCTTCTTTGTGATTATGGCTCATCCATAATTACTTGGAATAAAAATAATAAATTTTAATTCAGCAATGCCTATGGCCGTTGGGCATCTTAACATAAAAGAATGAAAATATAATTAACTAAATCAAGGCAATATGCCTATTTCCATCCCAGCTCATTAGTATTAATTGATTGGGTTAATTCTCTTTTGTGTTTAACGGTACCCCTAAAAAATATTTTTTTTAAAAAAAAGGGAGGGAGGGCAGGAAGGAGGGAAGAAGTAGAGATAGGAAGTAGACAAAAGTTCTGGATCTTTTCCTAATTAAAATGAAATAATAAATGCAGCTGAAGCTCTTATCATGGTCACAAAAGAATCTGCTATTTTTTTAAGTTTGGGAGTCTGTACATATAGCATCATAAATAATGACACAAAACATTGGGGCCACTTCTCAATTGCCCCCCAAAAATTTATGACCTTCCCTTCTACTATGTAAGTCATATGTGTAAGAAAAAAATGTCAATTCTATTTTATAGATGAAAATATGAGTAAGGCACAGAGAGTTCAAGACTCTTGAGGGTCCATAAACTGTTGGTTTTCCTGGCGTACGAGCTTAGTTTTCTACATAACAGGATGTTGGTTTCCATGAATGGAAAAATAATATAAAGGATGTAATACCTTCATAAAGTAGTTCCAAATGTAGTTCTTAGGTGATCTAGTTTCACTGTTACTTAGCAGTAATCCTTTCAAAATATATCTACTTCATATAGAATGTATTCTTTGTAATATAGAAAAGGCTGAGAAAGTACTTCCACTATAATACTTCATATTTTGTTGGTTAAAATCTTTTGAAGAAATTATTTTTTGGCTTGAAATTTCTCAGGCTTTATCTAAGCCTGCAGATGGTATCAGAAAAAGTAAAGAAAATTTCACCCAGCTATTTTTCTATTTTTATGACACTGTGAATGTATATGAAAAAGATAGTCAGTAACTGATATTTGGAGAGTGAGTTACTGTTGTTGTTGTTGATGATGATTATGATTATTCAATCTTATATTTGAAGAGCTCTTTATTATCTCTCAAGTACTTTCACACATTACTTGTGTGATATACATTAAAAGAGGTTTACAGCTATGTTACATTGACCAGATATTTGAAAGTTGTAGTTCTTCACCAGTGAAGACTTTGGTCAAATGCCTTTTAGAAACATAAATATAACTTACCAACAGATTTTATATTCCTAACAATTCATCATAATATGCATATATATATAGACAGGTGTGTGTATGTACATATTGTGCATGTGTATATATGTATATGTGAATATGTAAGTGTATATGTGTGTACTTATACATACATATGTGTGTGTGTGTGTAATCAGTGAGAACTAAGGACAGTGAAAGTAAATTAGTTGGGAAAAGTGGTATTTAAGAGAACAAGGGTTTAAAATATATACTTCTTAAATTTCACCCAGGACCACTTACTTGTCCATTCTTTCTACAATAAACATATAATTTTTGAGCCTTTGTCATGCATCAGGCACTGTTCTAGACCCTGAAGAGACAAGAGTAAATAAATTGATGAAATCCTTTGTCTTTTTTGAGTTTATTCTAGTAGAGGAGACAGACTATAAACAAGCAAGTAAATTGATAATATACCATGTGATGATAAGTACTATGAAGAAAAGTAAAGCAACATCAAAGGATAAAGAGTCCTGGGAGGTGGCTGTAATTTTAGAAATGATGGCCAGCAAGTCCTCCCACATTAGTTGATATTTTCTCAAAGAGCAAATGAAATAGGTGAGCCAGCCACATGAATGTGGAAGAAGAGCATTCCAGGCCACAGACATTACGGGCAAAGGTCCTGAGGCAGGTATATTCATAGAAGAGCTAGAGCAGAGTGAATGAGGAAGACAAGGTCAACAAGGGGATCAGAGGTTAAATAACGGTAAGGACCAGTGATTTGATTCCCAGTGACTTGAGATTCCACTGGAGGTTTTGAGGAGAAATTTGACTTAAATTTTAAAAGGAAATGGACTATAAACTGCTGGGGGTTTACTTTATCATATAGCATAAAAGCCAAATATCAATTACTTAAACCCATGAAGCCTTATTTTCCTATCACAAAAAGTTATTTCAGAGGTGGGTGGTTGAATGCCTTATCATGGCAACTCCAGAGTCATCAGGGTCCTGGGTTTCTCCTATTCTTCCGCTTTTCCATTCTAACTAACAAGTAGCATCATGGTCCAAAATAGTGGCTGAAAATGTTGCTATCACATTTACATACCAGCAAGTAGGAAAGAGAAAGAAGGAAGGGAAAATAGGGTGTACTTCCTACGGGGTCATCTCTACTTTTGGAAATTTCTCAGATGTTCTGCAGGGTACTTCTTCTATCTCATGGTAAGCCCTTAGCCACATGGCTATGTGTAGCTACAAAAGTGTTCAGGAAACAGAGCATTTCAGCTGAGTACATTGTTGCCACCAATGAAATTAGGGTTTTACTACTAATGAAAACAAGGAATCTGAAACATGGGAACAAAATAAGAGGCAATTTAAGATGGTCTAGGCCAAAAATGTGGTGGTTAAGACTAGGTTAGTACCAATGAAGTGTTGCTACATGGGACGCATGTTGAAGATCCAGCCGACAGGGTTCACTGATGGGGTGGTCATAGGAGGCGAAAGAAAGAAAAGTCATGGATGCCTCCATGGTTTTTGGTCTGAGCCACTGGATGTATACAATTCCAGTAAGTGAGATGGAGAATTTCCTCAAACTTTAATTTGTGTATATGTTAATATCTATGTGATTGCAATATGTCTCAGACACAAATGATCTGCCCTTCACCTCCTCTCCGCTCTCCAACTCTAATCTTACATAATTGACACCAAGATTACCCAGTATACATTCGGCCTCACTGCCAGCATCACTTATTTTAGAACCAGAAGTTTTAGTCTTTTATATTTACTTTCTAATTATTTTTCTTTGGTAATATTACATATTACTGCCAGTAAGTATTATTCTTCATTTTTTTCTTGTATTTCACACAGGAATCCTAGGCCACTCAATAAGCATTCACAAATTATCTCGAACAAAATTTGATCTGTGTCCTTGCCCTGTTCTCATTCTTTCTAGAAGTTATAACCTATATCTCTACGATAAAAACCTCAGCGTTTCACTCTAGGCAGCTCTGTCTTTTGCCAACAACTCCTGTATCTTATTCATGCAGAAACTGGAATCTACTACTTAGCCTTACATCCTACCTACTCCTCCTCCTCAAGAGAAAGAGGAGATCCTTCAGATGACTTACTCTCCCTGTCCACAGGATGAAGGTTTGCCCTTCCAAACCTAACTCACTTATCTAAATATGAGAGTGAAATATTACCTAAACCAGAAATACTAAGAAAAACCACTATTGGAGGTTGGGGCAAGTATTGGGATTGCTCAGATATTTAAATCCTTAAGAGTGGGTACTTATCCTGCCTTTCTCCTACACTTTTCTCTCCTTCTGATGCCTCCTCTCTATTTTCAGCCTCTGGTCCTGTCAACACTATTCATGGTTTACCTGGAAGTAACAGTACATCCAGAGATTTAGTAATCCAAGACTTTCAGCTGGGAAACTTCTCCCAAATGGTAGTAGCAATATAAGGCCAAGACCTTTGAATGCCTGAAGGGGAGCCCATCCTCCTGCGGAATTTGATTCATATGGAGAAAGCCCTGGTTAAAGGCCTGCCAAGAGTATCTTTTCTCTGAAATGAGGCTTTAGGTCTGTAATTTTCCTTTGTCATTGCTGGCCCTTAGGTAGTTGATGACTGTCTATAGTGGCATTCCCATAGCCACTAGCTACACACAAACACACACACATACAAACACACACACACAAAGACACGGCAAGAGCCCAAGCTGACAGACCATTTTATCCCCTAAAGGGCACTAATTAACTGATTTGACTGAAAACTTCTTCTTGCTATAGAAGAGAAAAAAAACAGCTTCCAGAATAATGACAAAATGCCTAAATCTTGATTCAGTCTAAAAGAGACAGGTATTAAAATTCCATTAGTTTATCCCCTTTAAAATATCTTATTTTTCCCCTCATGTAGCTATATTCTTATTTTAATAAGAATGAATGTTTGTGTGTTAAATATATTTATAGTAAAGAACAGTGTTTTAGTGCAGAGTTTCATAGATATCCATAACTAATCATATCTCCCAAGTAATTTTCGTTTGCCAATGAACAGAGGCACTTTGATAACTATTCCTTATTTTCAGCCACTAAAGTAGGCCATGATTTTTATTCTCATTTAGCAGATAAGGAAAGAAATGCACAAAGAGGTGAAATAACTGACTTAGCCATTTGAAGATGTGGTAGTAGAGCTGAAATTCGAAATCTCAGCCTCTTCCAACTTCATAAACCCTAGAGCTATATAGCCGGTTTTGCAATAAGAAAGCCTATTTATATGACTTTCCATGGGACCAAGAAGGCAAAACCACAACAGGGTAAAAGCAGGAAGACATTGCTTTCTTGGCAGGGTATTTCAAAGGCAGCAACGTTAACCAATTTCAGGGCATTTTGCTATATTGTGGGGGCTGTCCTGGATGAGCATGACTAAAAAGTGCTTGAATAAAGAAGCATATTCTTTGAGAACACTGTTAACCTTCTTGTTTTTGAAAAATTAAAATAATCAAGCTCTGTGCTTATTATGAGTCCAAAGAAAGGCCTTTCACTTTGAGCCCTCTGACCACTTCTTCCTTTACATAGTAAAATTTCAGTTTGGTCTGAGGATAAATTGTCAACTAAGTTCTGGAACTTATCCAAAAAGTTTCCCTCCTCCATCCCCCCTACAAGTGATATAATTATATAGAATAATATCACCAACCTACAAACTCCACAGACCTTTAATGTGCAGTAAGTTGAGGATGCTTGTGTTAGTGTCCAGCAGAAGCAATTGGCCATTCTCCACTGTGACGTTGTCGCCATCTTGTGGCAGCCTTTCAGGAAACCAGCTGTGAGTCCTGGACCATCTCCGGCAGAACTGTAAAGAAAAGTTGCCCTGGAAAACAGAGAGCTGGGTTGGTGGGTTGGTTGGTTGGTTGGCTGGTCCGTTGCTTCGTTGGTTGGTTCGCTGGTTTGTTGGTTTGTTGTTTCATTCATTGTTTTTGGGCGGGATAGTATAAGTATTGAATCAAAACAGAAACTTCTCAAAGAAAGTAAAATTAATTTAAATACTTTAAATGTCTCCATAAAATTGGTTACCTCTCTCTTTTTCATACAACTAACCTAAGCAGAAAAAAATATGAGAGGCAAAATTATATTTGCAGTTCTTCTGTGCCCAGCCCCTGGAATTCTCCAATAACATGCTGGTAATGTTTTCTTACCTTTTTTTTTCCCTCTAGCACAGGCTCCATTCTACCTAACAGATGAGGTTGGTTCCATTTATTTTTACAGACATGTATTGAATCTTGGACAAAAAGTCATAAATAGCCTGGAATAGGGAGAATTAAAATGTTCTGCTTGATGGGTGGCATTTTGCTTTATGTAATTGGTATCATTTTTCACTGGCTCTACTGCCAAGAGTCCCTGTTTTATAGGAACATTCCTCTTCCCAAGTGCTCAGATCTATCCTCCCACTTGGCCTTTTTTGATATTATTGTTGCCTTTCCCCCTGTGCCTGGTGCATCAGGGCTGAACAAAGCCCATGCAGGCATAGGCAGAATGCCGACTGACTTCAGATGACAAGTAAATAGCCTGGAACATTTGAGTGAGGGGTAGGGAGCTGTACTGGCAGAAGAAGCCAGAAAAGGAAGCACTCCCTCTCCACCCCAGCCTTCAGTCCCTCTCTCAGAACTTTTGGCTTTCCTGTTAATTGTCACTCTGATGTCATACGTTTTTTAAAACAGGGACATAAAAATCACAGAACGCAATATTCAGCTCATGCAAGAGGCTGGGAACATGTCTAAATGCCTTGTGAAGTTGTGGAAGTATAATTACGATAAACATAGCAAAATCACAATAGAGAAGGTGATTCCTTCAAGGTAATACATATGACACGTGTAAGCCACTCTCTCCAGTCTTCTTCCCATTCAGATTCCAACAAATGTGAAGCCCGAGTTCCTATAAAAATAAACCACCTATAAGGTCCTCTCGTGATGTGTTAGAGGCAAATGGGAGAAGATCATTAGAAGGGAAGGCATGTTTGTAATATCGACAGACAACTACACCTACACCTACACAGAGGATAGTGCTCTATAGTATTTCTGAGACAGAAAATGGAAAATTGTGTTGCCAGAAGAGCCATTACATTTTCCAGAAGAGGATACAAACCCCAAGGTCAACAGTGCTGAGTTGCAGACCCAACACAATCACTGAGAAGGCTTTGCAATTTATTTGTTTTCTACATCTGCAAAGAAATAAAACTCTATGACTCATCACGATTTAAGAGATGGAAAGAAATAAGGCACAGTGATAACCAGTTCCAGTATCACAGAAAAAAGAATAGGTGATACAGGAGCATCATTGTGAACTGCAGGAACCATGCCCCCATGGTGACTATCTGTAGGCCACAAACGTAGGAGAGAATTTTAACTCTAGATGATTTCACTATAGGACTAGCTTTAGGTTAGTAAAATAATAAGCAGTACTTCTTATAAGGCTACATATATTATACATTCTTATAACCTTTTAATTTACTCCCATACAATATGGAAAGAGGAAAGGGAGGCAAATCAAAGGAAAATGGAATGAAAGAAGGTGGGAAAAACAGAGATGGTAAAGTAAACTGCAGAACCGGGTGAACCAGGTTATCTGTAGTGCCAGCTGAGAGTCCATGATAAAAGGACATTTGAAAAATCTTGGATTTCCAGAAGGCCAGAGATGGAAAGGACTCTAGCAAAATCTTATCCCATAATTTTACAGATGCTATTTTAGGCAGTGTTCCTTAGAGCTTAATAAAACGTAGATTTCTCTAGTGTCATCATATACCTATGAAATCAAAAGCTCAAGAAGTGGGACCAAGAGATCTACAATTTTAATGATCCCCTCAGATGACACTTCTGCATCAAAATTTAAGGATCAATTCAGGGCAAAGGCTGGAGGGGAAGGAGATATATCCTTAAAAGGAACCAAGAAGTTTTCTCCAAACCAACATCCAAAGCTTAGGGTCTTTGGCCAGGATCACCCAAAGACTAGCAAGCTAGGAAGGATGATGTGTTGATGAACTACAAGAAATATGAAGAATTCAGCAGCATAACGATTTCTGAGACATTAACCTGGTGGTCAGATCCATAACCCAGCCACAAAACTATGAAGAAAACCAGGGCTCATTACACACACAGTAAAATGATCTGGAACAACTAGACATTAGATATTTAAATGGGTCAAAGGTAGACTATTTCATGGTGTTATCCATTAATTAATTTGAGAACATTTTTAAATTTTTATGATTAGCACAGATATCTGTTATCTAGCTCTCAATAAGTTTTAGAGACTTTCTTGCTCTGAAGCACTTGCTTATGCCATTTGCTGCCTTCCATGTGCTATAACCTCTTGGCCTAGCCTGTCAGCCTTCAAAGATTGCTATACTTGGTCCCAACCCAGTAGGTGGAAAGGTCAAATACTGTTCTCTCTACTTTCCAGTGGAGAAAGCAAAGGCTCAAAGTAATGATGTGTCAAAGTTCATAGTGATGGAGGCAAACTGGAGTCACAAAAAGGAAGCTCCCATCTGAAGTTTTTCCCTTACCATGGCCTCTCCTGGGATGCTCTTTCCCAAAAGATCTGCATGGCTCACTCCCTTACTTAATTCATGCCTCTGCTCAAGTATCACCCTTTTACCTGTATTATTATTTTTAAAAAGTACCCCCAATCATTCCTTCATTCCTTCTCCCCTAATAATGCTTCATTCTGGTATTAAATAATACAATTCCTTGCATATTTGGTTATCACTTACTAAGCTTACTCAAATGAAGCAGGGACTTGGTTTGGGTCATTGCTATATTCCCACCTCCCTGAAAGATGTCTAGCACATAGTAGTTGCTCAATAAATGTTTTCAAATAATTTATTAAATGAATCTTATACCTGCTGATGCCATACATGCTTTTACAGATATCACACACGAACACACACACATCCCTTCCTAATGCAGTAGGTGAAGATACAGGTGCTAAGACCTTAAAAATGCTATATCCCCTAGGTCTTCTGAAACATTTACATCCCTTTTCGTGTTTTCAAGCTCCATTTAAACATAAACCAAATGATGAATAGTGCTACTTAATTGGAACCTGAGACTCAGATTCGATCTCATAAAATCTTCCACCAATTTTTTCTTTTGCCTTAAGTTTCTCTAGTCAATGCGGCCAATGTCAAATGAATACAGATGTTTAAGCATTCAGTTTCAAGAGACCTAAGCTTCTTTGTGCCCTGAATTCCCCTTAGCATAACAAAGATATCTTGAGATGTATAAATGTTTATTGATGTACTCATGCTTTTACACAAAATAATGACTAAATACTAAAAAATCTAAAAATTAGTGCAGCATCCACTGCTTACCAGCTACCTGGGGAAATAGAAGAGCAGCATATCTCTATGATTGCAAGTTATCAGTGTAATCCATGAATACATGCAAGTTGCCATAAGAATTTTAGCTCTCCTACATTTTCAGTTAACAGAGCTGGTGGTATCATTCCCTCCCAGGGAAATGCTCCATGAAACAGTGAGGATGGCTCACCTTCCAACACCTTCATCCTCCAATCTGTGTCACTTTGATCCAATCAAGAAAAAAAAAATGCCAACAGCATTGATTAAAGATTTTGTGAATATATTTGAGAATGTCTCTGTTGATACCAACATATTTTTGGTGAATGCCATGTTCCGTGTCAATAACCCAGCTTACTTTCACCTAATATAAGCTCTTTTCTCTATAGTTCCCATGATGCTCAGCCTTTAGCTTTAGTGTTCTTCCTGGAGATAAACACATCACTCATTCTTATTCTGCAGATGAAGAAAATCAATTCCTCATAGGCATATGGGGGCAGGTGTGAAAATAGAGATACAAGAATTGTCCAGAACATGACCTCATCTTTGTATCTAGCCCCAAATAAACCCCAAAAGCAGCAAGAAAAAACTTTCCTGCCTCAGCTAAGAAGCTTATGCAATTTGTTTTCTTCTTACAGCATGTCAGCACTTCTCTGAACTTCAGGGAATGTGCAGTGTCTGCAAATCTTACATGTCACCTTAAATGTACTTGCAACACCACCAGAGTTATCTTGAAAGAAGTCATTGATCAGCAAGTTGGAACACCCGGCAAAGCAAAGACTTATTTGTGAGTGTATGCATTGAGCTGGGGTGGCAGAGGAGGGAATCTTCTAATCACAGCATATGGGAATCTCTCTAATCACAGTGTCTCCTGGCTGACAAGAACAAGAAATAACTGTTCTGATACCTCACCAAAATGTCGTCCTCCTCAGCATCCAAATCCTGGAAATAGGAAAAGACAAGTCCCTGTAACCATTTTCTCCACTCCGTATCCTTTTTTATTTTCTCCAAAGCACTCATCTCTACCTAATACAATGTATACTGGTTTATAATCAGTCAACCCCTAATAGAATATAAGCTTCACAAGAGTGTCTTGGTTTTCTGCTGTATCCCTAGAACCTACAACAACGCCTGGCATCTATTGGCTACCCCAAAAATATGTTTGAATGAATAAATGGTCAACTCTTATTTGGACTTATGATGCCATAATGAAAAACCTTTAATAACTGAAATAGTATGATATGAAGCTATAATTTAATTTTATTCAGTTCTTCTTTACATTGAAATGTTTTCATTTTTACGAAACCAACTTTATTTACTTTTTTTGTGACATTCTTCATTATGTTATAGATAAAACATCCTCTTTCATCCTGACATAAATATCACTTATATGTCCTTCTTGATTGGTGGGTTTTATATTTGCATGTTACTCCTCAACTAACTTACAATTTATGTTGATGGGAAGTTTTATACTTTTTTCTTGTTTTTATTCCTTGCTTTTTTTCCCCCAAATAGCTAACTGATTGTCTTCATACCATTCATTAAATAACATTTATTCTCCCAATTAATACTCTTGGCTATTTTAACAGTTGAATTATAATGTTCAATGACATTAAACCTATTGGCCAATTAAAATCCCAAATCCTTTTGTATGAGCTAACATAAAGGCGTTTCTCCCAAATAAATGTGACCTCATCCTTGTTCTTAAGGTACTTATATTATCATTTAGAAAAAATACAAATAGCCAGATAATTAAAGTGTGATTGATTCAATAATTAAAGGCATAACCAAGATGCTATGGGAGTTCAGAGGATTAGATGGCTGACCACAGTGGAGATGGCCTTGCAGGGGAAATCAAGTGCATTAAACATCGTTTTCTCTTTTTAATCTGGACACAACAGATGACACAGGCTGAGATTATTTCAGCTGATTATAAAACAAAAGATAGTGTAGAAAAGTCAACTATCTACAAATCCAGGATTATGAATAGAGCCCCTAACCTATAATCTAATAACTCTTTAGGGAACAAAAAGGAAATTGAATTAGTTTGGTATAATTTATTCTTACTGACCTCATGCAGGCTCTAAGTGATCACTTTCTTTTCTCAGTGGTTATAAACCCCTCATGATTACAAGATAACATGAGAATGTCCTTCCACACTGCAGTGTGTAGCACACTGACTACTCAAAGAAATGTCAACAGTACTTTTTGTCAGAGATTCCTGTCCAGTTCAAATTGACCCTTTCTCATCATTAGAAAACCAGGCAATTCATTGTCTTATCTCTTGGTTCTACACACTTCCTATCCTCTGCGATTTCTCAAAGATTGCTGACACTACCTCAGTGCTTCATATATCTAAGTTATTAGCACTCTTAAGCTTCAGAGGATTTTCAAAGTCTGCAGACAGGACAAATTTACAGTCTTCTTTTATCGTTTCCTCTATTTGAATCTTCAAATCTCCTCTAACAGCATCTCTTCTGAATTTTAAGTCCAAAGACCTTTCCACTTGTGGGAGAAAAAAGTGATAATGATAGCTACTGATTACTGAATGTTTCTAATGTCCCAAGCACAATGCTATACATTTTACTTACAGTATCACTAATCTTTATGTAAACCCTGAATATCTGAGACAGGTCTCAGTTAATTTAGAAAGTTTATTTTGCCAAGGTTGAGGATGCATGCCCATGACACAGCCTCAGCAGGTCCTGATGACATGTGCCCAAGGTGGTTGGGACACAGCTTGGTTTTATACATTTTAGGGAGACATGAGACATCAATCAATATATGTAAGATGTACCTTGGTTCCATCTGGGACAACTTGAAGCAGGGAGGGGGACTTCCAGGTCACAGGTAGATGAGAGAGAAACGATTAAATTCTTTTAAGTTTCTGATTAGCTTTTACAAAGGAGGCAATCAGATCTGCATTTACCTCTGTGAGCAGAGGGATAACTTTGACTAGAACGGAAGGCAGGTTTGCCCTAAGCAGTTCCCAGCTTGACTTTTCCCCTGAGCTTAGTGATTTGGGATGCCCCAAGATTTATTTTCCTTTCATACTCACAACTAAAAAATGTAGTTATTACTCTTTCCACTTAAAGTTTAATTAATAATAATGGCCAACACTTACTGGGTGCACTTAACAGGTATTATCTCATTTTGTTACAGACTCTTTTCAGACTACTTTCCAGGAACTACAGAGTAGATGGATCCCTGCCTTCAACAAATGTTTATTGAGCACCCACTACACACCAGGCACAAAACAAATTCCTGACCTCATAGAGCTTATATTTTAGGGAGATAACAGGTTAAATATATAAAACTAATAGTGTCCTCTGAAGTAAAAAAGAAACAGGGTGAAGTGGATCAGAAGTGCCAGGGTGGGAAGAGCTATTTGATATGGAGTGATCAGGGACTGCCCTCATTGGATTGGATTGGGAAAGGAGTGGAGAAGTAGAGTGTGAGCCAGAGGCTATCAAAGGAGGACCTTGAAAAAAGGGTGTGCTTGGAGCACTGCAGCTGCAGCCAGAAGGATCAGGCGGCTGGCCCCGGAGGAAGGAACGCTGTACGGCCAGATGGCCTTTCTAGTGATGCAATGAGAAACACTGCACAAAGACCTGGGTAGACATCAAGTTCTTCATATGTCATAGAAAAAAAAAATCAAGTAAAACACTCAGTAACATATAATGAGGTCAGCAAACTACAGTCCACAACCCACAATTTGGTATTGGCACATGGCATGACAATTCATTCACATATTGTTTGTGGCTGCTTTCAGTTTGTGACAGAGGCAACATGGCCCACAAAGCCTAAAATATTTACTATCTGGCTCTTTATAGGAAAAGTTTGGGGACCCTGGTAAATTCTGTTTCATACTATACTATCAGTATAGTACCTATAATATGCTCAGTATAGTGTATCTATAGTACATCAGTATTAAAACATGTGCAAAATGGAACTTTCTGTAATTGAAAATAGGTAATTATAATACAGCTACCTGAGAGTTGAGGGACTGCAAGCAAAAACATCTTAGTAAAGGATATACATTAAAGTACTGGAAACTGATTCAATTCTTCCCATTTTTCAGTACACAATAAGCCAGATCTCAGAAAGCCACAGAAAGGCAAGTGGAAGTGTGGGAAGTTGTGTGTGCGTGTGTGTGTGTGTGTGTGTGTATGCCACTCACGCACTCACATGCATGCACATGAATACACACACACACACACAGAGCCAGATCAGAAGATTGACAGATACATGCTAGCCTTTTTCACAGAGCTGACACACTGCCATTTAACCAGCGAGCATGGAGCACGTGTTTGTGTTCCTAGTCACTATTAAGAGACAAGGTTAACATTTTAAGTGATGGACTACAACATGTTATTTCCCCATGCAATGGACCCATGACTGCACTGCCTTTGAAAACACTTAATTTCAGTGATTGAATACACAGGAGCGTACTTTCCCTGCTATGAACGTTTGACAGCTCCGCAGTTTCATACACCAGGAAACCTTTTTTTCCCTCGTTTGCTTTTTTTCCTCTCTTTACACCTGAAGGGAAGCAAAATGAATATGTGGTGGCAGAGGAAAAAGGAAGAAGCCCAGAGAACGAAAACCAGCTTATAAGCTTCAGTGTATTTTAAAATAAAAGTATTCACTGCCATCTGCTCTAATTACTTCTAATGTTTGGGCTACCATCTTCATACAATAGAAATAATGATCTCCTTAAGGGCAAAAAAAAATATTTTTACGGAAACAAACAAAAGTTGATTACATTTAGCTCCCAGGCTAAAGAAGCATCAAGCTACTTTGTAGTGAACAATCAATTAGGAGAATGGGTAGGCCTCCGATTAACACTAACAAATTAGGTCCTTTTGGTGGTTCCCTCCCTTTTCTTCTTTTCCTGCCTCTTTAGAGGAGCTGTGCTCACAGCTCACAGAGGGCAAAGAGCTGACTAGGCATATTTCTGGATCTAGGGTTATTCCACACAAATTCCTTACATTTTGATCAGAACCAGATAAGGCCAAGTCTTCTCCCTGTCTTCTTGTTGACATCAGACATGTCCCAGCTTTAATACTGAATATCGGGCTGGGTATTCTACCAAGACTTCGGATTACTTCATGGAGTGAACTGCTTAGGGGCCACCCCAGACTTGAACTCCTCTAAGGAAGCTAAAGCCCACTTAGCCTCAGTAAAGCCTCCAGTAACAGAAATGATCCAGGCCAGGTCCATTCCTTAGACTTAAGTGAAATACATGGAGCCCAGAAAGACATGGAACAGACTTCTACAATGCCAGCAGGAGAAACGTTGCTTTCACAAAGGCTGAGTCTAGTGACCTTCTCAAATCCTCAAATTCAAACATACTACTTGTATGAAGCAGAATTCTGAGATGCCCTAGGATTCTGACCCCCTGGTGTACACACCCTGTGTAGTCCTCTCCCCTTCAGCAGAAGCAGAGCCTGTGAATATGATGGGCTATCACTCCCATGATTAGGTTATGTTATATGGTAATGATGATAGAATTATGCAGATATAATTAAAGTGAGAGATCAGCTGATTTTGAGTTATTCAAAAGGGAGATGGCCTCTACCTAATCAGGTGAGTCCTTAAGAGAGAGATTCTCCCACTGGCATTGAAGGAGCAACCTGCCATGTGGCTTGGAGGAGACCACGTGGCTAGAACCCAAGAACAGCCTTTAATTGCTGAAAGTGGTCACAGCCAACAGCCAGCAAGAAAATGAGGACCTAAATCCTATATTCACAAGGAATTGACTTTCACTGACAACCTGAATGAACTTGGAGGAAGACTTTGAATTCCAGATGAGAACATAGCCATGTTGACACTTTGATTTCAGCCTTGAGAGACCTTGAGCAGAGAACCCATCTACTCTGTGCCCAGATTTTTTTTTAATTTTTAAATAGATTTAGAGGGTACAAGTGCAGTTTTGTTACATGGATAGATTGCACAGTGGTAAAGTCCGGGCTTTTAGTGTAACCAACACCTGAAGAGTGTACATTGTGCCCATTAAGTAATTTCTTGTCCCAACTTCTTCCCACCCTCCCACCCTTCTAAGCCTCCAGTGTCTATTATTCCACTATATCCACGTGTAGACATTATTTAGCTCCCACTTATAAGTGAGAACATATGGAATTTGTCTTTCTGAGTTACTTCACTTAAGATAATGGTTCCATCCAGGTTACTGCAAAAGCCATGATTCACTTTTTTTTATTGCTGTGTAGAATTCCAATGTATGTGTGTATATATATGAGTACACACACACACACACACATATATAAAAATACATACACACCACATTTTCTTTATCCAATCATTTGTCAATGGAAACTTAGGTTGATTCCATACCTTTGCTATTGTGAACAGGGCTGAGATAATCACCTGAATGAAGGTATCTTTTTGATATAATAATTTCTTTTCTTTTGGGTGGATACCCAGTAATGGGATTGCTAGATCAAATGGTACTTCTATTTTTAGTTCTTTGAGAAATCATCATACTGTTTTCCATAATGGTTCTACTAATTTATATTCCCACCAACAGTGTATAAATGCTCCCCTTTCTCAGCATCCTTACCAATATCTGTTGTAGTCTGACTTTTTAATAAGAGCCATTCTGACTGGTATAAGACAGTATCCCACTGTGGTTTTAATTTTCATTTCTCTGATGATTACTAATGTTGAGCATTTTTTCACATGCTTATCTGCCATTTCTGTGTCTTCCTCTAAAAATGTCCGCTCGTGTCCTTTGCCTACTTTTTAATAGGGTTATTCTGGTGTTTTGTTTGTTTGTTTGTTCGTTTTTATTGAGTTGTTTGAGCTCCTTGCAGATACTGGATATTAGTCCTTTGTTGTATCTGTGGTTTGAAAATATTTTCTACTGTTCTGCAGGTTGTCTGTTCATTATGTTGATTACTTATTTTGCTGTGCAGAAGGTTTTTAGTTTTACTAGGTCCCATTTGTCTATTTTTGGTTTTGTTGCATTTGTTTTTGAAGTCTTGGTCATAAATATCTAGGCCTAGGCCAATATCCAAAAAAGTTTTTCCTAGGTTTTCTTCTAGGATTTTTATACTTTCGGGTATTACATTTAAGTCTTCAATCCATCTTGAGTTAATTTTTGTATAAGATTAAAGATAGAGGTCCAGTTTCATGCACCTGCATATGGCAGTCCAATTTCCCCAGCACCACTTAACGAGTAGGGTGACTTGGCTTTGTCTAAGATTAGTTGGTTGTAGACATGTGACTTTATTTCTGGGTTGTCTATTATATTCCATTGATCTATGTGTCTATTTTAATACCAGTACCATGCTGTTTTGGTGACCATAGCCTTGTAGTATAATTCAAAGTCAGGTATTATGATACCTCCAGCTTTGTTCTTTTTGCTTAGGATTGCTTTGGCTAGTTGGGCAGTTTTTTGGTCCCATATGAATTTTAGGATGGTTCTTCTAACTCTGCAAAAAATGATGTTGATATTTTGATAGGAATTCCATAGAATCCATAGATTGCTTTCAATCCATAAGCATGAGATGTTTTTCCATTTGTTTGTGTCATCCACAATTTCTTTCATCAATGTTTTGTAGTTTTCCTTGTAGAGATCTTTCACCTCCTTGGTTAAATATATTCGTAAGTATTTTATTTGGTTTTGCCTGTGCCCAGACTTCTGATCTACGGGACCATAGATAATAAATCGGCATTGTTTTAGGCCACTAAGATGGTGGTGCAGCAACAGAAAATTAATATGCCACCATAAGGACCTTCTTGAGAGAACAATTTTGACAGAGAACATGTTTAGATTTTTCCCTCTTTATTAAAGTTACTGCCCAAAAGCATAAATAACAGCAAGAAAGGCGGGATGCCAGTGCTAGGCAGAAGGACAGGTCATTCTCTCACTGCATAAACTCTCCTCACACAGGACATGCAACATGGAATTTTTCAATTTATGATACCAAAAAATGTAAAGTAAGACCTGATGCAGACCTTTCTTTTGCTCAGGAAGAATTATGACTACCAAAGATACACAGTAAATACCACAAGGACTTCTATGTAGTCACCAATACTCACTATCTAGGCTGAAGAAATGAAAACTTTCTGATCCTGAACACAGCCAGGATATGTGTGCCTAGGGGGATAATGAAGTTTTTTGTTTGTTTTTGGGGTTTTTTTGTTTTGTTTTGTTTTTTTGTTTTGTTTTGTTTTTTCAGACAGGGTTTTACTCTGCACCCAGGCTGGAATGAAGTGGTGCAGTCTCAAATCACTGCAGACTCGACCTCTTGGGCTCAAGCAATCCTCCCACCCCAGCCTCCTGAGTAGCTGGGACTAAGGCACGCACCACCACACCCAGCTAATTTTTGTATATTTCTGTAGAGACAAGGTTTTGCCATGTTTCCCTGGCTGGTCCCAAGCTCCTGAGCTCAAGCAATCCATCCAGCTCGGCCTCCCAAAGTGCTGGGATTACAGGTGTGAGCCAACCACACCCAGGCCAACATGAAGAATTTTTAAAGGCCCGTATTCTGGCTCTATGTCTGAGAATGATATTTGACTATAATTGATATTAAAAACACTACTCTTCCACTAGCATTGCTTCCTGAGAAAAGAGGATTTTCTTTTTTTATTTCTCACTTTAAAAAAAGAAAGATAAGGCAACGTATTTCAGGGAAAAACCAAGCTCAGGAAAAAGAGAAACTCATTCTGTACCTAACATCTTCACTAGCCTTGACTAAATAACTTTTTCCTAGTTCTTTAAGCTTCAGGTTTGAGGTACTTTTTAGAAAGAAAAAGAAATTCATTTGTTTATCCTCAAAGCAGCATCATGTGTTCTTAAGCTTTCTGCATGTATTGCCTGGTATTTGATAATGTGCAAGGTTATTTTTGTTAATGCTAATACCACAAAATTATCAATTGTACCTGAAGAATGAGGAAACCCAGAAAGATGTTTCAGAGGTGGGGATGAAATCTCAATAACCTAGAATTTGAGAAACTTGCCTGTGCCATCTGATGCAGATGCTTTCCTTGTACATGCAGATTTTGTAGAATAAAACCATCACCCGCATCTTTGTGAACATTTACTGGGTGCTCACTCTGAGCCAGGAACTGTGGGACCTAGCCTTGTCTGCATGAAGGCATAATTGAATTTCTAAGCTCTTAGAGCCCAGTTTCAAATGCATTGTTCCCTTTAGCCCAAACACATCCGTCACACATTGTCCCTTTTCTGCCAAACCCTGTTTATTGGTTCCAAATGCAATGAATCATTTACTGACTTGAGCAACATTAGAGGTAAACACCAAGGTTAAAACATAGAGATAATTGAATAACACACCAACTACCAGTAACAGCAGTCCAGGCAAAAGAGGAAATAGATCCAGAGATTTCAGAAAGGGCAATCTGATAGGAACCCTCCATGTCAGGATCAAAACCGCATGTCACTTTGACATGATAGAAAAAACATCTGCATTTTATTTTTTTCAAAATTGTATGTGCCAGTTATTAATATGGGAAGAAGCAGAAAGCAAGCAGGTGGTAACATAACTTAAATACCCCAATGATTAAAAATAAAACATCCAAAAATCAACGATCATGTATTTAGTATACCAAAACAGTGGTGTAAAGCTGGGTTTTTTAAAAAATATGTGTCTAATTTATTGCTTTCACTGTTGATGAAGAAGATAAATAAAATATATGCATTTCTTTTGCAGTACACTTTTCTTTGGAGAAAACTCCAGAAAGCAAACATTGTCCAAAGCCCTTCCAAAAAATCATAAAGCTCAATATAACTTCCACATAGCAAAATTTACTTTAATCATTTACTTTACAGTCACCTGGAATTCATTGTATACAATTCACATAATGTCTAAACTTGGGCATATAACATATACACATACATTTATTCCAAATTTCCTTTTTATGTGTCCTCAAAGGCAGAAAACTCAGAATCTTTGGTGAATACTAAGCAATCCACAGGCATAGTTTTTTCCCAGGAAGCCCCTCATAGTTTGGAAATCCAAAAGCCACAAAGACCCTCATGAAACAAGACTTCAAGCGCAATAGTTAACTACCTTGGGATTCAAGGCTGAATTTACTCAATAAACCATACTAAAGGTTTATCAAAGGCCACAACACCTCTCAGAAACATGTGCAAAATACATTTTCCAGAATTCTCCCAACTTTGGGGAATTATACCCTTGCCAAAAATGAATTGTTCAACTTGCTGAGTATTAACTATTTATGTGGCTCTGTTTTGCTTTAAGAAAATAAAGATTTCTTTTTTCCCCGTTTTCCCAACTAGAAGAAATATAGCTCCAAAGAAGCCTCTGTGTTATAGTTCAGGGTTAATGAAAGCTTAGTTATTGGTTCCAATATCTCATTTTATAAATGTGAAACTCAGTGACTAATACAAGATTACCCAACGAATTGAATAGGGGTAGGTCAGGACAAACACCAAATCGAAGTGATTTTTGGTCTTTTAAAATTTTCTTGATAGAGCAATCACTATTCATCCCAGTACGGGTGAATCACATCACAGACCCCATGAAAAAGGGGGCAAGCAAGAAGCACAGCTTTCTATTATTCTACCATTTCCCACTCATTGATAACCTTCTGATAGCCCCCCTCCAGAAGAAGTTTCCCTTACCTGGGATGTACCTAAAGTGGTGTTTGTTTGTTTGTTTGTTTTAGAAAATTGAGAAAGCAAGAAAAAAACACACTTTTTTAATCAATCACCATGAACCAGAAAGAATTAACTTACCTTCTTACTCCCTTCTTAGCCTCTCTGCAAGTCTTTAAGCTTCTCATCTGGGCAAACCAAAGCAAACTTAAACCATGCTTAGTTTAAAGAATTATTTTAAACTTTTTGAACAGTTTGAGAATATTTAATGACAATGTAATAGGCAAAGACTGTTGAAAGCTTGTCCTGTTCCCTAAGTAACCAAGATGATAAGAAGACACCCAAAGTATGTTTAGAAGATAGGAGGTCAATGTAGAAAATAAATGAAGCTTAGCCTGGATGGAGTTGGAGACCATTATTCTAAGTGAAGTAACTCAGGAATGGAAAACCAAACATTGTATGTTCTCACTCATACGTGGGAGCTAAGCTATGAGGACTCAAAGGCATAAGAATGACACAATGGACTTTGAGGACTTGGGGAAAAGGGTGGGAGGGGGTGAGGGATAAAAGACTATACACATTGGGTACAGTGCACACTGTTTGAGTGATGGGTGCACCAAAATCTCAGAAATCACCACTAAAGAATTTATTCATGTAACCAAACACCACCTGTTTCCCAAAAATCTATTGAAATAAAAAAGTAAAATAAAAGAAAGAAAAAGAGATTAGGACACAGATACAGAAGAAAGACCATGTGAAGATACAAAGAGAGGCAGTCATTGGCAAGCCAAGGAGAGAGGTTCAGAAGAAACCAACCTTACCAACACCTTGATGTTAGATTTCTAGCCTCCAGAATTGTGAGAAAATAAATTTTTATTGTTTAAACAACAGAAAACTAAAGAAATAAAATTTTAAAATAAAACATAAAAAATAAAATTAATGAAGCTTCATTACATTTTGCATATTAACCAAGAAAATTGAATTTTAAAGATAGAACTTAGGCTAATTTATAATTCACATAAAAGACGTTTCTTTGTTTTTACTTAGGAGAAATATTAATGATATTGTATTTGACAATGATTTCTTGGATATGACACCAAAAGCAGTACAAAAAAAAATAAATAAATAAATAAATTGGACTTCATCAAAATTAAAATATTTTGTGTATCAAAGGAAATCATCAATAGAGGGAAAAGGCAACCCAGGGAACTGGAGAAAATATTTGCAAATTATACAACTGATAAGAGATTAATATCCAGAATATACAAAGAACTTCCATAGCTCAACAACAACCATAACAACAAAACCTGATTTTTAAAATGGGCAAAGGACTTGAATGGACATTTCTTCAAAGAAGATATATGGATGGCCAATAAGCACATGAAGATGTTCAACATCACTAATTATGAGGAAAGCGTACCTCAAAACCACAAGATAATACTTTGCATCCATTAGGACAGCTATCAGCCATAAAAAAAAAAAAAAAAAAAAAAAAAAAAAGGAAAGAGAAAGCAAAGTGCCGTGTTGCCTGTAGTCCCAGCTACTCAGGAGGCTGGGGCAGGAGGATTGCTTGAATCTAGGAGTTCTGAGCTGTAGTACTGTGCTATGCACTAAGCATGTCTGCACTAAGTTCAGCATCTATATGGGACCTCTCCGGAGCAGGAGACCACCCCATTGCCTAAGGAGGGATGAATCGACCCAGGTTGGAAAGAGCCGGTCACAACTCCTGCGCTGATGACGAGAGTAGCTGGAGCCTGCCTGTGAATAGCCACGCACTCCAGCTGGGACAACATAATGAGACACTTTCTCTAAATGAAAAAAAAAAAAAAAACAGACAACTGTTGGCAAGACTGTTGAGAAATTAGAAATTAGAACTCTTGTGAATTGCTGGTAGAAATGCAAAATGGTGCAATCACAGTGGAAAACAGTAGGACAATTCCTCAAAAAATTACATAGATTATAATTCAGCAATTCTGAGTATATGCCCAAAAGAATTGAAAGCAGGGTCTCAAAGAGATATGTGCACAGCTATGTTCATAGCAGCATTATTTACAATAGCCAAAAGGTGGAAGCAACTCATGTGCATTGACAGAGGAGTGGACAAACAAAATGTGATATATACATTCAATGAAATTTTATTCAGCCTTAAAAAGAAAGGAAATTCTGACACATGACACAGCATGGATAAATCTTAAGGACAATATTATGCTAAAAGAAATAAACCAAACACAAAAGAACAGATATTGTATAATTCCACTTGTATAAAGTGCATATTAGTCAAATACATAGGAACAGAAATTAGAGTGGTAGTTGCCAGGTGCTGGGGGAAGGAGGAATAGGGAGTCATTGTTTAACAGATTCCAGTTTGGGAAGACGAAAACATCCTGGAGATGGATGTTCATGACGGTTATGCAACAATCTAGATGTACTAAATGTACACTTAAAATTAGTTAAAATGGTAAATTTTATGTTGTGCATATTTTATCACAATTTTGAAAACTGAAAGGCCAGGCACGGTGGCTCACGCCTGTAATCCTAGCACTTTGGGAAGCCAAGGCGGGTGGATCACAAGGTCAAGGGATCGAGACCATCCTGGACAACATGGTGAAATCCCGTTTCTACTAAAAATACAAAAATTAGCTGAGTGTGGTGGTGCATGCCTGTAGTCCCAGCTACTCGGGAGACTGACGCAGGGGAATCACTTGAACCCAGGAGGCGGAGGTTGCAGTGAGCCGAGATTGCACCACTGCACTCCAGCCTGGGTGATAGAGTGAGACTCCATTAAAAAAAAAAAAAAAAAAAACCTGAAAAAAGATGTTTCTCCATATTTAATAAAATCAATATTCTTGGATTCTGTAATTCTACAGATCAAACCCTCAGATTAAAAAATTAAACTTACTTTGTTTGTTCAGTGCTTCTCTGTAAAGCCTATTTGGAATTGGGGAATTTTAGAACATCTAACACCCTCTTTTTTCAGATGAGAACACTGAAGCCCAGAGAGGTAAAGTGTCTTTCTCAAGGCCCTAAACCCAGGTGAAAGAACGAGAAAACAGAAAAGAAGGCAACCCTCAGTATATATGCTTCCCTCATTGCTCTGTGAAGTGTGGGTCTGCACACCTTGTTTCTGTGTGTGTGCATGTGTGTATTCACAAGCCCTGTTTACCTGTCCACCCTACTCCCCTACTCCCAACCTGAAAACTTACAGAAATCACCTGTAGTCTTCAGATACACTCTGCTATTTCATGTCCCATGCCTTCATTTACAGAGCTTGCCTCCATTAGCTTCATCGAGAACAGCCTTTCACCCCTGTTCTACCAGACAAACTCATTCTTTCAAAGCCAGGTCATTCCTCTTTCTTCCAGAAGCTTTCGATAGTGTCCCCTCACCCCAAAGCAGAGCTACCCCCATCCTTCTTACTGCTTCCACCAGGCTTTGCACATACTGCTGTAGTCCTTACCCCACACTGCCTTACGAAGTTTAGTATATTGTAGTATTTTCTATTTCCACTCTCTAAGCCAGCTCCACTACCTAAGCCAGATGAGTGGAGCTGCAAGAGAACCTATGGGAGAGCTTAATGGAAAAGGCACTGGTATTTGATTCCCACCTGGAAAGTCTAAAGACAAGAGACTGGCTGGAGCTGCCCTTGCCCAGTGGCAGAGGGAAGAGGGGGCACTGGTTTGGGGGCAAGCTACATGTCACCTCTGGAGAGACAGGCAAATGTAGATCCCACCAAAGGGAACAAGCTGATATGACTTAAAGACATCTTTCCCAAGAGGCAGACTGGATTGGTGAGGGAGAAGCAAAGCTCCTCACCACCATCCTCCCTGCAAAAAAATGGGCCAGCCATTCAGAGAGAGTTGCAGACCTAAGATCCCAGCAGGAGGATCTCTAATGAAGCCACAGAAAATCCCCTAAGAGAGAGCTGCACCTGCCACACATGATGTCTCCTTTGGCCCTACTCATCTCTCCTCTCAGGCCAACTCCTAGAGGAAGGAAGGAAGGAGATGGAGAGAAGAGAGAAACAGCCATTCCCCACCCCACCCCACACCAAGTTTTCCAAGCCATCTAGGGGTGAAGGAGCCTCTTAAAATTAGATAAATTTGGGGGTTTCAAAATTATATTGGACTGAATTGGAGTTAAGAATTATTAGAGCCCATCAAGATTAATGTGTTCAAAACATGTCGTAAGATAAGGACTTCAAAGTAGTCTTTGAAGACTACCTCAGCCAGGGGCATTTCAGTGTTCAGGGGCTGTCAAAGCCAAGGAACTTGCAGGGGATGGACTAGAGGTGAGGAACAGAAAATGCCCAATGTCACTAGGCTTTCAACAAACACGGGCTGTGAGGGAAGAAGAGACTCAGTCACATGCTAAAAGGGGCCATAAAGTCAACAGAGGGTTAGGGGAAGTTTGGGGTTCTTTATTTAAGGTTAAACAGTTTATGCACTGAGAGAAATGCAGAAAACAGATGAGGCCGTTTTGACATCAGGTGCTACCGAGAAGGAGAGGAGGTAATCTAGAATACGAGTAGGGATCAGCCCCCTTCTCTGCTCATCTCACAAACACTGTAAGTCCCAGGCATACATCCTCTTTTTCCTCATCTGCACATTCTTCCTGGATCCTGTCACCTCCTGTGGCTTCTATTATCACCTACCTCATAACAACTTTCAAATCTGTATCTCAAACTCTGAACTGAAAGGTTTGAACTGAAGGAGAAAGTGTCTCAACTCTCTCCTAAACTCTAAATGGATGGATATCTCCATTTGTACGTTACCTGGAGCACTCAGCCATAATATGTGTATAATGACATTCATTATTTTCCCCTTCCCACAAACTTATTTACTTAGCCATCAATATCAAGTTTACAGAGTTACCAAACACCAAAAATGTAATCATCTGACTTGTCCCATCCTTAATCCCCAGCGTCCAATAGGTAACCAAGTTGTATCCATGACCTCATAAATGCATCTTCATTCATTTTTTTCTTCTCTATGGATGCAGTTACATAGAGAAGAAAAGACCATACAGAACATACAGAGTGTGTCTGAAGACTACAGGTGATTTCTGTACATCCTCATGTAGGCCTTAGTTTAAGAGCTGCTCATCTCTCACCAGGATCTTCTTGACTGTAGGCTCCAGAGAGCATGTCTGTTTATGCATCTAGGGTTTATTGCAGCACTTGGTACATAGTAGGTTTTTAATAAATATTTATTAAATGAATGAATAAATGTTAAATGGATGACCATTGATTGATTGCAACAGCCATTCTGATCTGCTTCCAATCTCCCCACATCCTTTCATTCTCCTCTGCATTGCTAATATTCTCTTCCTAGGAAAATTAACCTCACTCATTCATTCTCTCTCTGTCTTTCTCCCTCTCTTTCTCCTCCTCCTCTCCCCCTGACACATAGTCACCCACACATACAGTCACCCACACATACAGTCACCCACCTGACCTGCCTCCCACACACTTAGAATACACAGAGGGTAGAGCTTAAAAAAGAGCTGACTCCAGTGCCTAGAGAACAAAGTCCAAATTCAAATAAGTATCTAATCCTCTACACTACAAGTGGTCTCCAGCCTCATCCCTCGCTTCTCCTCATAATTCTGCTGGATCATGTGCCATCCTCAAGCTATACCAAAAGCCACAGTGTCCCCTAACATACGATGACTTGTATGCACGTGTTTTTTCTCTCCTGAGCAGTCCAGTTGTTTTCCAAGGCCTGTCTCCATTTAAAATCTCCCCAGAATGATCTTCTTGGACCCTGGAGAAGCTATCTTCTCTCAGTGCTGCCCTGCGCTCAGGGCCCACTGCTTTTGTGCTCCATATTTACATCAATGTTTCACCTTGCTAGAGTGTGAGTTTTAAGGACAAGGACTATATGGTAGTCACATGTGTATTACAAGTCACTAGCACCTCTCCTGGTACATAATGGGCACTTGCCAAATTAATTAGACCAAATTCATGAATTAGACCCATTTATTACCCGTATGTAACAAGCAACCAACAAATGGGGGATGTCAGTGACACCAAAATGCTTTCTCTTGCCTGAAAGTTTATAATTTCTTTGCACTCTGTTAAAACTATTTCGTGGTTTTTTTTCAAATATTATAGAAAATATTCATCAAGGTATAACTCAAACTCCTAGCACCATGTCTGCCAGCAGAATGTCAGTAGACCTGCTTCAATAAATTGATAGCACTTATTTATAATTTGCAGCCCCCATTTGCATGCAAATAATGTGCTAGAGTTCATAAAATTGATTTTTCTCTTAAGTTAAATATTCTACCTACAATGTTGTTCATGTATCAATTAATGAAGTTTTACTATATTCAACCCATAAACATTTATTGAGCCAGGTACTGTGCTAGACCCTGAGGACAAAATGACAAATAACATAATTCCCTGCTCTCAAGAAGCTCACTGTTGAAAAGAAACCAACACACAAGCCAAGCATTACAATGAGACAGGCTTGTTTCTTTTCTTACAAGGGCAAAATCTGGATGTTTACAAGAGAAGGTAGAGAAAATGAAAGCTAAAAGTTAGCAGTTGTAGGAATACTTATCAGACTATGATCTTACTTGCAGAAATATCTCATTACTTGGCTTTTAAAAGAAATCATGCAAACTTTTGATACTCTGAACAGTACAGACTACTCAACATGATCCCTATTATAATCCTTTATCTGTGAGCCAAATATCACTGCAATCTATGAACAATAACTGAGTACAGTCCACTTGAAGAAAGTAACCAGATTCCTTTAAATATCAAGATGGTAGAATGTTTACAATTAACAGCCTTTAGTAGCATAGCAATATTTGTCCAAATCAGTCAGCTTCTTAAAATGTCTAAATAAACTGTTGGAGGAAAAAATTAAAAGTTAAGTTCCTATATTTTGGTCAAAAATGGGAAAAAGCTACAGTGTTTATAACCTATTTGGAACCCATGCCTGCCTCTAAAAAGGAATCATTATAAACCCTCACAAGAAACCTCTGACACAAGATCCCCTGATAAACACTCAACCTGCATGCTCTTCCCACTACGCTCTACCTCTGCTCCGATTTGAGTCTTGCAAAAACCTCTGTGCAAACCAAGCTCAAATTCTTCAAAGGCACTGTGGTACAGAGCCCTTTTAGAGAGGCTCCAAAGTATCCACATCTTAACCACATCGGACGCCTTTGCCCAGCCTCCCTGAGGCTCCCACAACACATTCTGAAATCTCAGACATTGCTTACGCAGAGCCCAGGAAGCCTTTGCAAGACAAAGGAAGGAAACACAGTAAAGTGTACCATTAACAAAACCCAAAATCAACAGGAAGGCCAAGTCATTGTCAAATTTGTAATTGGTAGCTCCATTATTAATTAATTTGTCAGAGAATTTAACACAGCAGGCCAATCCACAGTCATAACTGCAGAAGTAAATTGAGACTAGGTTAAACAAAATTTTTTAAAATTTAATTTTCTACGTATCTACAGAGGTGAGAACTGCCTAGACTACAAAAAATAAGGGGGCTTGCTTGTATTGATATTTTCATTTGAAACATCGTTATTGTGTAAACGGAATCTCCTTTTACATTTGTATTCAGAGACAAGACTGGAAACAGCATCTGAGCACATAATCATATCACAGTGTGTTTCTCTCTCAAAAGCCGAACCTTCTGCCTTAACACTTTCACAGACTCCTCCAAGCCTGCTTCAAACAGACAAAACACTCCTCCTAAAACTCAAAGAAACATCGCAACACCTTTGTAATAGGCCTATTTCCCAAGGGGGGGGCAGATAAAAGGACAAAGCAAATTAAGGGAAATGCAGAATATAAACTTGAAACCTACTGTCAATAAAACCCAAAACAAACTCGAAGCGGAGGTGAAGAAAGCAGGGCGAGGAAAAGCAATGTTAAATGGTCATCTTTCTTCTCATTTTATTTGAGGAAGTTAAGTTTGCACAGCTCCTTACAAGCTGTCTTTGGCTAAAATCACTATTAATGAGCTTTGACGTTTGAAATTTAACTGAGCACAAGCTAACAGCTTCCAGCACTGCACCACCCATGAAGGCAACTGGAAATATTTTGCTAGGGCCTAACGGTGTGTTTATTGAAAAGGCACAGCTTTCAAGAGAAAGTGTTTATAGCAACCACTTTACCTGCTATCCCTGCTCTGTGATGTCTGTTTGGTTTTAGGGTTTGGGGGTCCTCTTTAACTCTTTCTAGTCACACTGTTCTAATTGTTTTCAAGTCTAGCAGGAGAATGTTAATGAAGTTCTTTGCTCGACAGCAACCTGGATTATAAGGACAGATTTGAAAACTCTGAGTTATGACAAAGGGGCAGGCCACAAGGCAAAAAGAAACAAGCCCATAGAGAGGCTTCAGCTCTAGCATTTGCTCATTAGAAAGACAAGATAAAAACACGTATTCTTTATGGGTAATGCCATTAAAATTATCCTTTCCCAAAAGAGAACACAGTGACTAGATCAATAAACCTGAAAGATTGCATGGATTCTTCTTAGCTAAAATCCTGGTTCATTGAATGAAAGTGAATTCATTATTAACCAAGTAGTTTCCCCAAGAGAAAGGCCTGGAAGGAAGCTATTCACTTTACTCCTCAACAAAGAAGGCTTTAGGCATTCTGACTTGTTTAAGAAGCAAAATGAAAAAGAGGGATTGAGTCTGAAAGAAAAGCATACTCACACATACCCTGCTCTTGCACAAAATTTACATGTTGTCAGTTTCTACCTCTATAATTTATTAAAACAAACAGGGAGCATTATTTTGAATCTCATGCCACAGTCCTAAGAACAATGGTCTGTGTTCAGTGATCCTGTACAGATTCTTGACCTTGAACACGCCTGGATGCCAATATCAGTATGAAATTCAGAACTGCTCCCCTTTCCCTGAAGCCAGTGTTACGCTGGAGAATGTAGGAGTATCCTTTGCCTGAGGCATTCCTGGACCAAGTAAAAGTAAAAGCAGAAATTATAACCTAATCTGGAATGCCTCTAAGGAATGGAGAGGAAATCTCAGTTACAAAGAAAAGGAAGTTCAGAATCTGCGAACTAGAAATAACATACAATTTCAAGGTTTTTATTCACCAAATTAAGGCTGGGTTACCCCTACAATACCAAGGAGAAAATGCCCAAGGATGGTGCTAAATCAATGAAGACAATTCAGAGGTTACAACTAGAGAATGAGGAGAATAAGGAGAAAGCAAGAAAGTTGGATTCTTTGTCCAAAGATATTTTTGTCATTACTAGATATTTTTCCATAGAAAAAACAAAAATTATTAGATTATCAATTATTTTAAAATTAAAATGAAATCTTCATATGTTCCTTTCTTAATGGAAATGTATAAACTGGTACAACTATATTATTTTGCAATATGCATGATCTGTGAAAAAAAATTAGAAAAAAAACTACATGCAATTGAAGGCTATCTCTGAGTTTCATATACTTTCTCAAAATATGTGGAAAGATAAATGTGGAAGATGTCTGTTGCAGTATTGTTTGTAGAAATCAACTTCTTGAAATATTTATTGCAAAACAATTAACACATGTTTATTGAATCTTTATTTTGGCCTATTTTGTATGAAAAATCCAATAGTGAATAAACAATAGTTTCTGGGTTTATGGAACATTGTTTAAGAAATATATAACAATCAAAAAATTAAGAGGAATGAATGTTATAAAAAAGAAAGCAGGCCGAGCGCGGTGGCTCATGCCTGTAGTCCCAGCACTTTAGAAGGCTGAGGCGGGTGGATCACTTGAGGCCAGGAGTTTGAGACCCACCTGGCCAACGTGGCAAAACCCTGTCTCTACTAAAAATGCAAAAATTAGCCAGGCATGGTGGCAGGTGCCGGTAATCCCAGCTACTCGGGAGGCTGAGGCAGGAGAATCACTTGAACCCAGGAGGTGGAGGTTGCAGTGAGCCGAGATCATGGCACTGCACTCCAGCCTGGGCAACAGAGTGAGACTCCATCTCAAAATAATAATAATAATAAAGCATATGCTACCCTAAATGATAAGACACAGGGATATCTTTTAAAATAGAAAGGTTTCTTTTTTACTGATACATAATAATTATACATATTTAAGGGATACATGTGATATTTTGATATTATATTCTCACATGCTATATGAGTTCTAGAAGTTATACAATGGAAAATAATTTTTAAAATAATTTATGTAACCATTTGTGAATAAGAATATATTTGTGATAGTTATTAATTCACAAGTGGTACCAGTCATATTAACAATTTATTTATAATCAGCATATTTCCAGTTAGCAAAGTGAGAATGTAAGGTAAAAACGTAATGGGACTAATAGGAATAATTTTGCTATGGGGATCTGTGTAGTTATAATGATTTCAAGTTAAAAAAACAGAAATGTAAGTAATATATAGCATTTGTCTCTAATATTATAGAAACGCCATATTCAGACCTGTCGTGGCGAGGGACATAGCTGATCTCTCACAATCTCAGTCATGAATATGACTAATGAGAAATGAAGGGGAGAGGTGGGGAATATATCACAATGTCCACACACCAAACCTCATGTACTTCTTCGAGAGGTGTCTTTCAAGACTGCACTCAGAATCGTATATATCTATTAAAATTTTGTTATCTTGTCAGTTGGTGAAGAAAACAAAAGGATCAATTAGAAGGAAGTAGGGGTTGCTGACAGCATCCAGATGTGAGACTTGCAGTCTGACAGCAAAGGAAGGGACAAAATACATCAATACAGTCATGGGCCATTTAGCAATTTCAATAGCACCACCTGGGATAGAGTTATTATTTTTTTAAAAAGTGAAACAACTGAAGTTTGTGCTGATGATCCACAGGTATCAACAAAATATTTGACACTACCACCTATGTTCAAGTAAAAGGACAGAAAAGCCTTCGCAATGTTTTAGAAGATAATATCAAAAATAAACATGGCTTGGTATTTTGATGGAAATGTTTCAGTTGCCTAGCAAATTAACTCCTGTGGTATTTCTCATTCCCCAAGCAAAATAGAAAAGTGAGATGTTAGGAAACTTTAAAACTGGAAAAATATATGACACCACCGGGAGTTTTGTCCAGAAATGAAATTTGGAAATGGCCTTCATCCAACAAATAGTGTGGCAGCATTTGCCAAACCCCAGACACAGCAGTAGGTGCTCAGAATACCTCTGGCACATACATAATCTAGCAGGAAACAAGTATAATAGCCGATACTAGGTAGAGCATATAAATAGCATGGCTTTAAAGAAGGCGTGGGTACAGACGTGTAGAAATGCTAGGTGTGGTTGATTAATGCCGATTGTGACTACTATTAGGTACACAGGATATGAGGACATCAAGATAGAACACCAACCAGCAAGGCTGAGAGAGCCCTCCAGGGTTGAGGGCACAGCAGAGTCTCAGAGTACAGTTGTTTTCTCACTCACTTCAATACCCCCATTTTGGTAGCACATTAAATAAATTGATCTGGATTTGGAAAATAGCAAACTGAAAACCAGAACAACAATTAAAATATTCAAAGCTGAAGGTATGAGGCTGGGAGAAATGATAATAATAACAAGAATAATAATGATAAACACTGAATGAGCATTTATTAGATGTTGGACACTGCATAAAAACCTTTACTTCTATACCCTGTTTGAACTTCACAATGACCTCCCAAGAGTCTACCTTATTAGCCCTATTTACAGATGAGAAAACTGAGAAATGCAGAGGGAAAGTAACATGACCAAAAACAAAACGCTGGAAAGTGGTGGAACCAAGGCTTTGAGAATCTGTTTTCAGACTTTAGCAGCCCATGCCCTTAAGCAATATTAAAAACTTGTCTCAAAAATAATAAAAGTTTCATAAATCTGAAATGATGAGGAAAATATAGCCTCAGAAACAGAAAGGTTAAATCAGACTGAATCTCCAGTCAAAAGGTGAGCCCAATCAGTTTTCTCCTCTCACAGGGAAGAAGTTCTTTTTCTAAGACCTTTTTTTTTTTTTTTCTGAAACTGAAACTGTGAACTTTTGGTATTCTCTGATTCTCCAGAAGACCCTCAAGTTCCTAAGCCCTAGCAATTGTTTTATTTTACTAGTTGAATAAAATGGGCTCTGGAGGCAGTAACACAAATTCAAATCCTAACTCTACCACATAGTCTCTGTGTGACCTTTGGTAGTACCTAATTTCCCTGAAGCTCAATCTCTTATCTTAAAATGGAGATTTTTTGAGGGCTCTTAATGAGTTAATTAGTATACATAAAGGCTAACTCAGTGCCTGACATATAACAGGTGTTTGGTAAGTATCATTGTTCACTTCTTGCCTTTCTCAACTTTTCCTTAAACTAAAACAAGGAAAAGATAGATTTCTTAAGATCTACTTGTTGCATCACCATTTATGGAAAAACAAAGAGAAATGAAAACAAAATCAATTTTCTTTGGTGATGAAAACGCCCTATGTCTTCAATTTGATTCTGGGCTTCACAGTATATACATATATTAATAAGCTATACACTTAAGATCTGTACATTTCATTATAGGTAATTTATGCCTCAATATATAAGACAAATTCTTGACGAAAAAATTTTTTATTTTAAATATAATATCTCAAACACAGTAATTAATTCTATTGGCAAGCCAAATTATCCAGCATATATTTTATGTTGCCAATTAGAAACTGTTAAAAGTACAAAAAACACATGCTACATATTTTTCATCTAGCTCTAATATTTCATTCCCCCACCTTGCTCCCACTTTAAACAATCCTAAGGAAATTTCCAAGAGCCACTGTTTTATTGCTGTACTCTGCAAGTAGCACATTCCAGTTTTCTATGCAAGCATTTTGGCCATATTACAGCCAACTACCACCACCATATGCCACTGGAGTCCACACTGATAAAAGATCTAAGAGTTGAATGGCACTTTCATGCTTAGAGAGGGCTTTACAGCTGTAGATCCATTTAAAACTCAAAAACCTTGCAGGAAGATATGGTTAAGCACTATCACCATCATTGAGGGGAAATGATGGCTCTGAGAAATGAAGTCAAGGACCCAGGACCTTGGTGTTGTTGGGGACAAGGACTTCCAGCATCAAGACTCACAGCTTTTCCATTACTCTTATACCTTTGACAGAGGAAGAGATGACAAGACAAGTCCTCCAACCTGTGCCAACTAACGATGACCCTGCACAGCACTAGCTAGAGAAAATCAACGTAAGGCCAGGGGCTCACATTGTTAAAGTCTGTGGCTTTAGAAAAGGATGAAATCTGCCTAAAAAATATTTCTCTACTCTTCCCAGAGTTGCTTTTGGGAGCAATATTTTTATATCCAATATGATCCTTCTCAAAGGAGAGTATTCATGCTGCGAATCCACTCCAGTCTCCAGGGCCTTTGCCCTGGTACCGACATTTTACCTTCTACAAAAACTTCATGAGACAAAGGAAAAAAAACAAAAACTACATTTTTCCAGGTCAAATAAAAAGAAAAAACGTATCCTAATTAAAGCCACACTCTTTTAGACAAAAACACTATTTCAGTTCTCCCTTCTTTGCTTTTTCTGCTGCAAAACATGTTTCAAGGCTAAAAAGGAGCCAATTAAAGTTTCTATTATCATGAAATACAATTCTGTTGGTGCAGTGATACTGAGCAAAAGCAATTTTATTCCTGCCTTTCCAAAAATATCTATAGGTACATGTGAAAACAACTATGCATGCAGGCACACCTGCAGGGGTGTCTCTATGTGCACATGTATGTGTGTAGAAAGGAAGACCAGAGAGTTATCACAGAATTGAACCTGCACAATTCACCACAAATAAATTAATAATGGCATATTATGAAGATATATTTTCCCATTATCTAGAGGAACTTTGTTTTGCCTGTTTTTTTTATTATTTTTCACTTGAGTCATCATTATCCTACAGAGAGGAAGGCTAACTAAGGCCTTTGATTTCACCACTTCTAGAGATTTAAACAAAAGACTTAACAATCCCAATTAGACCATTAAAATACCTCAAGAGAAAAACAAAGAATATACAGCTATATCTGCTGAACTCCCAGTAATAACTCAAGGTCTATCTTAATTTGTTTAAGCCAGAGGAAATGAAGGGAGAGGGGGAGGGAGGAAACAAGGGAGAAAAGGAAGGAAGGAAGGAGGGAAGGAAGGAAGGAAGAAGGAAGGAAGGAAGGAAGGAAGGAAGGAAGGAAGGAAGGAAGGATGAAGGAAGGAAGGAAGGAAGGGAGAGAGACAGCAATTTCACTATTCCACCCATGCACCTAGCAGCTGCTTTTATTGTTATTTATTTATTTCCTCCCCTTTGAGCTAGATCCTTTTTTTCTCATTTAGTCCAACAGAGATTGTCCTCCTGGTGTGACCTTTTATTCTTCCCTTTTCCTTCACCCCTCCGGGCTATTGCCCTCATGCCAGTAACTAGATAACATACTCTATCAAAGATTTTTTAAAAAAATCATTGGGAAGGCACTAGGGCTGATAGTGGCATCAATCGTAGCCTGACACGAGCTGGGGTCAACAATTTATCTCTTTACATAGCCTGTGGTTACTGCAGTGGCCATCTTGACTTGCTACATCTTAACAACCTTGTGCAGATGTTGCCTCTCCCAACACTGATAATATCTGCTCCCCCAGTCCTTTTGCTTTCCTTGTTTGGCATATTTCTTTGTTTTATTCTGGTGGACATCTTTTCATAATAAATCAGGGCAAGAATAAGTGAAGCCCCTCCCATGTTTCAGAGCCCTTCCATATTTCAGGGCAAGGGAAATAATTATAGACTATACAAAGAATCTTGCTCTTTGTACCAATATTTTCAAACTAAAATCAAAATACTTTTGTTCCTTAGTAAATAGTCATATCCTTGAAGTTAAAGTGAACTCATGTAGCATTGCCCTTATTTCACTGGATATGAGATTTTATCAAAAGTTTTTTATGAACTCATTTATTTTCCATTCTATCCCACTCTTTTCCCATCTCTCTCTCTCTCTCCACCCCCAACATACCATTCACTAGCTTTTTTTTTTTTTTTGTAACTTATTCAGCAGGCAGCATCATGATTAAGAGAAAGTTTAAAGTTAGGCAGACTACATTTCAAACTCATAGCTCCAACATTATTAGCCATGGGGCCTAGGGCAAGTCTCCTAACATTTTGAAGCATTCGTTTCCTTATCTGCAAAATGGAGCTAATGCTATCTACTCAGAGTGCTATGAAAATAAGGTAGAAAAAATACTTAAATGCCATGTGTCTGTCACATATAAATGTCCAATGTATTTGAGTTGCCACTTACTGTCTTAAAGTTAATGAAGAGTTAGTTGCTCAGACAATGGAATTTGGTGCCAAGCATGGACAACCCTATATACAAAACTCATCTTTACTGCCACTTTTTCTACCACTGTAACTTCACTTATTTGGGTCTCCAAGAAATCTGTTTAAAAATGGAAATACACTTGGGAAGTTTTAGACCTTATAAACATAAATTTTAAATAAGACTGGAATGGAAGATAGAAACAAAAGAAAGAGAAAATAAAAGAGACTCAAAGGAAAACTTGGTTTATGTGTATTGTGTTCTAATTTTTAATACAAACCCTAGATGCCTCATGCCTTCTAGAAACTCAAAGAAATATAAAATATAGCCACCCTTTTTACACTAAACTATGAGAGATACCCAAGTTAAAACTCACCTTCACCCTTAAAATTCCCATTAGCAGATTCTTCTTTTCAAAGGATAACCTACCTAACATAGTCCTCACTTAAAAAAATAAAAGTAAATAAGTTGATAGCTGTTGAAGGTAGACAATGGGTACACAGGGCTCATTATGCTATTCTCTCTATTGTCACATATTTAAAATTGATTATTTTAAAAGTTAAATAAAATAGGTCCCAATAAATACATTGCCTTAAATATGCTAATTGTGATGTATTTCCAGTTGTGCCAAAGCCCAGTAAAGAATAGGGTCAATATCCCCTGATGCTGAAAGGGATTGTTTCTTAAGACTTCACAGAGAAATCTTAAATTGTACTTTAATGATGGACCTTATGGATAAATATATAGTCATAGAAATAAATATATCACTCCAAGCATTGCCAACGTTAATCTTATGACCATTCCAGATTTATTCACTCAACATACAGACAGTATTTTTAAATTATTTCATCATATTCCTATACTTCTATACCCAATGCCTGTAGATACTGAAATCAGGAGTTACTATCTCTAAACTCTCCAGCTTGAAGATTATGGGGCAAGAGTGCCAAAGAGCACAGGCTCTGGAATCATTATGTCTCAATTTGAGTCCCTGCTCTGCCACTTTCCAGCTGTGGGTCCTGAGACAAGCTTCTAAGCATTTCTGAATGGTTATCAACCTGTAAAATGGAGATGATAATAGTCATCACTTTAAAGTTTCATTCTGAGGATTAAATGGGCAGTTCAAGTAAAGGGTTTCACACAGTTCCTGACAAGAAGTAAGCATTCAATTAATGTTACCCCTTCCCATTATTATTATTAGTAGTAGTAGTTCTTTACAATAAAATACAGAAATATGCTTCTCTAGGTGGCATCATAGCAAGTATTGAATACCCTAATATGTTTTTCTTTCCGTTTTTCTCTATCTTCCCAAAACAGCGATTACACACTTGGTTGTTTCATTTTAATGTTTGAAAAGTATCAATTTATCCAAGTGAAGTTATGAATTCTGTGAGCAGAAGAGATGAGGCAAAGAAATCAAGAATCACTCCCTGATTCAGTGGTGCCTGGATTTGAAAGGGTGCAATATGAAGACGAGTTTAAATGCTGGCATGGCTCTCCCAATTTCCACACAATTTCCTTGTGGAGAAGCCACCAGTACAGGGAAATTTTAGAACAATTTTACCAAGAGAAAAGAACCCAGACCCCTGCTTTCTTAGTCTCCCCTCAGGCGTGGGCACTGAAGGCTTCAATGAGAGGCTGGAAGACTCTAACTGTGGCCCAAATTTCATGCCACATGGCAGAGCGAGGCTTTTTTCCAGGAGCAGTGCATTGTTAACTTATCAGACACATTAATAAATTCCTATCTCAAATGTGCAGAAAACTCACACAAAAAGAAAAGCAAGCTTGTCCTCTTTCTGCCCCGTTCCAGCTCTGGGTTAAGAAGGTACAACCTTCAGTATTGCTGGTACAAGGGTCCTGGTTCAAACCTTCAGTCCCTGCCCCCATTAAAATGTAAAACTAGATTCAACCCATCATGGAGTGGCACCAGAGGATTGCAATTTCATCCAGCATGATTTTTATTAGCCTTGCAATTTCTTAATGGGCTCCCCTGAGGGCTGGCTGGTAGAATCCTGCACTACCAGTCCAGATTTGCTACAGGCAGCTTAATAAACATGGTATCTTCCCCGTGACAATTGTCATAACATCTGACCAGGGTGCAGAAGGCAGAGCTAAAGGTTAACAAAACCACTGCTCAGGTGGCAGGGAGGTGAGTGGGGAGAATGTTGGAAATTGTAATCTGAAGGCAAAGGCTTCCTGCTGGGTTGGTGATTCTTCCAGCCTGGCCAGAGCTCCCAGGAGCCGAGCAGGCAGCTTGCTGCCTTCTATAATCAGCATCTTTTACACATCTCATCGGTGTCACCATTCTTGACGTCTCATTATGCACCAGAGGTGGAAGTGGACAGGTACCGAACACTTGAACTTTTACTTTTCTTATCATTTCCATGGAGCACCATGAAGCTGGGAGTTAATTAAGTCCTGTGGGACAGGCAATCAGTGTCTTTTTTGCTAAGTTAAATTACATTATACACAGATGCAAAAAAGAGGAGAAAAAAATAATCCCTCAGCTGTTTCCTAGTTAATAGAGTAAGTTAGAAATATGATGATGCCAAACTGGAAGCTGAAGTTGATAGCTCCTTAGCATACGAGGTGTCTAATGAAGTCATATGACAAATCCACCAGGGATCTCCTTCCTTAAAGGATCTCAAAGCACTTTTACAAACACTTTTAAAGAACTTCCTGACTCAACTCTGACAGAAAGTTAATTGGGGGATGATAGTCAATCCGACAGTTTAGGGAAGAAATTGTACTCAGCCAGACTGGAGAAGAAAACTTCCTTGGATGTATAAGATGTCAGACTGAAAAGAAACCTTCAGAGGTAAGACAGAATCAGAGAGTGTCAAAGTGGAAAGGGAGCTAAAAATGACCTAGCCCAAAATTTCCCAAAGTGTTCCACAGAGAGCCAATAGGTGTTGTATGGAAGAAAAAAAAGTAAGATTCTTATGACCAAATAAGCTTAGGAAAGACTGGTTTCAACAGAGTAAAACTGCCTTCCTTCCTGCAGGACTCTCCAAGCTTTTAATGCCTGACTGGACATTGATAGAATCGAGTCTGCAGCATTCCCCAAACTTACTTGACTACAGAACACTTTTTTTCTTCTTTTTTTTTTTTTTTCCTTTTTTTTTTTTTGAGACAGAGTCTCGCTCTTTTGCCCAGGCTGGAGTGCAGTGGCACTATCTCGGCTCACTGCAAGCTCCGCCTCCCGGGTTCACGCCATTCTCCTGCCTCAGCCTCCCGGATAGCTGGAACTACAGGCGTCCGCCACCGTGCCCGGCTAATTTTTTGTGTTTTTAACAGAGACGGGGTTTCACCGTGTTAGCCAGGATGGTCTCGATCTCCTGACCTCATGATCCGCCCGCCTCGGCCTCCCCAAGTGCTGGGGTTACAGGCATGAGCCACCGCACCCAGCCCAGAACACTTTTTTTTCTAATGAGACATGTTTCTTTACTAATTGCTTACAGAATTCACATTGGAACATGCTGATTTTGTCCAGTTACAGATGGGGAAACTAAGAGGTTCTTTGGTTTTGTTTTTTTGGGTTTGTTGTTGTTGTTGTTGTTTGTTTTTTGCCTTGAGACAGAGTATTACTCTGTTGCCCAGGCTGGAATGCAGTGCAGTGGCGTAATCATGACTCACTGCAGTCTCTATCTCCTAGGCTGAGGCGATCCTCCCACCTCAGACTCCCGAGTAGCTAGGACCACAGGCACACACCACTATGCCCAGCTAATTTTTTGCATTATTTGTAGAAATGAGGTCTCCCTATGTTTCCCAGGCTGGTCTCAGACTCCTGGGCACAAGTGATCCAACTGCCTCAGCTTCCCAAAGTACTGGAATTACAGGCGTGAGCCACCTTGCCCAGCCATGAGGTTTTCCCCAGACGTGCCTCCAAGCACACAGGTAGGTAACACCCAAGCCTTGAATTAGGACTTAGATCACCCAATCTCAGACCACTACATCATACCGCCTCCCTCTGTAACTTACCAGGAATCTAAAACACCCTACAAGAATCAGGTATGCTCTCTGGTCACCCTGCGTTTCTTTGTATTACTTTCAGAATACTTATCCTTCATCCTCTTTCACCTGCAGTCTTAAGACACCTCATTTCCTTATGTTCTCACCCCCCGTGGAAGCACTGCCCATCATGTAATGGCATCTGAGCTCCAAGAGAACAGCAGCTACATGTTTCAGAACTCACCTTACCTGCCATCAGGCCACAGCTCAGCAAGACTAGAGTTCTGACTCTGATATGGGATCTAAGGGGCCCTTTATGAGACACAGTGGTGGCAATAAAATTTATAAAGCCTCTAACAGTTTTATTTTCCTCCTGAATTAAATCTACACTCCTTAGTTTGGCACTCAAGATTGTACATGACATTTTCCAACCTTTGTTTCTAGTTACTGCCTTCCTGGTTACTTTCTTTCAAACTTTACACTCCAGCCAAATAAAATCACTTAAACATAAACCATGTTCTCCCATCTCTGGGACTCTGTAAGACTAGTCTCTTAGCTAGTAGACCTTTGTTCCTTATCTTCCCTTATCCACATCCTGGTCATCCTTTTAGGCCCTAATAAAATGCCACACTCTCCAGGGAGTTTCCAGGTAATTTTTCCACCCAGAAGATTTCTTTGGCTTCACTGATTTTCCATAACAAAATACACATATCTTTATTATCACATGATTATATTTTGCTTATAGCACAGTTAGTGGGTTTTTATATCTCCCCTATTAAATAGTACATTCTACAAGGTAGGAGTCGTATTTTATTTCTCTGTAGACTTAAAGCAACCTTTTCAAAGTCCAAAGGGATGGACTAGTTCTAACATTCTAGATATTGAATGCATAATTTTATCTAGGCCCTTCATAACTTCATAGTTTTTGGTTGTCTCTCAAAACAATCATCTGAAAATCCCTGGGAGGGACTCAGACAATGCCTAGGACCCTCTGAGTGATCGTAAATCATGTTTCAGAAGGATTAAAGAATGGTAATTTTTTTTTTTTTTTTTTTTTTGAAATGGAGTCTCGCTCCGTCGCCCAGACTGGAGTGCAGTGGTGCAATCCTGGCTCACTGCAAGCTCCGCCTCCTGGGTTCATGCCATTCTCCTGCCTCAGCCTCCAACAGGCGACTGCCACGACACCTGGCTTTTTTTTTTTTTCAGTAGAGATGGGGTTTCACTGCATTGGCCAGGATAGTCTCGATCTCCTGACCTCATGATCCTCCCACCTCGGCCTCCCAAAGTGCTGGGATTACAGGTGTGAGCCACCACTCCCAGTCAGGAAGTTTAATTAATGTTTGTATAGTATTTGGGAAGATGAATTATGAGAAACCGACACTATAACAGACTATTTCTTTCCCTGGATTGCTCTTTTCTTTATTATTAGAGGAGGGTTCTCTTGCATAGAACTGAGTGATCAGCCATCCCCGTTGGGAGCTGGTACATCATAAAAACAGCTGCTGTCATTTTGAAACAGGAAGACACACATCACAAAAGAAACACCTAACTGACTGAAGTCCTTCGGGCCACTGAAGATATGTGTGTTTCATGTAGTCATTATGCTTTCTCATTTGGTTGTTTGTTTGTTAAAAGCAGACATTCCTACTGAATTCTAAGGGAGACTTACCAAACTGTTTCCTTTTCATTTACCTGACTTATACAGAAAAGGTGACTTGTTTTCACCCCCTCAAAATCTCATGCAACAGCAAGGCCTTAAGTTAACAAAAGGAGAAGTGAGGAGCATCAGAGGAAGTGGCCTTAGTGTAGCTATAAAGAGAAAAGCAAGGTCACTGGGGTCAAGTGTTTGCTGACTACCCAATGTCCATTCTCCAGCTTTCCACTTATCAACAGCTTCAAGACTTACCTTCCAGGCATCACTGCTACCATATTTTTACCCAGGTATTTGGGATGGGATTAGCTCTATTCTATAAGTGCACAGTGATCACTTGTTGGCCAAAACCAATCAACAAAGCCCATTACCCTGAGCAGAGGGAAGTTTGCCCAATTAACTTAAGTTGGATCAATGAGTCATGAAGACATATTTGTTGGGGGGTTCTGGGGAAGAAACTTCCTTCTTCTGAACTGTGCTCATGAAAGACCCTTTCATTCCCATGTGATAGGAATAGGAAAGCAAGTAGGACTAGAAGCAACTGACAACCATATTGTGGCCACAGAGAAAGCAACCTTAGGTTGAATCTGACACTCTGCAAGGCAGGGAAGAGACGTGGAAAGAGCCATCTCATTAGTGAGCCCTGAGCTGCTGGATCAAGCCATTCCTATGACTCCTTAGTTTTCCTGTGCTGTGAGCCAGTATAACATCTTTATCATTGGTTCTGTGAGCCAATATAGTCTCTTTATCGAATGATTTGAGTCATTTTTCCCTTGTGATTTAAGTCTTCATAACAAATTTTTTTAAGTAAAATTTAAAGAGAAAAAAATGAGAGAGCGTAAGTTTGGAAGCTATCTATAAACAGATTATAGAGAGCTATGGAAATGGATGTAAAATATATTCTTTATTTGAGGAAAGTTTCTTGATGCATAATGTTCCAGTGTGTTTCTTAGAAGGAAATAAATAGAGACTTAGCACAGGCAGAAATGCCAAGAATAGTCATGTCTCCCCAGAAACTTCCACTGTTTGCAACAACATTGCAAAGAAAGTGATTAATTTCTCACTACTAGAAAATCCCACAGAGGATCTTCAGGGCATCATGACTGCAGATGAGGGTGGAAACACATCACCGATGACATGGGAGGAGAGTGGGAGTCCAGAGGATGGAAAGAGGCTGAATGATATCAAATGTCCAGCCACCTTTCCTCACTAAGTCCTGTCAGTCGTTTCTGCCTAATAGTTCCATCTCATAGCTTAACTTGTCATATTTGCCATCAAGAATGTAAACCCGGTTCTGATTCCCTGCAGACTCACAGAAAAACTAATTAAAGACACCATGTGCAATAGAGTGGGTCTGCCACAAGGCTGCAGAGCCACTTGTTAAAAATGGTGTCATCAGTTAAGTCTGGCTGGATTGCATGTGGCAATAAATAATCCCAAGTTTTCAGCGGAGCAATACAACAAAAGCTTATGTCTTGTTCACACA